>NC_059389.1:20459078-20769473 GCF_019703515.2 Myxocyprinus asiaticus | reverse complement strand
AAGCCATGTCTAGAGACAGTAATATCATGGAGACTTGGGGTAAGCTCATTTGGCCAATATGCAACCACCTAGCATCTAGGGCTGTGTTCAAAATATCAATACAATGATACATTGCCATATCCTCCTTGCCAATCAATATTATGCAGCACTTTGAAAGTTTGAGGGTAGCCTCTCACGTCTATCACATGACGTAAGTTGGCTGTTCCAATCACTTGAGCAGTAGTAGAAGATCATCTTTAAATTGGATGAGAGACTCTTGCTACCGCTACCTTAAATATGGGGTATATGAGTTCTATTAAATATTCAAATTACAGTTTCATGTTATGTTTGTTAATATACAACTTCTCATTTGAATACAAGAACAGTGTGTAGAAGTGAGTTGTGTTTGACTTGTGTTAAGACTTGAGGCTTTGCCTTACCCATTGCACGCTTTAAAATGTTTTATTTTGATTATCATGACGTTGTTGGTGATACCCAGCCCTACTAACAACCCCCCAAAACACACTTGCTACCACATAGCTATGCCCCGACAACAACCCAAACTCCCTGGCATTGTGACTTTTGCATAGGCAAGCACCACTCTCATTTTCTTCAGAAATGTTTCCATTCCCCCCAATAACCCCAAACGATGTACTCCACATTAATGATCTCAGACTCATCAAACTGAGAGTAATTGAGAAGACGTAAATAAGGCGGCTTTAAAAACAGCTTGCTCCTCCATGTGCATATTAAATCAGCCTTCATAAATACAAGAGCCGTAAAGATCTATCTGTGATTTATCCTGTAACCCAGATTAATTGCAATTGCTTCATTACAATTCCTATGTTGTGGGTGGGTACAGGAAAAGAAAGGCATCACAATGGTATCATCTTTCTTTAGGGTGCACATCTTGAAATTTAAGTACACACAATTAGTGCAGAAATTTGAAACGTGATGTAACATATGCATAGAATTCTCTGCCTTACAGTCACTGGCAAACAAAGACTTAATTATGAATCAATATGAAAGAGTCATCCCATGTATCCGCCTGTATAAACTTTCCTTTTTGTGATTCACTATGCAGACACTATAAAGTGGAAAATGTTATTTCAACATGCCAAAATCTAGCGTTAAAGGTGCTGCAAGCATTTTTTTTTTTGGAATGCCATGCATAAAATGTCCCTACTACTAGACACATATCACTGAAACAGTGATCCAGAGACACCTGTCTCCATCTCAAGGGATTTCATGGGGTCTTTAAGTTTGGACTTTGTGTGAAAAGGACAAACAGCAGTGTCCATTACCAGGGTAGGAAGTGTGGAAAATCCCTGCTCTAATTGGAATGCAAATCATATCGACCTGGAGACAAAGATATTAGTAAAATCTGCTCGAGACATTGGCTTTGTTAGTTACATAAGAGTGCGCTGGGACCATTTCGGTCTTCTGATAAAAAGGTTGACACAATTACATGGTAATTGGGTCAATCGTATTTCAGGAGAGGTCGGAGGAAGTTAAAAGAATTTTGTAGATACAACAAAGTGGACACAATATGGGATCCTTATTAAATCACCTCTCTGCTGTTTTGTGCTTAATATACAGATACCTGCTCCAGATCTATTCACAACCATGCTGGAAAAGCTAATTCATACTAGTCTAAGGTGGTTAAGCTGTTTTTTGGAACATGGCAGCTGGTTTGTTGTTGTTAAGGTTAGGATTAGGGCTAGGGTTCATCCATGGGTTCCCAGGGTCAGGGTACATCATTGGGTTCCCAGCAACTTAGCCAAGGTGGTCTACCAGCCCTAAACAAGTTGACCAAACTTGCTGAAAAGCAAAGCTGGTCACCAACATATGTTGTTTTGGATGATTGTCCCTAGCATCAGATGCCGGTGTGCTGGTGTCCCCAACAAGCTTTTTAACTAGCTTAATCAGCAAGGTTTCCTTGGGCAACCAGTCTCACCAGAAAAAAAACAAAAACAAAAAAACATGTTGGTCAACTATGGCCACGATAGTCTCCCATAGCATAGAAAATCAAGTCTAAATTGATCTTTTTAGGAGGGAAGATGTTCTACCGGATTGACCTTTACCCCAACAGCTGGCAGTTCAATTGATTAGCCTTTTTAAACCAGTTTGGACCAACTCTTTCCAACTAATGACCATAAATGACCAACGCTGACCAGCTAGAAACCATGTAAAAGCAGCTACCATCAGAAGCTAGCTTCATGGTTCTCGTCTTTTTAGACCAATGAATTTCCATGAATTTTTTCATTAACTTAAAGGTGTTTGTGATAAATGGATACACAGTTCTAAAAACAATCTTAATTCAGACCGATTTGCTCTCCTCAAGAGCAATATCTAGCTCATTAAATAATTTTGAGTGGAGACAGAGTATGAGTACTGATACTTTATTTTCAGTATTTGACAGTTTTAAAATACAATAATGCGAGACTGATGATTTGAGGACAGCGTGTTTATTACGTTTCAGCAACTGCTACTTAAGACATATTCAATAAAGTAATTTTTAGCTTTCACAAAATTATTAAAAATCAGGTTTTCTGTTTTTCCAAATTCTTTATTATTTTCTGTTTTATTTTTTCTGAATTCCACATTCAACAGTTTCATTCAAATGTATCATCAAAAAGGTGTCCAAATAAATGAATTAATAAACATTCATAACTTTTAATCATATGTACTTATATATGTACTTTTAAACAGATCCTCACAGCACAATCCAAAATTCAACGAGTTATTTTTGTCAAATAAAGTGCTGCACAACAGAGCATCACAGATGTGAGATATTGCTTAAATATACAGTTTAATAATAAATATGATTTATTATTAGTATTATTACAGTGAATATTGCATAACTATCAAGTAGTGATATATGAAGTTGTCATATTTTTTCCCCCATTTAAATGGGATTTTTATTTTGGTGGAAAACTTCTATTGTGTGTTTTTGATGGTAGTTTCTCGCCTTCGAAAAAGCAGGCCGCTACATTACCCAGTGTGAGTATTAAACCACCAAATATTTCAATGTAATTCGATAAATATAGCCCCTTTTCCACAAAAGTTCTGGTCCTCCCCAAAAGGGACTTTCTGAAATTACAACTTATACAGGAACTACATTCTGGAAAAGACTTTTCCTTCTTTCATTTTCACCTACAGAAAACCTCTGTGATGACTAGTGTTGACCGTTTTTCTTCTGATGTTGAAATCAACAACACAGACGGAGGACGCCGGGATCAGAGTTACACTTTTGTTAGGGCTGTTTTACACTAGCTTTGGCTGCATCTGAAAACGTAGGTCGCTGCCTAATCAGTTAATGGTTTAAATGACAGCGTTTTGGGATGAATGGAACTCTAAAGGAAACTGATCTCTGAGCAGTTTAAAACCAAGCACCTCATTTCATCCTACCTCCTTATACAGCCCCCTGAAGGCAGCATTTTCCCGTTTTCGGACACAGTCCGTCTTCAGGTTACAGTTTAAACTGGGTGCGAGAGCTGTGCATGCTGCAGACAGATTGAGAGATGAGACGAGTAGTCAGACTACCACGCAGCATGCGCTGAATTTAGTGGACAACATGTTAAAAGCACTATAAACCTATTTATCAACACGCTCTCTTACAATAAAGGCTTATGACTCAACATAAATAAATTTACTGAAATACTGATTTAAAAAATACGTCTTGATGCATTTTATCATACAGTAACAGGCACGCAATACTTTCCTCATGTAAACTAGATTTCATTACGGTTTAGTGTATAATAGAGTTCAATTATCCACTCTCGATAAACATCTGTTTATTTATATTCGTCATCCCAGGAAAAATTTGATGTAGTAATCCAGAAATCACTTTATTTTCTGTATAGTCACACAATACAATCAGTAAAGATGCGATGAAACTCAAAGCGTGTCTCCCGATGAAGTTACACACACACACACACACACACACACGTGAAACGGGTGATCCTCTTTGTATACTTTGTTGGTTTTATTTTATTTCTGTTAAGAGAATTGATAAATCCTCTGAGTAGAAGGCTAGCAGCTAGTTGTTTACTAATGGAGGCTGTGGACTCTTTTTCTTTCTCAATGCTATGTGTGCCATAGGTTTTTGACCAATCATAGGCTGCAGCACCTTCCACAGTCTCCCACAGTCCCTATACGCCCCTAAAGTACCTACTCCAGAGTAGGAGCTAAAAATACCCCTTAAACAGTTCCAAGGAACTATAGTGTGGTTACACTTCACCAGAGTCGATGGTGACAATGCTCGTTGCCACAAATGCAACAAGACATTTGCTTGTAAGGGCGGAATCACGAGCAATTATCAAAACATCTATCGAAAGTGCATCATGTACAGACAGAGAAATACACAGTTTTCGACTGCCTAGCTCGTAGTTCATCTCATTGCCCGATCTATGTTAGCCATGTATGCTAGCAGCCTAGAGCCCACACACGGATTTAACTAAATTATGCGAACATGGGTCCACGATGAAAAGTAACCAACAGCCAGCTGATTGATTAGCTATGGGTGCGTTCATAAATTCAATCACCCATTTAAAGATTTTGCAACTTTTTTTTGTTAAAGTTGCAGCTACAATGAACCAACCCACTCCTCCCTGTAATACCACTGGTCCAAGCCAAAGACAAGCCCAAAGCCCCTTCACGCTGGCAGCTAGTGGGAGGATGACTGAGGAGAGGGTGAATGAGTGCCACTTAGCCATGACCAAGTTCATAGTGACAGGCCTACACCCCTTTGCAACAGTGGAGTCCAAGGGCTTTAGGTAACAGTCTGTCAGTATTTTCTGAGTTGTATTAATTTTTAGGATATAGTAGTATAAAAGGGTTGCATGTTAGTCCCATCACTCCACAATACAATACACAACAACACAATAATTAAATAATGATAGTTTTCATGTGTTGAATTATCTTTTTGAGCAAGGCACTCAAACCCAAATATACCCCTCTCTCCAGGAGTTACTTCAGGTGACACATTAATTCCTACCTGGTATGGTGTAGAAAAGGCCAGTGTGATCACTGAGCTGAAGGATGTGCCAAAGCTGGCCATCACATCAGACGGGTGGACCAGCCTCTGTCAGAATCACTGTTACAGTGCAGTACACAAGCCAGGGCAATGTAAAACAGAAGGTCCTCCACACCAAGGCAGTGTACAAATCGCAAAATGGTGAAGTAGTGGCAGAGGAGATCTCAGACATTCTGGAAGAGTCTGAGATAGAGCTGAGCAAGACTGTAGCTGTGACTATTGATAATGCTGGCAATATGGATGTTGCCATCAAGAGCCTACACATCCTAAAATTAGGATGCTTTGCGCACACATTGAATCTGGCAGTGCAAAAAAATCTCCATTTTATTTCCATTGATAACTGGGCAGCCCGAATCAGAGCAGTGGTTGTGTGGTTCAAGAGATCATCGATGTACAAAACAGTTTAAGGGAAAGCAGCAGCTCCTTTGTAAGAAGCCAGTTCAATCTATTAAAGTATTATTTTGAAATTCCCACATTTAATAATTTAATTCAATATTCAAGTGTGCGGTAATTACATGTATGTTGTTGTTTGTTGTTTTTTCAGGCCTTCCTCAACACTTACTCATCCTTAATGTCAAGACCAGATGGAACTTGCCTTATCTAATGATAGAGAGATTCATGGAGCAGTAAACCAGCGATCCAAGCAGCAGCCTTGGACCCACGACTGCAAAAAGCAATGACCAAGGACAACCTGGACCGTCTGAAGGATGAGGACTTCCATAAGGCTGAGGAGTTTGTCCAGCTCATGAGAATCCTCTATATATCCACACTGTGTGTGTCATGTGAAAAGAATGCCACCTGTGGACAGATATTACCCATCCTCCAAAAACTGGAAGAGCACTTCACTGTGAAGCATGAAGACACAACATTTGTGGCAACCATCAAAGAGAAGGTGTGGGAGAACCTCTCCGAATACTATCATGATGAGGACATTCAAGCCTTCCTGCATGAGACCACAGCAATGGACCCCAGATTTAAAGGGAGGTCGGTGAGTGATGCCACCTGGGACAGGCTGAGGAAGGCAACTGTTGAGGCCAATGTGACAGGAGCAACACCAGGGCTGTCAGAGGAGCCGGAGCAGACAGACACAGAGCACCAGCAACAGGAGGAGGAGTCTGAAGGAGGAGGAGAGGAAATGGTGGAGACAGTCCCTCCATTGTACAAAACAAGGAGTGCCTTGGAGGAGCTGTTCTCAGAGAAGGACAGCGAGTTGAGGTTGACGATCCAACAGGACACCTCATCCCTCACCCTCTTAACGATACCCATCCCTACCTGTGGCTTCAGTTGGGTTTATATTTGTTTATTGATGATAGCACTAACAAAAAGGTACTAAAAAGTACCATGGTGCTACCATGGTTAAATATTCCAAATCGTGGTAGTACCATAGTTTTATTAGAAGTACCTATGAGTACCATGTAGATCCCACATTTATGATAATTATTTAGTACCATGGTATAAAGTGCCATAGTATTATTAGCTTCAGAATCAGATTAGCTTCTGTTATTACCATCACTGTAACATGGAATGCCACAGTATTTTTTTTGTAAGACAGTAGTGGCTAATACAGAGTTATCGTAGTATCTGAAATAGCTTTGGCGTTTTGTTCTATATTGTTAGGGATATTACCACAAACTGTTTTCAATCAATTTACAGTGGCATTACTAAAAGTGCTTCGCTAGAGCTAAATAAGAAGGAAAAAGAGAGCGACAGAAAAGAAAGAGAGAGTGTCGGGTGATTAGAGAGTGTTAATAGCATTGCTTTTAGAAAGAACCTATTTTAACCTCTGAATTTATGGTTTCGGGTTTGTACTGCGCTACATTAACTGTATACTAGCTGACAGAAATGATTAATCCTTGTCTCTGGGAAAGTGAAAAAGATGCTCTTCAGATGCTAAAAATACCCCACAATGTAGAACATTCTCTCTCTCTCATTTTCCAATCGAAATTCACCCTCAACCATATGACAATTTGGCACCTTCGAAGCTCATTGGATCACTTAAACTAATCAATGTGTGAACAGTATCATGCGTTTTCAATGTCTACCATGTTCAGCATGGCCTCAAGCACTTCCAAAACACACAGTAGTGCTGATATAAACTCAAAGACTTTTCGGGCCTGTTCTGCCCTCAGAGGTTCCTGAGAGATTTTGTCTGATTTAGGTTTATTTCTTGTGATCACATTAAAAGTCTTTGGAGATGTGGTTTTACTAACAAGCATGGGGGCAGAGATGAGTAGCAAATTGTTGAGCTGGGCCAGGAAAACTACATGCCCAAGAACAGAAATTACAGACAGAACTATCCCTTTAAATACCTTTCTCAAAGGCAATGGTGAATTGCTTCACGTGGGATTTGAACCTACAACCTTTTCCATTACCAGCCCAGATCTTCAACTATTAGGCTACACCACCCCTAAAGACTCGGATATACAGACACAAAGTAATAGAACACATAAACATATTCTTATATCCAAAACCAGCCTCTTGCCCTTCAAAATAAAACTTCCCATTTACTTAGTGTTAGGTTGATATCCCAAGACAAACTGTGGGAGAAAACGAAGAGCGAGCAAGCCCATGAAGGGATTCATTAAGACTAAGAATACATAATTCATTCGCAATCCCTCCTTATCTTATTACATGACAGAAAAGAAGCCAGTGAGAAAGAGTTTGAAAGAGAAAGGGAACATCTCAACTCCACCCTAACAGCTGCATATACTCAGTCATACACCCACCCGCTTGGGTTGTCATGGCTACAGTGTGTGTGTAGTACTTAACCAAGCCTCAAAGGGTAGGATTCCCCCACCTCCAAAAGGTTACTAGTCCGACCATTACGATTCCAGATCCTGCACCTAGATTGGGGAATATTTGCCCATTCTTCCTTGCATAATTGTTCGAATTCAGTAAAATTGCAGGGTGAGTGGGGATGGACTGCTCCATCCAGTTGTTTTTTTATTGGATTTTGGCCAGGGCTCTGACTTGACCACTCAATGACTTTGACCTTCCTATCCTTAAGCAAGTAGTGTATACTAAGGGGTTGAAAATATAACCCAGTGAGTACACGTAAATTGTCAAGATGTATGTGAAAGAGTGCATCATGATAGCATTGCACTCTTTTTCAGTTCATATTTGTGAACAAACATCTGATAAACATAAGGAAACATTCACCCTGAAGCAAGAGTCTTGCGAGTCTGTGGTGTTTTTCCAATTGTTTTTCTATGTAAACATGAACTAGACGGATGTTTTTGGCCATTGTGCTGCATCTCGTTGTTTATTTTTCAGTATCAAGTAAAAAGAAAAAAAAAACTTCCATCCCTTTATATTAACTAAACTGGTAAGAACGTACTAAAGTGGCTGTTACCACTTATTCTAGAATCTAGACAAGTGCTTAGTAGGGTTGCGTGGTATACTGATACCAATGAAATAACGCGATACCAAAAAATGTTAAATGGTACTATATAATATGGTTAATTTCGGTACCATATTAAAGTATGCTGCCATTAGCAAAATGTAATGTAATGTGAGAGTTTTGAAATGAATTTAAAGGCCATTTAAAAATAATAATGTTTGATCATTACACAGCAGAAGGACATCATTTAATGAAATAATATAGTCAAACGCGCTGCACGCCACAGTATGAATAAGAGGCGCCTCTCCGCCCTGTCATCTTCACACACACACACACACACAGGCACGCACGCACACACACAAACGCAACACACTACTAATGCTTGATTTTCATGCAGTGTGTCCAATAGTATCTATCTGCAGAGCCACAAATCAGTGTGCTGAGTGTATAAACGGCTGTAAACTCTCAAATGACCTCTTTCTCCATTGCAGCTTGGAGATTTCAGCTCGCGAGTTGTGGGAAGCTTTATATAACGAACCTTTCACAAACAGGAAGAACTTCAATGATTTTACAAGTCATGTATCGCGTCACGGTGGATTTACACTCGGGACACCTTTTGTCCTAATAATTAGTCTAAGGCAGCTATAGTTTGATTGCTTTAAATAAGCGTTTTAAATTGACATCAGTGTTTCGTGCATTTTTGAAATGAGAAAGAGTATTGAAAGAATAGGTTTATTTTAATTTTTACATATTGCAGTGCAATGAGCAAAGCAAGACACAGTTCAGGGAATATACAGACTTTTTGCATCCAAAACAGATGAGCATTCATGCCAGTGAATTATAACAGCTACAACAGTAAATAACAAATGATAAATAATAATAATAATAACAACAACAACACATAAATTGGAAGATATTATTGCATTTAATATTTAATATAAGACAATAAGTATTTACATGGCAGCAAAGAGCACTAATTTCAAACTCAGATCATTCCCACATCCATGTTTTTGAATGGGAATATGGGTGGCCTTTACCTACAAGGTCGTGTACGCGGCAGCCTTGTGTGCCATTTATTATCGGACAAATGAGAAGGCTATGCATAAATGTTGATTTTAAATTCACTGATCGAGCTTTTGAGAGACGAGCATTCATGAACTTCCTTTAGCATAATTTCCATGATGAGCAAGTCCCTCACACCTAAGCTCCTAGAGTAAAGTTAGTTTTAGGTTCACTATTTTTTGGATATTCAGTTTCTCGTACCCGCACTCTCTGCTGGCGGCAAGTTTGCAAAGATTTCGCACAACTGGCTTGATGTTATGGTATATAACTATAATATACAGACATAAAACACTGTGGTGTCCAATCACTCATTCAGCTGACATGCAAGTTAAAACATTAAAAGTACACTTTTACATTCCAAATGATGTAGTAGGTTTCCAGTTAATAGACTGTGCTACTACAAGTGAGAATTTTACAGTAAGTCCAATAATATGTATACAGTATTAGACTATTTAAAATAAATAAATAATAATGTCAAAATTTTATTTCACCTTCCAAAGGTTATAGTAACTGCCCAGTAGATAGACTGACTAACTGTAAAAATCTCACCTGTAGTAAGTCAGTCTATCTACTGAGAACTTACTACAACCTTTAGAATGTGAAAATAAAATTTTGGTGAATTTTAGTTAATTCATTTTTAAAATCTAATACTACTCATATTATTGGACGTACTGTAAAAATGTTTCATAATATAAGTGAATACTGTACATTCATATGCACGGCCATCTCTCTGGCGATCTACAACAACCTGTGATTTTTTTTTTTTTTTTTTTTGGTTTGTTTGTTTTGTTTTTTTAAATAACAATGGTTTTCTTTATTTTTTTTTTTTTTTAAGATAGAACACGCAAGTCAATGGTCAAATAAATGACTGCTCTGACGCCAGTGGCGTTTTAGTTGTGGGTAGAGTTTTCAGACGGTCCCTTTACGCACCATAGGCGAATATCCAACGAATATCGAACCTAAAATTAACTTTACCCTGCAGTTATACATAAGCCTACGTCTTTTCAATGTAGGCATATGCTTCAATAGTCTTGTGAATGTATGATTTTCGTCATCTCATTTAAACCATACAACGTCAAAGACAGCAGGTTTATGTGTAGGGCTGTCTGATAAATCGGATTATTTGAAGAGAGAGATAGCTCAGCTGCAATAAAAGTTGCAAGTTTTGGAGAATAAATGGTAAAGAATTTAATATTAACTGAGACTAATTTATCTGAACAATTAAACAGCAGAGAACTTTTATTCTGTCTCACAGCATTGAGGAAGACAACAGTGCAGGTTGACCGATCAGAAGAAAGGGGCGTTTCAGGTCCATCCATATGTGTGAATCAAATATTCAAGACATATATTAGTGGAATCAAATAATCAAAACGCACAGTGTCCCGTGGCTATTTTTCCAATTTCCTATTTTTAACCTGAGCATTAAATCGAAATTACGAAAAACAATTATTGGTTTTGTAAATGAATAAAGAAATGTCATTTTTTGTTTTTCCGATTTTGAATTCCTAATTGAATATGAAATGAACAAATGATATAAAAATACAAATGTGTTTTTTTTTTACCAAAAAGAATATATATATTAGTTGAAAAGTATTATATTTTCATTTGATTAAAGCTGTACAGTATGTATTTGATTAAATACAATTTAACCATAACATTTAATCAAAACATTTAACATGGAAAAGGCATAATTTGTATCTATAAGACTTTATGCAGTTATTTTAGACATGTAATTTTCTGTGTAATTTCATAAAAAATGTGAGTTTTTTTATTTGTTGCCTAAGTATCGAGTTAGTATCGATATCGAGGTACCAGGGCTGGTATCGTACCAAAGCCAAAATTTTGGTATCAGAGCAACCCTAGCGCTTAGTGGTAGAAAATGCAACCCAGTAAGTAACCTTAAGTTTCAGAGACGTCTGTGAAAGAGTGCATCTTCTAGATAGCACTGTGTTCTATTTTAGTTCATATTTGTGAACAAACATCTAACAAAATATCTATTATTGTTAGGGGTCTTTCACACATTTTTACGTCCATCTATGCTGTTTTCCAATTGTGTTTGTATGTAAACGTGCTAGAGAGACGTTTTTGATAGGGGTGGAACGATCCATCGATGCGAGCTCCATTGACAGGATCTGTGCAAGCGCATCAACCGGGCGCTCCTTAAAATGTGAGCTCTCGTGACAAACTCACGGCTCACATGCGCAATTAATTTGGGTTTCCATCGATATTGTTGCGCGTGCGACCCATTTTATGAGAATTTGCTAAAGTACAATGGAGAAGTTCAACCATGTGAAACATCTTGACAATGCCGACATTCTGAACAGCACTAACGAGGGAAAGAGAAACACCTGCTCAGCACCAGCATTAGTTATAAGGCTTTACACATCTACACGTCAACACCCTTACTAACATTTATCCCAGTTAACTGTAACAGACTTTTTCTTTACAACTGTGGAAGTTGTAGCCAAGAAAACTGCGGATAGCACGGATAGTTGGAAACAAGTCATAGATATATAGAAGTATTTTGGATTTGACTAAACTGAAAAATTAGCTGTCATCAAACCAGCGATGATCACTTGTGTGCGACTTTATATTTTATATTATTTATCTGTATCATTTTTTTTCAACATCTGAAGTACCTTATTTTGTTGTGGATGTCCCAATGTGTAGGCTACAGAGAGCTGAATAAAATCAAATTATATTTTGGTTGCATTTGAGGGCAAAAAAATAAAAAAATGTATTGTGTAAAATAGGCACATAATATCGGCAAATATCGGATCGCAGGCCAAGAGAATTGATTCAAGATCGTATAGTGATGAAACGTCCGATTTACACCCCTACTTTTTGACATTTTTTTAGACGCTGTGTCAAGTTAAAATAGAACTTGAAACTTTTAAAAACACATCTCGAGACACCTGCATTCTTTTATATATTTGTAATTCTGTGTCTAGCTTTTTTAGCGAAAGCACACGATCGGTCTGAACAGCCTCCAACAACATCAGACACACATACGTTTTACATTTTAAATATAGCAAAATGCAATGTTTTTATAAGGCGTGTTAAGTTAGAAAGAACTTCAACTTTTAAAAACACATCTCGAGACATCTGCATTCTTTTATATATTTGTAATGCTGTGTCTAGCTTTTTTTTTTTTTTTTTTTTTTAAGCAAGATCAGATTCACCCCCATTCTATCGTACATTCTAAATTGAAAATAGCGCAAAAAAAAAAAATTGGAATGAACTGTTTTTCAAACAAGGAACATTTTTGCAACATACTGCATGTTGCAGAAGAGCAAACACTTTAAAAAGGATGTTTTCCGGGGTTTGGGTAGCTCAGCGAGTAAAAGACACTGACTACCACCCCTGGAGTCGCGAGTTTGATTGAGTGACTCCAGCCGGTTCTCCTAAGCAACCGAATTGGCCCGGTCGCTAGGGTGGGTAGAGTCACATGGGGTAACCTCCTCATGTTCGCTATAATGTGGTTCTCACTCTCGGCGGGGTGCGTGGTGAGTTGTGTGTGGATGCTGCAGAGAATAGCATGAAGCCTCCACATGCACTATGTCTCTGCAGTAACGCGCTCAACAAGCCACGTGATAAGATGTGCGGTTTGACGGTCTCAGACGCGGAGGCAACTGAGATTCGTCCTCCGCCACCCGGATTGAGGCGAGTCACTACGCCACCACGAGGACTTAGAGCGCATTGGGAATTGGGCATTCCAAAGTGGGGAGAAAAGGGGAGAAAAAAACAAAAAAAAAAACAAAGAGAAAAATGATGTTTTCCAGATTTAAATACATATGCCAAATAGCTGTAAAAGCAAAGTAGCCTATGTGTTTGTGAGTCAAACAATAAGGTAAGTTTTCTACACTTCTGCCAACATACTTAGCAGTTAATTGGCCAAATATGTATGCATTAGGACTTATGGGGTCATTTAAGGAGCTGTAATTTAGAATCAATAGAAATATTAGCCACATTAGGTGAACATAATTGCACCATTTTGAAAGAGACAATTACTTCACTCTGAGGCAACAAATTTACTCAAATTAGCCTAAATAAGGATCCTTAACTTTTTAATGTTTATAGAGTACACACACACCTTTTCCATCCCTCTCAGATTTAAAGTTTACCCAAACTAATCATTTAATGCTGAAGGAGGGTGCTTGACCTCTCATATCAGTGGTGAAGACACCCAGTGCATCGTGTGATGTGGGACAATTAACCTCACAGAAAGCTTTTCTATGGCTGAACGCCTAGATTTCTCATCAGGCCACTGTCAGAGGGAATGTGGGAGAGATCAGGAGATGGAGGGGTGAGGAAGGAGGTGTAGTCGAGTCGCTGATCTCCAGTAACCTTCCAGCAGCTCCCTAAACAGCGAAACATAAAAACACACTGCCAGGAATGTAGTCACAATCAGGCAGAAAACTGGCCAGTTGTTCCGGCTATTTCTGGCATCTCCCCTTCTCACTTTCACTGATTAAAAAAAACCCAAAAAACACTCAATTACAGACACTCCTGCCCTCAGTCTCTCTCTCTCTCTCTCATTTTCTAGACCTCACTGAGGTTACTGTAGATGTACTGTATCATGAACAGCACAACAGAAGCAACGTGCCATAATCACAAACACTAATGTACCAGAGAATGCAATGTTACTGATAATGTTAAGGAAAGGTTTCCTTTTTAAATACCTAGTGAGCAGCATCACTGCCTACTGCAAACATAGTAAGCATCTTTTAGGCCGATTTATACTTCTACACCGAACCTACGCCGTAGGCTACTCGTAGCTTCGGCGGTTACAGTTTAGCCTACACCATAGCCTAACATACATCTCTTCAAAAATGTGACCGAGCATCGTGTCAACGCAGACCACATCAGCTGTGATTGATGCACTTTATAACCAGATCTGCACATGATTTGACAGTTTGAGAGCAGTACATAATCATATTTCATAAGTTATGGAAATGGAACACTTAAATCTAATTTGTTAGTAAATTAAAAAGTACTTGGAATGAGTTACATATATTGCCTAAATGGATTGTAAAGTCTTTAAAACGACACCCATTTAGTGTTCACCAAGCGAGTAGTTATTAATTAATTTGATGATTTCTTTTTCAGCACGGAACATAAAAAATTTGCCAAAATATGTATTTATTATTATTTATGCGACTCAAGAGCAAGCATACAGCATTTTTCTCATTTATTTGCTCCCTGCAATGCAGGCAACATGTATAATAAATAATATTTACTTGTTTATTTATGAATGTATAGTTGGCATTTTGGCTATGTACTCACAGAACGATGCAGACACCAAGGCAGAACTATAAATGCAAACCAATGCATCAGCCACTGCACAGAGTCTATGCCGTAGGTTCGACACAGAAGCATAAATCAGCCTTAACAGTCATTAAACCGCATATCATAGTAACTGATTTGGAATGCTCTACACAGGAAGAAATGTTTTGATTTTTATATGTCCCAGTTTTATTTTTTTCCAACTTCAACGATCATGACTTCAAGCTTGATTGCACTGCTCACACTCTGTGCATTTGACAAGCATGAGATAGTGTAATCGAGCTTAAAAATCGTTGTATGGATAAGTTTATGCAGCTTTTATGTCCTTTTTGAAGCTTGAAAGTTTTTGATCCTGACGTTGGCTTGTATTGTATAGACAGACAGACAACAGAGACAGGGGCTGCATTAAGTATGCTGCGTTCCAGACAACTCGGAACTCAGGACCCACCTCCGACTTGAAAATAATGACTGGAATGCTGCTTGATGTTGGACATCCGACTTGTGTACTCGGGTAGATCGATCAACCCTGACTTCAGCGAGTAGCATCATTTGTCATTTCCAAGATGGCACGACCTCCGAGCATAAAACGGAGCTGGGTTTTGTGAAGCATAAAAACAAACTTTTAAGTAATTTCAGAAGTCTCTATATGCAATATACAATAAATGTACAAGAGGAAGTTAAGAAGAATTGTTTGTGTATCAATCAATGCCTACGTTTTCACCTATTTTGCTTGTGAAATAGCTATTAGACTGTGTATGTGTTAATTATTTTGGCATGTGTTCATGTGAATGTGACGTGTGATTGACTGGAATGCATTGAGGTCAGAAGTGGGACATTTCAACTCGTTTATTTCCACCTCTGACTTGGTCTGGAATGCAGCATCACAGACAACCATTTGCATTTGAAGGCACCTTGTTAGGACGCTCTTTCTAGACAGCCTTCTAAGGCACCATAATGTCATGTGTAAGGATCTAATAAAAATTCAGGTGAACTTCAGACAACCAAGCAAGTACTTTGTAACTACAAAGCTTATTTTCCGCTAGAAATGGTGTCATAACTTAAAAAAAACAAACAAAAAAAAAAAAAACAACGTGCTAATACTTTCAACCAACCAGCAAACTAAACAAACTGGATTTTGGGATATCAAAAGCAGTGAAGGTTGGATCTATGCTGCCTTCAAAAACTGACTAGATCTCAGTAGTCAGGATGTGATGCAAACACTGAATTTAGACGTACTGTGATGTCTTCCTACCTCTGGAAAAAGCCTTCAAAAGGTGGCATTTTTCAGCTTTTGGATGTAGCTAGGGAATTTCTTGTGTGTATGTGTCATCTTATGCAGTTGTGCTCAAAAGTTTGCATACCTTTGAAGAATTGGTAATATATGTACCATTTTTAAAGAAAACATGATTGAGCAGGCAAAACACATTTCTTTTGTTTCTTATGGGATTCATATTCAACTGTAGGTTATATCAGAATGGCACAATCATAAAACAAAACATGGCAACAAAGACAAAAATGAAATGACCCCTGTTCAAAAGTCTGCATACCCTTAGTTCTTAATACTGTGTATTGCCCCCTTTAGCATCAATGACAGCGTGCAGTCTTTTGTAATAGTTGTCTATGAGGCCCCAACTTCTTGCAGGTGGTATAGCTGCCCATTCGTCTTGGCAAAATGCCTCCAGGTCATGCAAAGTCTTTGGTCATCTTGCATGAACCGCACGTTTGAGATCTCCCCAGACTGGCTCGATAATATTAAGGTCAGGAGACTGTGATGGCCACTCCAGAACCTTCACCTTTTTCTGCTGTAACCACTGGAGGTTCAACTTGGCCTTGTGCTTAGGTTTACTGTCATGCTGGAAAGTCCAAGAGCGTCCCATGTACAGCTTTCGTGCAGAAGAATGCAAATTGTCTGCCAGTATTTTCTGATATAAACTGCATTCATCTTGCCATCAATTTTCACAAGATTCCCGTGCCTTTAGCGTTCACACAACCCCAAAATATCAGTGAGCCACCACCACGCTTCACAGTGGGGTTTGGTATTCTTTTCACTATAGGCCTTGCTGACCCCTCTCCAAACATAGCGCTTATGGTTGTGACCATAAAGCTCTATTTTGGTCTCGTCACTCCAAATTACAGAGTGCCAGAAGCTGAGTTGTGTCAAGGTGTTGTCAGGCATATTGTAACCAGGCTTTTTTGTGGCATTTGCACAGTAAAGGCTTCTTTCTGGCAACTCGACCATGCAGCTCATTTTTGTTCAAATATCGTCGTATTGTGCTCCTTGAAACAACCACACCGTCTTTTTCCAGAGCAGCCTGTATTTCTCCTGAAGTTACCTGTGGGTTTTTCTTTGTATCCCGAACAATTCTTCTGGCAGTTGTGGCTGAAATCTTTCTTGGTCTACCTGACCTTGGCTTGGTATCAAGAGATCCCTGAATTTTCCACTTCTTAATTAAATGATTGAACAGTGCTGACTGGCATTTTCAAGGCGTTGGATATCTTTTTATATCCTTTTCCATCTTTATAAAGTTCCGTTACCTTGTTACGCAGGTCTTTTGACAGTTCTCTTCTGCTCCCCATGGCTCAGTATCTAGCCTGCTCAGTGCATCCACGTGAGAGCTAACAAACTCATTGACTATTTATACACAGACACTAACTGCAATTTAAAAAGCCACAGGTGTGGGAGATTAAACTTGAATTGCCATTTAAACCTGTGTGTGTGTCTGTAACAAGGCCAAACATTCAAGGGTATGTAAACTTTTGATCAGGGCCATTTGGGTGATATTATTATTATGATTTAAAAAGGAGCCAAACAACTATGTGATAATAAATGGCTTCATATGATCACTATCCTTAAATAAAAGACAGTTTTTTTGCATGATCAGTCATATTTTCAAAATCAATGCCAACATTTCACAATTTCTGCCAGGGTATGCAAACTTTTGAGCACAAATGTATGTAGTAGGGCTGAAACAATTAGTCGACGTTATCGATAACGCCAACAATAAAAAAATTGAAGACAAATTTTCGTTGTCGAATAGTCATTGATCTCATTTAACGTAACGAGATCACATTAAACTCTGATGATGACACGCAAGAGCAGCACTGCAGTTCACACCTGACTGAGGAGAGGAAGAATTACACAGCTCACAGTCCAGATGCACTCTAAACTTTCCAAACAGCTTCAGGTGATGTAGATCACAAAGTATGAGGGAATTATAATGCAAAAATACAAAATAAGCAAATACAGAAGCACTCTCATTGTGGAATAAGTGGAGTCGCTGCGCTTAAGCAAAACTTGCATGTCAAGCGTCTTTAAAGGAAACACCCCATCATTACATCTTTAATGCAGTTATATTTAATGTGTTATAGCTTTAATAAAGTTCAAATAATATGGAAGAAGGTCATGTAAATGACTACAAACTCTGAAACTGGCATTTCTCTGTGCAGTCAGCACCTCTTCTATGAGTTGCGTGAAGTGTCCCGATCTAAGGGGGAGCGACTGAAACTGAACCCGGCTGATGCAAACTCTGTCGCGGGGACGCTCATCCATTGAGCGCGCATGCTTAATGCGGCGTGATGGCTCGCAACTTATTGAATCATAATATATGCATCACTGTGCATTTCTTATCATGCAGAAAACTTGCAATACGCAGCTTTATTATTAAGAGAGAGTTTGTTTTTTCGAAAGTTAAAGATGGACTGAAGTGAACAGAAAGGGGAGAGAGGGTAGTCTTCACCCCATTATACACTGCAACAAAATATGTTTTTGACTTGTTTTTGTTTTGACTTGTTTTCCAATATAAATATCTAAAGCTCTTTTAAAACAACATACATTTTCTTTCGCAACTATACTGCAAAAGAAAATATTGTTATCTGAGGATGTTGAATATAATATTAAAAATACAAATATTTTAAAATATCTAAAAAACCTTTAAAAATAAAAAAAATTGCATTCACCTGAGAAGCAGCATATATGATATTTAGACTTGCTTTTAGAGAATAGATCTTGAATATAAGTATATTTTGTATTTACTGCAATTGCAGAAATATAACCAAGTGAAAAAATACACTTATATACAAAATACACTTATATTTAAGATACATTCTATTTTATATGTTGCTTCTCAAGTAAATGTATCTTGTTTTAAGGATTTTTAGACTATTTTAAAAGGAAATCAAGACAAAATCACTTGATAATAATAAAACATTTTGCAGTGAATTTCTTTACTGAATTAAACTTAAATGTATTTTTCCCTTTAATTTAGTGAATGTCATTTAGAGGCATCTTTAAAAGGTGATTCTGTCCTGTTTATTGTTAGTAAGCACATTTAATACAACCTTTTAAGTCTGGCACAAGCTGAATAATCGGTTAAGAGCTAATGAGTAATTGTTGCAATAGTCGCTGAATAGTCGAATAATCATTCTAATAATCGTTAGATTAATCAAATATCAAAATAATCATTAGTTGCAGCCCTAATATGTAGTGCTGGAATGTTTAATAACCAGATAGAAGACACCACCCTTTACTTTAAATTTAATTATAACCATTCAATGGGCGTTCACAATAAAAGCAACTGGCAGAAACAAAGCGAATTGGAATTTATGTTCAGTGCGAATTAGTGTTTTGATATGACATGAGCAACAGCAACAGTTGGCATTGTGACAAAGTTGAGCACAGTTTAGCTTTATGCAAATAAACATCCTCCTGGTTAATATAAGTTAATACTTTCAAGTAGGGATGGTTTAATCAATGTCAAAGTGAAAGCCTGGGCTCAAAACAGAACTCACCAATGGGGCTCTTCTATGACTGTTCTGTACTGTATATTAGGAACTTACTGTACACTGTCAGGGGTCAAATGACCTCTAGAATTTAGCTTATAAAGCAACACTGTGATTTATAATGTACAGAAATTGGTATTTCACACACATTAAATGTAAAAGGGTTTTATTTTTTATTAGGGCAGATAACTGTTTAAAGCCAATCACAGGTGGTGGTTTAAAGTTACAGTAGAAATAAACGTTCTACTCTGTTTCAGTCAGAAATCATTGAGTATCTGAGTGTTTATGGGTTGATGGATCTGCACAACAAAGAGACTTGTTACATCTCCTACTTGTCCATAACGGATTACTCATTAACTTGATACATGTTCCGCTCGCTGGCTCATAACAGCAGCAAAACATTCCCCACCAAAGGACATGCAGAGAAGAGCTCGCATTTCCACGGCCACAGTTTCAGAACTGTGATGTGCATGTCAAAACCACTAAATAAACTGACTTCAGGTCTGTTTTAAAGAGACTAGCAGCTCTTGGCTACAGACAACCATGTTCGAAAGGACAGAAAAGGGGCGAAAGGATATTAAATCAATATGCCGTGAGAGGTTGTAACTAACAGTTTTATAATGCACGTTTAACACAGGCCTTTGATAAGTTTAGAAAACGACCAATAAAACGGCACCAGCTTCAAACATGACCTGGCTGATTTGAACACAGCAGGAAATGGATGCGTATAAGTCAGCTTGCTGAGCCTCTAACCCATTAGTGCTGAGCTGCACACGAATGGCCCTGTGCGACATAAATCCCACACTGCTTGCCAACAACAGTAAATCACAACACTGCAATCTTCCAGTCAGGAAACCTTCTGGGGGGCACTGGGTCAGAGTCGATATCCCATGTCATGCTGATTGTAACGTCAGGAACAGCGGCTGTAGACCTTGAAAATGACAGCAGGCTGTAACGTGATGGATTGGGTCTGCTACGTGGAGAACGGGAGATGTTTGGAAACATGATCGTGGTTAAACGTGGGGCAGCAAGAGGGAAGCTTGGAGATTGAGTCAGGGTGGCTAACAGAGGCTGAAGCCACTCAAGTGAGACGTTTATGTAAGTTAGTGTAAGATATGGAGTGGGTCTTTGGCTCCGACAGCTTTAGATAAATTGGATTCTGTGTGTCGTGGCTTTCAAACGTACACAAATCCGGAGGAGAGGAAAGAAAACATTTCTGACAGGTTGAGGACAGGCTGAGATTGAGTGTACTGCCTACACCTCAACTTTGTGTATTTAATAGGTCTGGGAAAGAAAAAGAGAAAGAGTGTTGCTGATGAACGAAAGTAGAGCGGGAAGTGACTACGGTTACATGTGTTGGATGTACATTTTCACCTGCCTGCCACTGTTGCCATGACAGCAACTCTGCCTGCCTATATACTGTACATAGAGCGTGTGTATGGTGTGTGAGTGTGTTAACCTTATCTTAAAGGTTGTCTTCACAAGTTCACACAATGTAACAACACATTTGCACACAAAGTCCAAGTTACAACTCTCTATTTCCATTTCCTTTAAAGGGGTCATGACATGAATTGTTTTATTATTATAATATATTCCTTGAGGTTCACTTATTTTTATTTTATTTATTTTGGATTTTCACCCCTTTTCTCCCCAATTTGGAATGCCCAACTCCCAATGCGCTCTAAGTCCTTGTGGTGGCATAGTGACTCACCTCAATCCGGGTGGCAGAGGACGAATCTCAGTTGCCTCCGCGTCTGAGACCGTCAATCCGCGCATCTCATCACGTGGTTCCAAGCACAGCTCACCACGTGCCCCAACGAGAGCAAGAACCATATTATGGCAACCAAGAGGAGGTTAACCCAACGTGACCCTACCCATCCTAGCAACCAGGCCAGTTGGTTGCTTAGGAAGCCTGACTGGAGTCACTCAGCACGCCCTGGATTCGAACTTGCGAGAACAGGTGTGGTAGTCGGCGTCTTTACTTGCTGAGCTACCCAGGCCCCCCTTGAGGTTCACTTATTAAAAAATATTTCCACCCTCATTCTGACCTTCTTTTGGTGCTGCTTCCCCTTTAAGACTTGACAGTAAACAGCCACTGTTATGATTGAAATTTTGTTAGGAAGTGAGAGCATAACGGTAGGACAAATCATATAGAACCTGAAGAAACAAAACGAACAAAAAACACAAAACTTATTTTTTGTTAGAGATCCAAACAAAACCATAAAATAAAATAAATAAATAAAAAAGAAAGAACATTTATTTATTTTTATTTATTTTTTTGCAGGGGAGGGTAAAGGCCCAGATATACTTCACACAAAATCGAAGAACGAATGGATATGACCTTATTTAGAACAAAATCAGGCCAAAAAAGTGTTTTTGCGTTCATTTGAGGAAATTTTAAGAAAACTTTTAATCGGCTGCATAACACCTTCTTGCTGCCATTGGTCCATGTCCATGTGACCTTAAGCTCCACCTACTACTTTAAGTTTTTCAGTCAATATTGAAACATGAAAACTCTGGTGTGCAAGACCATGTCATGCCATTTTTTTTGTTTGTTTTTTGTTTAATTAGTTTAAAAAAGGAATCAAATCTCAAGTGCCCATTCACTCATCTGCAGCAAAAGCCATTCACACATCTGCCCAAAGTAAGATATGCCTCTATCGCTATTCTTTTGCCTCCATTCTGAATATTAAAACTCTTTTATAAACCTATCTTTGCAGTTGTATCAGTGTCATCATTAATTACAATAACAGAGTGTAATCTGATCATAGTATGGCCGTGTATAGCATGCTAGCGCATTAGCATCATGAATTCAGAATCTAAACAAGATAAATTAAACATTTTCTACAGCATAAATATTACTTTGTCATCAAATGGTTAAAACTTCTTTTACTGACCTAATGTGAATTCTACTCATAGAATGAGGCATTGAGTCATTGATAACACATTTTAATGTCACAGTAGTTAAGGTTTTACATGTAGCGTCCTCATATTTAAATGCACTTCTAAATGCCTCCCACAGCGGTGTGACCGGTGTCTAAATGTTTGCAAACAGTATACCGCTGCTCGGCTGTTTAGAACTTCTTTTAACCCCTAAACGAAGAACAAGGAAGAACATCTATGGAAGTATATCAGGGCCTTAAGGAGTGTGAAGCAGAGTGAAACAAAAAAACAAAAAACAAAACAAAAAACAAAACTATACCATTCTTATTTTTTATTAAGAGAGTGAAAGAACAAAAGGGTTAGAGGGTTAAAGAGCAGAGTATGCACAGTAGAAAATGAAGAAACAAAAAACCCTTTTTTAGAGATCGAAATAGTGCAAGTGTAGGGTGAAGCAGAAAGAAACTGGAGAAACAAAATAAAACACTAAACAAAAAAGATTAAAAAAAAAAAACATTCTTATTTTTTGTTAGAGAGTGAAACAGTGCAAGGGTAGGGTTAAGATAGAAGCTTGAGGAAAAAAAAACTGAAAAATTTGTATTTTTTGTTAGAGAAAAAGAGCGCAAGGGTAAGGCGAAGCAGACAGTAGCTGAAATATATATATATATACACACACACACACACACACACACACACACACACACACACACACACACACACACACACACACACACTACATTGCCAAAAGTATTCGCTCACCCATCCAAATAATTGAATTCAGGTGCTCCAATCACTTTCATGGCCACAGGTGTATAAAATGAAGCACCTAGGCATGCAGACTGCTTCTACAAACATTTGTGAAAGAATGGGCCGCTCTCAGGAGCTCAGTGAATTCCAGCGTGGTACTGTGATAGGATGCTACCAGTGCAACAAGTCCAGTCGTGAAATTTCCTCGCTACTAAATATTCCACAGTCAACTGTTAGTGGTATTATAACAAAGTGGAAGCGATTGGGAATGACAGCAACTCAGCCACGAAGTGGTAGGCCACGTAAAATGACAGAGCGGGGTCAGCGGATGCTTAGGCGCATAGTGCGCAGAGGTCGCCAACTTTCTGCAGAGTCAATCGCTACAGACCTCCAAAGTTCATGTGGCCTTCAGATTATCTCAAGAACAGTGCGTAGAGAGCTTCATGGAATGGGTTTCCATGGCCAAGCAGCTGCATCCAAGCCATACATCAAGTGCAATGCAAAGCGTCGGATGCAGTGGTGTAAAGCACGCCGCCACTGGACTCTAGAGCAGTGGAGACACGTTCTCTGGAGTGACGAATCACGCTTCTCCATCTGGCAATCTGATGGACGAGTCTGGGTTTGGCGGTTGCCAGGAGAACGGTACTTGTCTGACTGCATTGTGCCAACTGTGAAGTTTGGTGGAGGGGGGATTATGGTGTGGGGTTGTTTTTCAGGAGCTGGGCTTGGCCCCTTAGTTCCAGTGAAAGGAACTCTGAATGCTTCAGCATACCAAGAGATTTTGGACAATTCCATGCTCCCAACTTTGTGGAAACAGTTTGGGGATGGCCCCTTCCTGTTCCAACATGACTGCGCACCAGTGCACAAAGCAAGGTCCATAAAGACATGGATGAGCGAGTTTGGTGTGGAAGAACTTGACTGGCCTGCACAGAGTCCTGACCTCAACCCGATAGAGCACCTTTGGGATGAATTAGAGCGAAGACTGCAAGCCTGGCCTTCTCGTCCAACATCAGTGTCTGACCTCACAAATGTGCTTCTGGAAGAATGGTCAAAAATTCCCATAAACACACTCCTTAACCTTGTGGAAAGCCTTCCCAGAAGAGTTGAAGCTGTTATAGCTGCAAAGGGTGGGCCGACGTCATATTAAACCCTATGGATTAAGAATGGGATGTCACTTAAGTTCATATGCGTCTAAAGGCAGATGAGCGAATACTTTTGGCAATATAGTGTGTATATATATATATATATATATATATTATAGCTGTCAGAATAAACGTGTTAATGCATGCAATTAATAAAAATTAAAAAAAAAGAAATAATTAAATAAGTAATAAATTAATGCATTTACCATTAACACAGCATAAACAATGGCGTGAAGGGCAGAACCTTTGTAATGTGTCCGCCCGGAGTCACTACACTGAAGCACACGCCACAGAGCCCTCCTACCAACAGAGCCTAAAAGCTTAGCATAACATAGCGGTCCCATAGACATTCTATATGCGGAACACGCTCTTAACACGCTAGCTGACCGTTACGCTCCCTCCTATGATAGAGCCATGGAGGTTATCTCAGTAAATAAAAGAATCTCTGACAGCCCTTCCCTGTCAGTGATAAAATGATAGAGAAAGGACCTCTTAACACTATTTGATGTACAAAACAAGCCCAGATGGGACTTGTGATAGAAATTAAGTATTTTTCAGCCTATGTAAGGCACGTTTTAAAGTCTTATCTATCATTAAAATGCAGAATGAGACGTTTTTGTTTGCAAGCACTTTTCACGGTGAGTTCAAAGCAGCGCATGATGCTGGTGTTGCCACCCTGATTCGAATCATGAACCCAGCTTCACGATTGCTGTAACAAACTGGACAGCCACAGTCTACCGGCAAATTAATATTGTGGAGGATGACAGTTTAAGGGATTTAATGCCCATTGCAATGAATATGCAACCTATGTGGGGACTAGTTTATTCAAACTTACACTTAGACTTTGGGAAACGTTTCATGTTACTTGAATTGGTGATATTTTAGTGCATTGTCTTTATAATGTAGAAGGCTTTGTTTGGAAAATAGTAATAAAGCATTATATTGCTACATATTGTTTTGTTTTCTTTCCTAAGAAATGGAAAGAAATGAATTTTGACAAGAAAATAAGTATATATATATTGTCAAATTTCATCAATTTTAAAATCTGTGATTAATCACGATTAACTATAAAACCGTATACGATTAATCGCGATTAAACATTTTAATCGATTGTCAGCACTAATATATATATATATATATATATAACAGATATTTCAAATCAGTGCAAAAAATGACCGTAAGCACTTCCTCTATGTTGTTTGCTGACATGTCATCAAGAATCAACTCTCGAGTTACTACTTCCATGAGAATGGAATTGCAGGATCGTAGCTACAGTCAGGGAGGAGAATGACCTTGTAATTAATGCATCTATTCTGCGATTAGCAGAGTTATGTGTGCACACTGACAGGAAACAAGAATCTGGAGTCTAATGTGCATAGGGAGAGCTTGTCTTGTAGTGTGCACTCATTTAAACTAACACTTCTCCATCACTGAGGTGTTCTTCAGACTAGCCTCACTGCAGAAACTAACTGTGGAGAATGTGGTGGGGAGCTGAAGAAACTGAGTGGAAGGACTCTGATCTTCTCAGACTGCTTGTAAAAAACTGAAGCAATGGGAGAAAGCCATCTGTCTCTCAGCTAGCGGCACTGGAGAGGGAGAGAGCTGCGAAAAAAACTGATGGGAGTGCAGAGAGATACATTTCTCTCTTTTTTGATTTCATTGATAGGACAGTGGAGTCAGAGAGGAAGACATGATCTCAAAAGAGCTCACTACACCAGTAAACAAGGTTAAACTTTCCTCTTGCCAGGGTCTAAATAACAGAAAAGCAGAGCAGGCCACTAAGTCTGTCAGATAAAGCACTCATGCAAGACTGGCTTCCAGTCCTCTCAATTAGCCTGGCAGCTTCCTCTTCTCACTGTATGGGCATGGCAATGATTAATGATTGGTCAACAACCAGAGTCAGCACTAAACATAAAAAGCAAACGCTGGCAATCCAAAACAAACCAGAAAGGATAGTAGTAGTAAGAGGATTTAAAACATTTTCTGTCACAAACTAAGGCTAAAAGCTTTATGACAAGAATGGAAAAATAGAAGTTTAAATTGGCTTCAAAAAAGGTGAAAACTGCAGCTTGTTCTCCAAAACTATTATTCACTGCACATAGTTCAAAGGAAGAGCGGTTGTATCAGATAGCTGGCAAATAAGGGTGTTTCTGGTGAACTGATGCCACTTGGATTTATGCTGAAAAGCTAGAACAATTTTCTTGTTGCTGTTTGCCAACAAACGCAAACAGCATGGTCTTTTTGGTGAAGCTGGCTAACCACAGAAGTCTTGCTGGTTTACCTAGTAATGGACAATTTGAAATCAAATTGACCCTATCTTAACCTTAAATGCATAAGTGTTTTACCAAAACATTATTAGCCTACATACATCCGGTCTTAAGCGAACTGGCACGTATATCTATCACAAATAGATCTTCAAAATGGTCAGTTAGTGTAAACATTTTAAAGCAGAATTAGACAAATAATACAATAGAATACATTCTGCAATATTTATATCTTTTTTTTCATATGTCAAAGAGATGACGTAGCAAATGATCGAACATGATTCATTCCTTTCATGATGAAATTTTACAAACAGCATGTATATGTGTATGTATAACATGCATATGGGATACTGATAATTCACCACTGTTGTGCAGAAAAATGACACGATATACTCATTATTTGTATGAATATAATAGTCATTTGTTGTGTAATAAACAAAGAAATATAATTCATGTGACAACAAAATGACAGATATGAAACAATCACAAAAATATGATTAATTGAAGCACAAATATATATTGTGACACTATTACATACCTTGGGTCACTATTAAGGACCCTATACACTTTTGGTAAGTAAGCAATAAAGAAATTTAAAACACACATAACAAAAAAATGGATGAGTAGGGATGTCATAAAATATCGATATATCGATTATTGATCTGCACGTTATTTTATCGATATATTTTTGAGACATCAATATATTAAAATTAGCCAACATTTAAATTAGAAGCCTAATTTGCGTGCTTTCCAATTCACTCAGTTGGCCTCTATTTAACAGTCTGGAGTAATAGCATTGGAAGACCAAAAGAAGGTGATATAACATTTACTGAAGCCAGTCGCTGCCACTATCACACACCCACAGGATGAGCTGATGTGGCAAAGAAGATGGCAGTCCAAAGTTACAAAAGTTGTTTTACTTCTTCAAGAATGAAAGTGACGTTGATGAGTTTGCAGGTTAGTGTATTAAACTGGTGTAACTGCGCAAACTGAACGAATAGAAATGGTGACTTTTATTATACAATTTCTCTGTATAAAAAACAAAGGTATATTCATTGCCTTGAATAGGTCTTTCATTCAAGCTGTCAAACTACAAAATGATGTGTAAGCTATATGAAAGATACAGTTGAAGTCAGAAGTTTGCAGACACCTTAGCCAAATACATTTAAACTCAGATTTTCACAATTCCTGACATTTAATCGTAGAAAACGTTCCCTGTCTTAGGTCAGTTAGGATCACTGCTTTATTTTAAGAATGTGAAATGTCAAAATAATAGTAGAGAGAATTATTTATTTCAGCTTTTATTTCTTTCATCACAATCCCAGTGGGTCAGAAGTTTACATACACTTTGTTAGTATTTGGTAGCAATTGCTTAACTTGGGTCAAACGTTTGGTTAGCCTTCCACAAGCTTCTCACAATAAGTTGCTGGAATTTTGGCCCATTCCTCCAGACAGAACTGGCGTAACTGAGTCAGGTTTGTAGGCCTCCTTGCTCGCACATGCTTTTTCAGTTCTGCCCACAGATTTTCTATCGGATTGAGGTCAGTGCTTTGTGATGGCCACTCCAATACCTTGACTTTGTTGTCCTTAAGCCATTTTGCCACAACTTTGGAGGCATGCTTGTAGTCATTGTCCATTTGGAAGGACCCATTTGCGACCGAGCTTTAACTTCCTGGCTGATTTTATTGAGATGTTGCTTCAATATATCTACATCATTTTCCTTCCTCATGATGCCATCTATTTTGTGTAGTGCACCAGTCCCTCCTGCAGCAAAGCACCCCTACAACATGATGTTGCCACCCCCATGCTTCACGGTTGGGATTGTGTTCTTCGGCTTGCAAGCCTCACCCTTTTTCCTCCAAACATAACAATGGTCATTATGTCCAAACAGTTAAATATTTGTTTCATTAGACCAGAGGACATTTCTCCCAAAAGTAAGATCTTTGTCCCCATGTGCACTTGCAAACTGTAGTCTGGCTTTTTTTATGGTGGTTTTGGAGCAGTGGCTTCTTCCTTGCTGAGCAGCCTTTCAGGTTATGTCGATATAGGACTCGCTTTACTGTGGATATAGATACTTGTCAACCTGTTTCCTCCAGCATCTTCACAAGGTCTTTTGCTGTTGTTCTGGGATTGATCTGCACTTTTCACACCAAACTACTTTCATCTCTAGGAGACAGGATGTGTCTCCTTCCTGAGCGGTATGATGGCTGCGTGGTCCCATGGTGTTTATACTTGCATACTATTGTTTGTACAGATGAACGTGGTACCTTCAGGCAGTGGTGTGTGCGTACCTTCGTAGAAAATGTGCCATGTCATCTCCCTTTAACTCTGTCACTCACACTTTACCAAAGCTGTGTTGAGAAAAATGTTTGAAAAGATAAAGACTATTGAGCAACGAGCAGCCAAATTTATATCTGAAATTAAATCCTGATATATATATCGATAATCACCGTGAAAATCTTCCGATTATCGATGCAAGAAAAGGCATCAATATCAAGCCTATGGATGAGGTAAAGGAGGTGGAACGAGGACCCATATCACTAAAGACCCGAGGTATGCATTTAAGGGTTAATAAACTTTTTTTCTCTTATTGTGCATGATTTCCTCAGTGCATGTTATTTCAAAGAAAAAATAATGTCTTCGTAATTCTTATCAAAATGTAACAACTTGCTCCGTCACTGAAACAACTTTCCTTTTTATCTAAAGACAACAATCCCTTTTACTTTTCAACCCTTTTTGGTATGTAATGTCCACTTTTAACTATCAAATCAATTCTAGATAGATAAAATAAAGTCTCAGCCTACACTTTTTCTTGTTGAATATCCATAAAATCAACATTTTTATTTTGAGGTGATCTGGTCCTTTAAACACATCTATACTGTGCTCAATTGCACTAAGATGTCTGAGATCTCTTCAGAGTGCAATGCCATTAAGGTGAATGAAATGTCCAGGATGCCCACAGGCTTTGCTGTGAGCCAAAAAAGGTAAGCAGAAGCTTTTTGGATCTCCTCTGATACTACCAGCATTTAAAGAGTGACGGATAGGAAGACAGCATGGAGGCTGGAAGCAGCTAAAGGATTAGCACGTTAACACGTAAAGAGGGATGCTGCCGTGCTAAGTAACTTGCAGGAGGAGATTCTTCATGCTTCACATCCACAGGTTTCCATGGCAACCCAAGTTTGGGCCATTCCCAAGGCAGGTAACTGTTGTAGGGCCCTGGTCACGGTGCATGAGGCCTCTTTTTCCTGAGCTACACACTACTATTCTGAGGCCTTGCCATTGCTAGCACCATACTCTTCAAATGGAGTTACAAGAATGTATTGGGGGGGGGTCAGCAGAGGTCAGAGATTACTGCAAAGGTGAGGACCAAATCTTAGGCTTCAGCTGAATCGTAATTTGCATACTATCCATCCAATATAGTATAAATGATTAGTGCTATCCAAATCATAGTATGTTGACAATAGCATGTCAAACATGCCAAGATGGCATTCTATTTTTGTTGGATTTTTGAAGTATGCTTCCATTCATGCTTTTCTGGCTAATGTTGCCCACATTGTGCTACACGAGAACTGCTTTACAATGATTCTCTTTTAAAATATTACGACATGTGATAATATGTCCCAGTACTGGTGTAGTGGCTCACTTTAAACATAAAAGTATGTACTTTACCATCGCTGGCTCGGTACATACATTTAATACTAGAGCTGTCAAAATTAACACGTTAACGCATGCGATCAATTAAAAAAAGTTTAGGACATTATTTTTCTTTATCACGATTAACACATTTACCATTCATAGAGCATAAACTAGCATAAACACTGGTAGGACTAGGGCAGAACCCTTTGTGATATGTTCGTCCGAAGTCATTACGTTGACAGACACAACAGAGATGGGAAAGGACCTCTTAATGCTATTTGTATGTACAAAACAAGCCCATGATTGCTGTAAAAAAAAAGCAGATAGCCACAGCCTGTCGGGCGATTAATATTGCGAGTTTAAGAGATTTAATCCCCATTGCAATGAATATGCAACATATGGGGGGACTAGTTCTTTCAATTAGTCAAACTCCCACCTAGACTTTAAGAAATGTTTAATGTTACTTGAATTGGTGCTATTTTAGGGAATTTCTATCTTTATACTCTGAAAAGCATTGTTTGGAAAATGTTAATAAAGCATTATATTGTTACATATTGTTTTGCTTTCTTTCCTAAAAAGGACATAAATGCATTTTGACAAGAAACGAAGTATATATAGTGTAGATTCAAATTTCAGTACTTTCAAAATCTGTGATTAATAGTGATTAAAAATATTGACTGACAGCACTATTTAATCCTTGACAGAAGTATGCAAACTGCATTTAAGCCTTCATTAACGTGGACCAACATAAGTATACACAATGCCTTCTACGCTCTACCACAAAATATTGCTTTCTCCACCATAGAAATGTTTTACTTTTGGTGTGGTAATTATCAAGAGCTGGATATGAACTTTCACCACTCGCATGAGCACCACAGTTCAATGTCTTGGAGCATGTACACTAACTACTAGCCCATGGCTCCAACATGTGATTTTTTTTAAAAATAAATACATAGACTATATTTGCTAAAATCCCCATTAGTGAAGTTATTCTTTTATGCTTACATTTGATTCATTATAAATTACACAATACACACAATTAAGAACAGCAAGTTAATTACATTCTTACATTCCTGACCACAGAAATCAAAACACCAGAGTTAAAAAATGTGCAGACACCCTGTGAAACAGGAAGTCAATTGACAATACGTTCTTGCTGAATCATCGCCACTGATCTAGGCACTCTATGCTGGAAGCATTTGACAGCCTGCATGTTAAATAGTTATTCGAACCCATATATCCCTAAATGCTGCTAATAGCAAACGGTAAATGGCCAAATTTTGCAAAGAGATGAAATCAAGTTGGCTACTTTTTTGTTTCCACTATGAATACAATCTACTTTTATAGGGGCAAAATTCACTCAAAGCTCAGCATTGAAATGTCAAATGGCTTTTCAGGATGGAGGAGAATCAAGCTTGGGGTGTCTTTGAACACATTAAGGTCTAATTACAGGCCATAGACGTTTGTCTTCTTCCATGTGTCAATCAGTTAAATGGGGACTGTTAAGAGAACAAAGAGGCACTTGCGGCAGGGTGTTTGGTTCCGGCAGACCCTGCCATTAGGGGCTGGTCATTATACCAGCATTCATATGGGTGAACGGGTGGTATGGAGCCCCGCTGTAGAGGAGGTAAGTGAAACTGGTCATTAGTGGGGGTGAGGATGTAGCGGGGCCATGGATGTTTGTGCCTGTGAGTTACACCCCAAGGCCTGGTCATGCCCAAACATATCTCTTTAACTTGATTCCATTAATGAGCTCATAGGCATTCCCAATTTCCAGCAAGACACGAGCACACAGAAGCCTCCCTTGGAGATAATTTGACCATTTGAACAGGTCTGGGACTAGCCTTTCTTACAATAAATCTTGAAGGGGGCCAATTTCCAGTGTTTTCTTTGCAACAAAATGGTACAAAAGTCCTGCCCAATCCTGATACTGAAGTACCCCCCAAACACTCCACATTTTGAACATCTTCCTAATCTAACACACCTGATTCAATTCGTTAGCTGATGACATGAATTGCGTGTGTCAAATAAGGGAGGCATCCAAAATGTGGAGTGTTGGTGTACTCCACACAGTGAAAGAAAATCCTGTTAAATTTTCAGTAAAAAAACTGGCACCTGTGGTACCTGAAATTCACCGTAGAAATACAGTGACCATGTTTCAGGCATTACAGGAGTCATTTAGGTATGTTTTACAGTCCACTAAATACAGTATATCATTAAATTATATAATGTTAATATACCAACCTAATGGAACTACAAAAATCTGCATTGCACTTTTAAATGTACTGTTAACCACCATAGTAACACAGGTAGTAAAACAAAAGGCCACATGATGACTTAAAGTTAATCAAGAGTGGCCCGTCTGGAAGCAATGGCCAATAAATATGTATAGACACAGTAGTGTCACTCACACAAACTGTACAAGACCACGTTGGGTTCCACTTCTGTCAGCCAAGAACAGAAAACTGAGGCTGCAGTGGGCAAAGGCTCACCAAAACTGGACAGTTAAAGACTGGAAAAACATAGCCTGGTCTAATGAATCTCGATTTCTGCTGAGGTACAGAGATGGTAGGCCCACTGCAGCCTCAGCTTTCTGTTCTTGGCTGACAGAAGTGGAACCCGACGTGCTCTTCTTCCCATGTGCCGTCTTAAGATTCGACGTGTTGTGCATTTTGAGATGCTATACTGCTCACTACAATTGTACAGAGGGGTTATCTGAGTTACTGTAGCCTTTCTGTCAGCTCAAACCAGTCAGGGAATTCTCCGTTGACCTCCCTCATCAATAAGGCGTTTCCATAAGCTCATTCTGAAATGCCACGCACTGGATGTTTTTGGCACCATTTTGAGTAAACTCTAGAGACTGTTGTACGTTAAAATCCACAGTTACATCAGCAGTTACAGAAATACTCAAACCAGCCCGTCTGGCACCAACAATCATGCCAAGGTCGAAATCACGGAGACCACATTTTTCCCTATTCTGATGGTTGATGTGAACATTAACTGAAGCTTCTGACCCCTGATTTTATGATTTTATGCATTGCACTGCTGCCACACGATTGGCTGATTAGATAATCGCGTGAATAAATAGGTGTACAGGTGTTCCTAATAAAATGCTCAGTGAGTGTATTTCATAAGACAGTAAAATAATACATATTGTCAGTAGAGATGAAGCATACAGTAGCTATTTGGCTTTGTAAGGCAGTGTTTTATGTTACTGCTGAACAACAAACATATTTGACCTGTAATATTTTAATTTCAGATGGCAAAGACTTTGAAGAAGGTTTTAGTGTGGGAGTACTTTATTGAAGTATCGCCAGGGGAAGCACAATGTCAAATCTGTTACAAAATAATCAGCATAGGGGCTTGTTAAATTTGTTATAAAAGCACTATTTTATATTAAGTGGAAAGTTTTCATTCATATTATAGATTTTTAAAACTATCAGCCGATTAATCGGCTATCGGTCTATTTTCCTACCTTAGTTATTGGTATTGGCAAAACCCACTATCGGTTGACCTACAGTTTGGAATACATCAAGGGTTTGAAAGGGACGACACTGAAAAGTCAAATAAACAATTCAGGAAACCTCAAAGAGCAAAAAAGGGGTAAACATGCTATGTAAAATTGAAGAGGATGTGCTGAAGAACTCCAAGCAGATCTATTGGAAACATGAAGAGGTAATGTACACGCAAAGTGTGGGAAAAAAAGACAAGGCAGCAGCCTTTGCAAAAACATCCTAGGAATTTTTACATGTCTGTGTGGCAGACCAATTTGACAGAAACTGATATATGACTACAAAAACCCTGCACCATGGAAAACATGTCTTAAATCACAGCATGTATTTCTGTGGAGGCTGGCAAACCCCAGTGCTAATAATACATAACCAAGTCTAATGTGATGTAGCATTCTTGTAAGACAAAAGAAAATGGCAAATACTACAATTCATGCTTATTTACAAGGGCAATATCAAGTTTCTTGGTGGCAGACACTGTTTTCAAGCAATTTACAACATTACATCTCCATGTCAACAGTGAATTAGCTATGGTTAACCCTGTATTTTTACTACATGCTACAGATTTTTTTGAGAGATCTCAGTGATGTAGAGTAAATCAGTATGCAATTTGTGCCTCACAACCGTTTCAAATGCCAAGCGCTCTTTGTTGCAATACAAGAGAATCGGTACAAATTGACACTCTGGAAAATACATCATTTGTAACACTTGGTAATGGCTTCAAGCTTTTATCTCAATACTTCTGTGGTTATTTGAATGTTGGTTACATAAAAATAAAAAATATTGTGATGTTTAAAAGACTTTCTGAGCACCAATTTTATTAAGACACACGCTTCAGTCCCTCTTCTCCTGGTAAACGGCAACCTAACAACGGTTTGAATGCAGATCCCACTGGTTTGTTCGCAAACCTCTGGGCTAGAGATAGGTTCTTTTTACCTTGAAACACCATCTAAAGGAACATGGTGCTACTGTGCGAGACATTGAAAAAACTATGTGACCTGGCGCAATGGTCAAAGACATCCATCTAGCGCATGTTTGCATTAAAAAAATATTTTAAAACAAAACTTTTTGTGAATTATTCCTTTAACGTATGCTAGTATAGAAACAGAGGCTATGATTTGTCAAAGTAACAACATCAGAGCTGTGAGCTATAGGAAAAGGGACGTGATGAAATGGTGCTCTTCTTTAAGTCAGTGTGACATTGTGTTCGCTGCACTATCTCAGAGAGCGAGCTGGGAACAGAGAGAGGAAACATCAGTGCTGACATTGATGGCTCCCATAAAACACTTCTGAGGAGTTAGCTCTTTTCGAGTCGAATACATGCACATTTCCTACTCCTCAATTTCCTGCTTCGCCCACACTTTCCAGAGGTCTAATCCATAAAATTACATTGTGATTTATAAAGTTAGTTGCAGCCTTGGGGGGGGGGGGGGGTGCACTAGGGAGCCATTCCTAAGGCAAATCCCTTTCCTGAGTGGGGCGGTGTTCGGATGTTGAGGGAAGCATTGGACAGAGCCAAAGGAGAAGTGTCGAGCACTTCCTCTAATGACTCTCTTTGGCCATTATAGAGATCTGGAGCTCTGTCAAGGCTTGATCAGGATGAGAACATTTTTCACGGCCAGATAACTTCTATTTTGGCTAGAACCTAAAATCCTAAAACCAATGTTCAACAAGATTAGGCAATCCATACATCTGAAATGTTTCACCCCAAAACCACAAATAGCTTGTGGGGGTGGACTTTTAGGAATGGGTCAATATTGTCGACAAGTTGTTGTTGCATGACTTGTCAACCATCCTGACCCAACCGAGGTCGACTAATTTCTTTGTCTAGATTTTCTGATGTTCATATACTTTCTTCTATCCCTCCAATCTGCTAAGCAATCCACAGATTGATTTCCCCAAAAAGTGTTAAAACCATGGCCGGTGCTATGGGTGCGCTACCGGGGCTTAAGCCCAGAATGATTTTAGTAAAGCCCCAAAGGTTTTTATCATCTTGTAGTGATGTCAAAATAACCAGTGCTTCAGTATCAAGTTCATACTACTCATGCGCTGTCTAGTTAGCAGCTGCTTACCAGCACTCATGCGTATGTGCGCATGCAGGAAGAGCCCTCGAGACTCGCAATTGCGGCTGTGTGTGAACGGTCCAAATGCCTCTCTTAGTGATATTGGAAACAGTGATGAGTTGGTCCATCCAGATGCATTAAGTAGCAAATATTTAGATATATAACCATAAAACAAACAGTAATATACACAGATGTGCTCAAGAAAGTCATGAGCCAGGACATTTTCGTGTTTTCAAAACATGATGTCATGAACTCTGCAAACTTATCTAGCAACTATTTTTTCTCATAAGCACCAATTTTATCCTATTTACATCCTGCTTCTATTCTAACTTTAAACACCTGTTGAATCAAAAATAGGCTATAAAACTAACAATCGTACACAATGTGCTATGAAATACGGAATGCATTATTGTTGTTTTTTTAAATAACTTTTTACAGTACGTGTGTTAAAAGCATGCAGCTTCTGATATTTGAGCGTATCTGAGGCAAAAGTTAGTGGGACCTTTTAGTTTTAGTAATTTCTAAAAGATTTACTATATAAATGATACCGCACAGATGTAACATTTAAACTTATTCTATTCTGTATTATATTCCGATATTTTATCAAAGGATGGCCCTATACGTACCTACAAAGGGTTGGACTATATATTTGCCCAACCAATGACAAAGAGGGGGAGTTTTCAGGAATCATTATGTTTCCAATTCTGGTTTGTGGCATTAGAGGCAAAGAAATTACACTAGTCAATTTTCTCTCCAATTTGGAATGCCCAATTCCCAATGCGCTCTATGTCCTCATGGTGGCGTAGTGACTCGCCTCAATCCAGGTGACGGAGGACAAATCTCAGTTGCCTCTGCATCTGAGACCAGTCAATCTGCACATCTTATAACATGGCTTGTTGAGTATGTTACCGTGGCGACACACAACTCACCACGTGCCCCAACGAGAGCGAGAACCACATTATAGTGACCACGAGGAGGTTATCTCATGTGACTCTACCCTCCCAAGCAACCGGGCCAATTTGGTTGCTTAGGAGACCTGGCTGGAGTCACTCATAACGCCCTGGATTCGAACTCCCGACTCCAGGGTTGGTAGTCAGCATCTTTACTCGCTGAGCTACCCAGGCCCCCACACTAGTCAATTTTGAAATTATTTAGTTTTACATATCTCTATTGCCCAGTGGTCAGTGTATGTTCTGACACGTTAAAATGTGGTGCTCATGCAGGTGATGTGAGTGCTAATCTGGTTCGCAATGTTTTTCGATCCTGTTCCTCCCTCTTTTCCCCAACATTTCCTGTTTTCTGTCTACTGCGTGTCTATCCAATAAAGAAGCAACACAGCATGGTGAAAGTATCCTGTTCTGACTCCAGTCTTTGAACAATGCTGATTTGTATGAAGAAGGCATGTACTAAACAAAAGAGTCTCCAATGCCTCACAGAAGACTGATCCAAGAACCATTTGAAGACAGAGGAAACAGGAGTTACAGAACACCAAGAATCAATTCAAATCTTTCAAGAATTCAAGACCGGACAAATAAAAGAGACACTGTACTTGGGTCACTGCTGGTGGCACAGTTGCTCGCATGGTGACGTCATATCCAGCCGGTACTGCTAGAATCTCTGGCTGCCATGGAAGGAGCCCCTTGTTTGGAGAGAGTATGATACTCTTTCTGCCCCTAAGGAATTGCTATTCAGGGACATGATGAATATCTGGAGTGAGCTGATTTGCTGAGAACAGACAGACAAGCATATCTGGAAAGGGGATTGTGGGTAGCAGAGCACTCAACAGAGCCTGCCTGGTATGTGTGGTTATATGAACCAAAGAATGGTCCAATATGTTCACATGCTTTAAAGCCTGTTGATAAGTATTTTCTGTATGGTAATGGCAGAAAAATAAACAAAAACCTCTTTTTGATAAAGATGAATTAATCAACATGAATAAAATCTGTGTTAAACAGGCAGGGACAGCATGTGTTTGTGTGGTATTAATTAGCATTACTTTGTGATCCACAGCAAAGTATCAAGAATACATATTATTATGCAACATGATCACACAGGAAGTCGGCATGTTGTTTCTGAGAGTTCTGCTACCCTAAGATCGGCCACATTATGTTGGCTCACTGACAAGCTGCATCTTCAATCAGACATTTTTGCATCGGCTCCAGCAGGTTTACCTTCACCTGTGGCATGACTGAAAGAGTGTTGCACTCTTGCTCAGCAGCGTGAGATACACGGGTTCGGAACCCACGTTGAAACCAGGAAGTAATTCGGAGGTTGCATTTTTCCCTCTAACATTACATTTTTGCTCCACTGATGGTTTGGTTTAGGTTTGGAGGATACTGTGTATAAAATTTGCATTCCTCTTCACTGTATTAAAGACTGTACAGCTGAAAACAACTCGCCTCACAACTCGCTTTTGGCACCCCTCCATGGACATTACACCCGGAAAATGGATCTCACACGTGCCCATACACCCAACAACACTTACCGCTTTGGTCACTGAGGGCAGTGTTTTGCATTTAGGTAAGCACAGACCAATTTTAGCTAACAAAAAAAATAAACACTGTTTTCGATTTCACAGTGACATCAGTCTGTATTATGATTTATAGACTATAATTAAGCAATATCATTTTAATTTGTAACTTTATTTCACAGCGCTTGTCTGTGTTCGCCATTTAGAATTCTTTTGGAACTGTTTTACTGGTAATATGTCTGAAATGTAAGTTATTCAATATTGACTTCTTGCTAAAAGAATTGTTGTATAAAATAAAGACTATACTCGCAATCATGCTGTTGCATTGAATATCAACACTATCATAAAGTATTTGTGCTTTCGCTTTATTAAGTATATAGGCTATATAAAGTATAGCAGTATAGTCTGTACTGTATATCAGCAATGAGGTTATACTCTATACATTAACATTAGTTACTTAAACTACTTAAAACCAGTAGCATTAAAATCAGAACTGTAAAAAATATTTTTTGGTTAATGTTAATATCTTGGTTAAAGTTAATTTAACAAACTACGATATTGCATTAATGTTAACATGTTCAACTTTTAATGTAAAAATGTACATGCAGAAATAACATTAATCAAGATTTATAAAGGATGTAAAAGTATTGTTTGGAGTTAGTTCATGTTAACTATTGCATTAACTAATGGTAACAAATACAACCTTGAAAAGAGTTTAAAATATGACTTTTTAATACATAAATGCCAACCTGGTAGTGATGTACCAAAATGATTTTTTTTTTTGGCCAAAACCAAAAATTCTGGAGACACCAAAGAGGCTTTATATACAGTATACACAAGTTATATTTTTATTAGGCTTCGGAATAACTATCTATCTATCTATCCATCCATCCATCTACAGTTAAAGTCAGAAGTTTACATACACTTAGGTTGAAGTAATTAAAACTCATTTTTTAACCACTCAACAGATTTCATATTAGCAAACAATAGTTTGGCAAGTCATTTAGGACATCTACTTTGTGCATGACACAAGTAATTTTTCCAACAATGGTTTACAGACAGGTTGTTTCACTTTTAATTGACTATCACAATTCTAGTGGGTCAGAAGTTTACATACACTAAGTTAACTGTGCCTTTAAGCAGCTTGGAAAATTACAGAAAATGATGCCAAGCCTTTAGGCAATTAGCCAATTAGTTTCTGATAGGCTAATTGGCTAATTGGAGTCAACTGGAGGTGTATTTGTGGATGTATTTTAAGGCCTACCTTCAAACTCAGTGCCTCTTTGCTTGACATCATGGGAAAATCAAAAAAGTCAGCCAAGACCTCAGAAAAAAAATGTGGACCTCCACAAGTCTGGTTCATCCTTGGGAGCAATTTCCAAATGCCTGAAGGTACCACGTTCATCTGTACAAACAATAGTGCACAAGTATAAACACCATGGGACCACGCAGTCATCATACTGCTCAGGAAAGAGACTCATTCTGTCTCCTAGAGGTGAAAATAGTTTGGTGTGAAAAGCGCAAGCCAATCCCAGAACCACAGCAAGGGACCTTGTGAAGATGCTGGAGGAAGCAGGTAGACAATTATCTATATCCACAGTAAAACAAGTCCTATATCAACATAACCTGAAAGGCTGCTCAGCAAAGAAGAAGCCACTGCTCCAAAACTGCCATAAAAAAAACAGACTACAGTTTGCAAGTGCACATGGGTTTTACACAAAGATCTTACTTTTGGGAGAAATGTCCTCTGGTCTGATGAAACAAAAATTTAACTGTTTGGCCATAATGACCATCATTATGTTTGGAGGATAAAGGGTGAGGCTTGCAAGCCGAAGAACACCATCCCAACCGTGAAGCATGGGGGTGGCAGCATCATGTTGTGGAGGTTCTTTGCTGCAGGAGGGACTGGTGCACTACCCAAATAGATGGCATCATGAGGAAGGTGATGTGGAAAATGATGTGGATATATTGAAGCAACATCTTAAGACATCAGCCAGGAAGTTAAAGCTCGGTCGCAAATGGGTCTTCCAAATGGAAAATGACCCAAAGCATGTGGAGCAAGGAGGCCTACAAATCTAACCCCAGTTACACCAGTTCTGTCAGGAGGAATGGGCCAAAATTCCAGCAACTTATTGTGAGAAGCTTGTGGAAGGCTACCCAAAATATTTGACCCAAGTTAAACAATTTAAAGGCAATGCTAGCAAATACTAACAAAGTGCATGTAAACTTCTTACCCACTGGGAATGTGATGAAAGAAAAGCTGAAATAAATCATTCTATCTACTATTATCCTGACATTTCACATTCTTAAAATAGTGATCCTAACTGACCTAAGATAGGGAATGTTTTCTACAATTAATTGTGCTTCCTTTAAATGTATTTGGCTAAGGTGTATGTAAACTTCTGACATAGGTCTATATACAGTGCATTCAGAAAATATTTAGACCCGTTCATTTTTTTCACATTTTGCTGTTACAGTCTTATGCTAAAATGCTTTAAATTATTTATTTTTTTCACACATCAGTCTACACTCCATACCCCATAATGACAAAGCAAAAAACAGATTTTTGATAACTTAGCAAATGTATTAAAAATAAAAAACTGAAATATCACACTGACATAAATATTCAGTGCCTGGTTGCATAAACTTTTTTCTAAGTAAACCTTAAGGTTGGGAAAACTTAACCTTAAGTGTACGTTAAGAGTTAAAGGATTTCTAAAAAAACAAATGGCAACTGAAGATTACAGTAGGTCAAGGCAATTTTTTTTGCGTTAGAAAAACTACTGCAAGAGTACATATTTGACTGTCACATAATATGAGAAATCGCCAACAAGCTGGAGGACGATCTATAATAGGAACACACACACACACACACACACACACACACACACACACACGTGTGCCTAGTATTTTCTGCTCTCTGCATCTTTATAAACTGCATAAATGGATGCATTAAAATCATCCCGCAAGTTCATTTGTGATATATCGCAAATATGTATATAGGCTATATATATATATATATCTTACAGTCTTACTGACCACCAGTAATATTCTTAATTTAGGATGGCAATCAGTTCTCTGCAGTTAAACAAGCATCTAATCATCTCGCACCACCATGCACCCCTTACCAGGCACAGTCATTCAAATTCTAAGGCGTCTCCCTCAGGAGGGCGCTTACTGGCCGTAAAAGCAGAATCCGTCATTAATTGGTCCGAAACATTTGAACTCAAATAAGTGTTTGAATTTATTAATTTCGAGGACTGTACATCATACAAATGGAAATCTGCCCGTGTTTCCTCCAGAAATTAGTTTGAAAAAATCTTTATACAGTTATCACAAACAACTGTGATTGGTGCAGCCTGAAAAGTGCTGAGAAAATGAACAGTTAACATGTGACAACGCTCCCCTCTTTCATGTATTCGCTGCTTCAGAAGAGGTTGGACAATAATTTACACATTAGTAATGATACTGAGAAACTTTAATAGTCATTTAAATGAAAATAAAACATAGCATAAAGTTAAAGTATTTTCTATGTGGTAAAATTTCCCAAATGTTGATCGGGACATTTCCGATCTTCTGAAAGTAGGTAGGGACATGTTGTATCCTTGTTAACAGTAGAATTTTATTGTGGTAAAATCTGGCTCACTGTAGTAAATCCCTTAACGGTTTGCCTTAGCTAAGAGAACTGTCTAAGGGATTATATACAATGCCCTCATTTCCGCAGGTAAGGAAAAAAAAAATAAAATAAAAAAAAATAAATTAAAAAAAAAAAAAAAAAAAAAAAAAAAAATCACACTTTAAGTGTTATACTTAAGGGAAAAATGTAAGGTGTTTTAAGCAACCGGGCACAGACCCTTAACTCAGTACTTAGTTGAACCACCTTTGGCAGCAATTACAGCCTCAAGTCTTTTTGGGTATGATGTGACAAACTTTGCACACCTGGATTTGGGGATTTTCTGCCATTCTTCTCTGCAGATCCTCTCAAGCTCTGTCAGGTTGGATGGGGACCGTCGGTGGACAGCCATTTACAGGTCTCTCCAGAGATGTTCGATTGGGTTCAAGTCCGGGCTCTGGCTGGGCCACTCAAGGCCATTCACAGAGTTGTCCCTAAGCCACTCTTGCATTGTCTTGGCTGTGTGCTTAGGGTCATTGTCCTGTTGGAAGGTGAACCTTCAGCCCAGTCTGAGGTCCTGAGCGCTCTGGACCAGGTTTTCATAAAGGATATCTCTGTATTTTGCTGCGTTTAGATTTCCTTCAACCTTGATCAGTCCCCCAGTCCCTGCCGCTGAAAAACACTCCCACAGCATGATGCTACCACCACCACGCTTCACCGTTGGGATGGTATTGTGCAGGTGATGAGCGGTGCCTAGTTTCCACCACACATGCCACTTGGAATTGAGGCCATACAGTTCAATCTTCATTTCATCAGACCAAAAAATCTTGTTTCTCATAGTCTGAGAGTCCTTTAGGTGCTTTTTTTTATGTGTCTTGCACTGAGGAGAGGCTTCTGTCTGGCCACTCTGCCATAAAGCCCAGATCGGTGGAGTGTTGCAGTGATGACTGTCCTCCTGCAAGTTTCTCCCATCTTCACACATGATCTCTGGAGCTCAACCAGAGTGACCATTGGGTTCTTGATCACCTCTCTTCCCAAGGCCCTTCTTTCCCGATTGCTAAGTTTGGCTGGGCAGCCAGCTCTAGGAAGATCTGGTTGTTCCATACTTCTTCCATTTAAGAATTATGGAGGCCACTGTGCTCTTGGGAACCTTTAATGCAGCCACATTTTTTGTAGCCTTCCCAGATCTGTGCCTCAACACAATCCTGTCTCTGAGCTCTGCAGGCAGTTCCTTTGACCTCATGGCTTGGTTTTTGCCCTGATATGCATTTTCAGCTGTGAAACCTTATATAGACAGGTGTGTGCCTTTCCAAATCATGTCCAATCAATTGAATTTGCCACAGGTGGACTCCAATCAAAGTGTAGAAACAACTCAAAGATGATCCAGAGAAATGGGATGCACCTGAGCTAAATTTCAAGCAATTTTGTCATAGCAAAGGGTCTGAATACTTATGTCAATGTGATATTTCAGTTTTTTCTTTTTAATAAATTTGTTTATTAATAAAAAAAGTTTGGTTTTGCTTTGTCATTATGTGGTATGGAGTGTAGACTGATGTGTTTTTTTTTTTTTTTTTTTTTTTTTTTTTATAAAGCATTTTAGCAGAAGTCTGCAACATAAAATGTGAAAAAAAAAAATTAAGGGGTTTGAATACTTTCTGAATGCACTGTATATTATCTGACTTTTGCCTAACATAAGCAAATATTTACCCTACAAAGTGCAAAGTACATATGAATACACAGAGGAAAAAAGCATACCTTTATATTCTAAGTTTTTCTTGGATCTGTCCATCATCTATATTGTCAATAATGTTGTGAGTGGGGAAAAATAAACAGTTTATCTGTGACAGTGTCACTCACTGGTCCATTTTCAGACGAAAAGCGCGAATTTGCCCATTTGCGTGAGACCGCGAGGGGCGGATGCAAAGCGGGTTGAATTGGACTCATGTTTGATACCGCTGATTTAGAGTGCAGCCTGGCTCGAACAATAGGTGGGGATATTTCACCATGATATGTGATGGTGGTGGCTCAAGCTAAATGGCCTCATAGCCTCTGAATACACATGGAAAAACACTCTTTGTTAATGCGCTAATATTAAAGAGAGCAATCACTTCATCACTTTTAGGAATGTAGACTTTAATAGGCATGTAGGTAAGGCAAATACCAACAGAATGTGCATTTGCATTTTAAATTTAACTACAGTGTGCTTTCATAAACTACTTTGAGTGTTTTTGTGCTGTGGCGCTCATTCGTGTGGACACACATACACACACTGTACAGAAGCGCATATCAATTATAAGCACATCTTGTTACCATCAACATATATTAACATTAGTTGCTGTTTATATCTTTTCGCATAAAACGCTAAAATTTCTTCACGTCAGTGTCTCTGTTACTTGATTTTAAAGTAACAGTTTTTGTTAGGGATGCACGGTATATCGGCGGCCGATATATTATTGCCTGAAAATAAAAATATTAGTATCGCACTGATAATGGAATTACCGTAGATATTTTCAACGATAATTTGTCACGGTTTATTTGCTTGACTGCCTGCAGCATCTTTCTATCAGGCAGAGACTTGGACAACCTCAAGTGTCAGTGCGCATGCACATACACAACGTGTCTGTGTGAATGAAAGACAATCTCATGTTGCTCTGTGAGGATTATTTTAACATCTCTGCACCTCTGTAATGTTGTTTTGGGTCTGGTTTTAATTCAGAATCATCGGCTGCGAGTAACGACATGCCATTTCCCATTTTTTGTTTATGTTTCATGTGGCAATAAACGAAAACGCAATAAAAACATATGTATAGTATGTTACTTGGGGGTGATCATTTTCGCTTATTACTTCATGAAACAAATGGAAATTGCACATCGTTACTTGCAGCACGGCATTGCGATTAAAACAAGTCCCAAAACAAACTAACACGGTTCATAGATCTTAAAAAAAAAAATTCACAGAGTTACTTGAGATGGCTAAAAACACTAGTTTGAGAGTGAAACAAATGTACTTGTATTTTACGAGTTGAGAATTTTCTAACATTATGACTCATGACTATTCGATCTGTATGATGTTACCTAATCCCCTTATGAAATGTGAACACGACAATCATAAGTTATACAGTGAAACTGTTAAGGATGAGCGCTGTAGTAAGCATCTGTGACAGTCTGGCTACTATCATAAATATTACACCATGTATACAGAGATTAGGGTTTGTATTGTCTGATTTGTTATTTAATATTTGTTATTTGATGTTAATTCATTGCCTCATTTTGGTTTAAAGCATTATTACATCTGTTAGAATTTGTTATTCTCTCTCTGTTCGTGATTCATCAGAATTACTGTAAATACTCATATACAGTTGAAGTCAGCAGTTTGCATACACCTTAGCCAAATACATTTAAACTCAGTTTTTCACAATTCCAGTCACTTAATCGTAGAAAACATTCCCTGTCTTAGGTCAGTTAGGATCACTATTTTTAGAATGTGAAATGTCAGAATAATAGTAGAGAGAATGATTTATTTCAGCTTTTGTTTCTTTCATCACATTCCCAGTGGGTCAGAAGTTTACATACACTTTGTTAGTATTTGCTAGCATTGCCTTTAAATTGTTTAAATTGGGTCAAATATTTTGGGTAGCCTTCCACAAGCTTCCAAAAATAAGTTGCTGGAATTTTGGCCCATTCCCTCCAGACAGAACTGGTGTAACTGGGGTCAGGTTTGTAGGCCTCACACATGCTTTTTCAGTTCTGCCCACACATTTTCTATCGGATTGAGGTCAGGGCTTTGTGATGGCCACTCCAATACCTTGACTTTGTTGTCCTTAAGCCATTTTGCCACAACTTTAGTATGCTTGGCATCACTGTCCATTTGGAAGACCCAGTTGCGAGAGAGCTTTAACATCCTAGCTGATGTCTTGAGATGTTGCTTCAATATATCCACATGATTTTCCTTCCTCATGATGCCATCTATTTTGTGAAGTGCAACAGTCCCTCCTGCAGCAAAGCACCCCCACAACATAATGCTGCCACCCTCATGCTTCATGGTTGGGATGGTGTTCTTCGGCTTGCAAGCCTCACCCTTTATCCTCCAAACATAATGATGGTCATTATGGCCAAACAGTTAAATTTTTGTTTCATCAGACCAGAGGACATTTCTCCCAAAAGTAAGATCTTTGTCCCCATGTGCACTTGCAAACTGTAGTCTGTTTTTTTTTTATGGCGGTTTTGGAGCAGTGGTTTCTTCCTTGCTGAGCAGCCTTTCAGGTTATGTCGATATAGAACTCATTTTACTGTGGAAATAGATACTTGTCTACCCGTTTCCTCCAGCATCTTCACAAGGTCCCTTGCTGTTGTTCTGGGATTGATTTGCACTTTTCGCACCAAACTACGTTCATCACTAGGAGACAGAATGCATCTCCTTCCTGAGTGGTATGATGGCTGCGTGGTCCCATGGTGTTTATACTTGCATACTATTGTTTGTACAGATGAACGTGGTACCTTCAGGCGTTTGGAAATTGCTCCCCAGGATAAACCAGATTTGTCCACAATTTTTTTTCTGAGGTCTTGGCTGATTTCTTTTGATTTTAGCATGTTGTCAAGCAAAGGGGCACTGAGTTTGAAGGTAGGCCTTAAAATACATCCACAGGTACACCTCCAATCAACTCCAATTAGCCAATTAGCCTATCAGAAGCCAATTGGCTAATTGCCTAAAGGCTTGACATAATTTTCTGGAATTTTCCAAGCTGCTTAACTCTCTGGGGTTGACGCGCCGGCACGTCCTGCTGGATGTTTTCCTCATAACAGTGGAAACAACTTAAAATACTCAATTTTTGGGCATACAGATAAGTGTAAGACATCATTAGAGACAATAAAGGGTCTACTTTTATTTGTGTACACTCAGAATAACAACAAAACCTTGTGCTTTTGTAAAATAAAGAAAATAAACAGGGTGCGCTTTCAGCCGTTTCTGTCTCCACGAGCATCTTTCTGAAACACGTCACAAAAATGAACAAACTCTGCGAATATTTTTCACACAAACATGAAACATATCTCTAAAGAAAGCTTAAAATGTCTACTTTTAAATAAAACAATTCAAATTTAAAACAAATATTCTCCTGCAATTTAATCTGTATGAAACAGAGCGATGTACAGTTTCTCCTGGCTCAGCTAATGATCGCCAATGTGATCACACCCACCAGCAGAGCGCGCTATTCATACGGTAATATGCTGAGGCGATCAATGCAAATGGTAAACGCCCCCAACAGTGCCTTAAAAAGCATCAAGTTCATTCACTTTCCAGCGCGTTTGGAAGATGGCACGCTACACAGGTGAGGAAGCTCCTGGATAGTGACGAAGAGTTCACATTTTCCTCAGAAGAAGAGCGGGAATCCGATGAGGAACGTTTGCATTTTGAAGAGCGATTTGATCCAGCCGAGGATACAATTTCGGATGAGTAAGTCATTTAGTTTTACTTACATATTAGTTGACATGCTATTTTATATAAATATGTACATATTTTACTAGTTGGACTATTTCCAGAGTTGCCAGCCAGTATTCAAAGTATTGAAATATGTCCTAATAGGCAAGTTTTATTTACATTTAAATGTTGTTTCGGCTAAAGCAGGTATTTAAATTGTATGCTGTATGATATAAATATGATATGTAATATGATATAAAAATAATATGAATGTTTAGATTATATTTTAACCAGTGTTTATGCTGCCTCATCATCAACGAAGCTTGTGCTTGCAAATATCTGTTTGGGTGTAAATGTGTAAAATGTGCTGTAAATATACCCATGTTAGAAAATAATCATATTAGAATGATTTCTGAAGGATCATGTGACACTGAAGACTGCAGTAATGATGCTGAAAATTCAGCTTTGATCACAGGAATAAATTGCATTTTACAATATATTCAAATAGGAAACAGTTATTTTAAATTGAAAAAAATATTTCACAATATCACTGTTTTTGCTGTATTTTGGATCAAATAAATGCAGCCTTGGTGAGCAGAAGAGACTTCTTTTAAAAAAAAAATTAAAAATCTTACAGATCTAAAACTTTTAAATGGTAGTGTAGGTCTAAAGTTTTTTTTAAGTAAAGTCTTTATGTAAAGAAAATGTCAGATAATACATTCAATCATTAAGTTTCCTCACATTCATTCTCTCTCAGGGAAGGGGTCTTTGTCTCCTCAGGTGTGAATCACATCAATATTCATGATCATCCACGCCTCCTCGCATATGGCCTTTCTAACACTAAAAGTGTTACAAAAGTTAAATGACTATATTATTTTGTATGAATGCGTGATCAGGATGGTTTTCACATCATTTTGTAGCAAACAAAGGCTACAAGATCCAGTTCTCAAAAGTCTTGAACAAATGTTTAGTATGTGTTATATGGCCTTATTTCAGTGACTTAGAATTTATGTTTTTTCAAAAACCATGCATAAACGTTATTTTCTCAAAAATACAAACATGTACATACATGTTGCTCACATATTCTTGTAGCCCAGTTTGTGCTGAATACAGTGTTATCAGACTTTAGCCATTAATATGTTTTTAAGCAACTGAAAAAAAAGCACAAATGTCAAGGCATGTCAAAACTTCTCCAGGGCCCAAAACACCCTCAGACCCCAGAGGGTTAAAGGCACAGTTAACTTAGTGTATGTAAATTTCTGACCCACTGGAATTGTGATATAGTCAATTAAAAGTGAAACAATCTGTCTGTAAACAATTGTTGGAAAAATTACTCGTCATGCACAAAGCAGATGTCCTAAACGACTTGCAAAAACTATAGTTTGCTAATATGAAATCTGGGGAGTGGTTAAAAAATGAGTTTTAATGACTTCAACCTAAGTGTATGTAAACTTCTGACTTCAACTGTAAATGGCACATACAAGGATTAGCCTATCACAAATACTCATAAATTGGCACCAAGCAATTTATGCAAGTGTATTGTCAATTATTTCTCATTCCAATCAGCATACATGTGTAACACAGGCACATTTCTGGTTCCTGTTAATTCCAAACAATAGATGCAATAGTAGGTCAGATTGTCAATACCAAACTTTTAAATGACACCTTTTCTTTTTTCTCTCAAAATAGTAGCTTTTAATTAATTAGCTAGCAGTTCCATTTTAAAAGATAAAAAAAATAATACTTTTTTTTTTTTAATTATTGGTTATCGGTATGGGGCACAATGAGCTGTGAATTCGGTGTTTGGTATTGGCCAAGAAATTCCATATGGGTGCATCCCTAGTTACTAAACGTACATTTTTCCAAAATTATATCTATGTGGCTTGTTGTACAATTGCTGCAGTTTCCTGGTAAAATGAACACTAGAGGCGCTAAAAAAACAATGAATTTATTTCCCTTTCAAACAAATCAAGAGTAAAACAGCCAATTATCAGTTCAAAAACATGTACTTTTCAGCCTGTTCCTCACACAATGACATCAAAAACCTTTTACTATTGTGCATGACTTGTAAGGCTACACATTTTAGAATTTGCATAACATAACCAAATACTTATATTAGCTTGTTCAAATGTGATCAAATTGAGTGGTAGCTCAACTGTAGGAGTGTTACGATTACAACGTAAAGGCCCAGGGTACGAGTCCTGAAGAGCACGCAAGTCGACATCAAAGCTGAAAGTGTCATAGAATCCACAGTGATGATGATTATCAGCCAACCACATCAGCCAATCAGAATCCTGAATCAAACGTTAAGGTTTGTAAGTTCCCTCAAATAGCTATATCATGCCCGCTCTTATTATATTGCCACAATAAGGCTGCTATTATGAAAAACCAAAACCCAAGTGCTTTATATGAACTTTCTGTTCGACTCTAATTAACACATACACTAAGAGCATTAAGCATTCCTGGATCTAATTCTATAGCATCTAACAGACATTTCAGGGTTTTAGAGGCAAGCTCCATGGCTACACAGATGCAAACCAAAAAAAGTCCTGAATTGCTTGAGAAAACTTAATGATCACAATCTGATAGGGAAGTTCAATCATTATAAACAGTTGCTTATAACTTAACAGGCTCATTAACTGCGTCTGTCTCCTGGCAAAGGAAGTTTAATTGTCTAGTCATAAGCCTATTATGGAAGAAGTCTATAGACTCAAAAAAAAAATAACAAGGAGAGGCCCAGAAACAATGGAAATGGTTCCATAATCTTTACTTCGACACTTAAGTTAGAGTATAGATTTTACTACATCTCAAGAAGTGTTCAAGTATGTTTTGGTTTACAAGCAAACCACTGACGCCTGATCCTGAAATGGAGAGCACATAATTAGCTAAATTGTTTTCAAAAACTGCACCCCACGTGCCCGCTCAACTTATTAAAGAGAGCTAAGGTCTTACTCTTATTATAGCAGCAAGAATCGACAAACCCAGTCTTACAAGGAAATAATCACTATGGTGGTGTTTGTTCACGCCAAAACTAGAGTGCTAGATTGCTACTTCCTTGCCGACATTCTCATACACAGTACTGTGGCAGTACCATGGTACAATGATGAAGTCAGATGGTAATACCATTATATTTTGGTCTATACCATGGTGTTGATTGATAATGTACTAAGGTATTTATTTACATGGTCCTCCAAGAAACTAAAATAAATATAAAATAAAAATACTATGGAATTATTAGCATTGTATATGTCTAAAAATATGGTAATACCATGATATTTTTTATACTTTTTTGTTAGTGACCACAGTTACATTAGTTAACAAAAGTTAATGTCAATTTTTAATTATGCCTCAGATGCAACAGGCTTGGCATAGCAATGGTGGTTACAGCGTGGCCTCCACAGTAGCCTGGCCTGCACCTCTTCAAAAATGTAACTACACGTCACATCTACACAAACCACAACAGCTGTGACTGGTCTGCTTTGTAAGCAAATACCTTTCCCCGGGATGATATTAAAATATATCTGTGGTAGCTCCACATTTCCTCCAACATGTCCTCAAGGAAAGACTGGCCGAGGAGGTTCGAAGTTATGTGCACCTCTATGATACATCATCTTCAATGTAAAATACTGCCAGATGGCAACCAATTCTCACCACAAATCTCGAAATGTCAGAATACATGAAACGTGGAAGAACATGAAGGACAAATGTTCACTTCCCAAAAAAAAAAAAAAGCGGCGACCCAAGCGGCAAAAAATTGCCTTGCGTTTTGGCTGTGTTCTTGCAGGATGACGCAGACATGCTTCTTACATAAATGCAAACAACCATGTAGGCCACCGTGTAGAGACTTTGCCGCAGGTTCAGCATTTCACATTTAAATTTAAATGTCCCTTTAAGGCTCGGGTATACTTTGTTTTTCTGCGTTTCGGGTCATTTCGCACACAGTCGAGCGCTCACTTTCAAAGTGTACTATTTTGACCGCAAGCGAATACGAATACTTTCAACACGTGCATACTACGAATGCTTTTTGATAATCTTTTAGTACAGGCAGTCAATAGCAGGCACATGTGCTGACAATGTGCATAGACAAGGACTGTCTGCATGTTGAGGAAATATGGGCTGCATATGGACAGTCCACGCAAACTGAGCTGATGACGAAATGTTCGCATACTGTGCGTGTTTCAATCAGCAACGTGAACAGCTGAAGTATACTTTGACCTTAAGTGTTACAACAGTGAAACAATGGTAATTTTCATATTGTTTTGTAGACAAACAATAGCACAGAAAACGCTGGTTAATCATGGTTAATTTGTTTTTACTAAAATTGAAATTCACATAAGTGAGTCTTGACATTTGATTCATTCGTTTAGGTTTGATATAAAATGTATTCCATACACAAATATGAGCAAGACTTGAACAGTGAAATCTAATGGTAGTCAAAAAGTCAGGCTTAGTGTGTCACAAGGATATATAATGAATGGGCAAGCTATTTATGTAAAGCTTTATGTGACAGTATCAAAAGAACTGCTTATGCCACAGAAAGTCTCATGGCTGTAGAATTTAAACATTTCCCTCGAGGGGGACATAAAGAGAGTCACTTCTCAGAACAGAAGCTGTCGGATAAAGGAGGGACAGGTGGTGCTGCTGCAGGGGATATCTTATACCTAGACCTTATATCTTATATACCTTACATCTTATACCTTAAAAAAAAAACTCCCTACCATTATTACACATTACAATGAGTGAACAATACGTAACTGTAACAATAACGTATGGTAATAATGTCAGAACATTAAAATCCATGTGTAGGTTGTGTAGGTTTCTATTTCTATTTTACACTTTGTTCTGAAATGTGTCCGAACACAAAGACCAGCTTAAACCAGCTAAGACCAGCCAACAACCTTTAAGCTGGTTTAAGGTTTAAAGTATTTTTTTCAGCATGGAAATCTCTAATTCTTTGTACAACCAGTTGAAAAAACACTATCTATGCCTCACTGAACTTCACTAATTAAACTGAAAGCTCCCTAACAGAGATGACGGAAGCAGACAAGCTCCATTGTCTATACGCCAAAAGACATATGATCAACTACATGAAATCTCAGTCTAGAACAAGCATGAGGTCTTTCTCTTGGGCTTTATTTGAGCTGGGAGGGTGAGGGAGGGAAAACAGTCATGTCTTAAACTAAAGCTCATCTACTTGTGAAGCAGAGCATACACATTGACAGTCCCAACAGACACAGGCTCCCCTAATCTTCCTCTTAGATACAACATTCCCGTATGACCTAGTCCAAAGCTACATGGAAGGGCGAAGAAATGAAATCAATGCACTGTTCTGTCTCTAATACTGGAACTCCATTAGCATTATTGACACAGGTGTTACTTGAATCTGATTTATGAATAGAGCAGCCCAAGATGCTTTGCACTTTGGTGACTTTTTGCACAAGCAGTATCATTTATCAAAAGGTTTCAGCAATACAGTAAAATATTTTATTGGTGCCAGCATTAAATAGAAATAAAGTATTTGTCATTATAAAAAATGCAATCAGAATTGTTGTTTTTTTCCTAGGTGAATTGGTGACGGTTGGTCATTTTAAGCATGTTAAAATTCTAATGCAGAATCAGTGGTTGGCGGTTGTATTCATTGAGATGTCAGAACATTTTTTACGCAGAATCAGAGATAGTGACGGAAATCCTTGAAATGTTGTAATTCAAATGCACTATTACCGATAGTTGGTGATTGTAATCACTGTGATTAAGGGTGTGTAAAAATATCGATTTTCCGATGCATCGCAATCGTCATTTGAACGATCTCAATATATATTCTTAAATCCCAAGATCGATCTTTTACACTATGCGCAGCCCTCTACAATGAGAGGAAATCACTCGAATTTGCTTCAAAATGTTGTGTAATGTTACTAAAATGTATATATTTGGCAACTGGCTGGTAAATGTTCAGATTTCACTCACCAGTGAATTAATTGTGTAGTACAGTGGTGGAGTATTCAGCAGTGAGATCCTTTCAATGCGTGTTGAGAGTAAAAGTTGTTCCGTGTAATGAGTGTCCAAAGACGAGATCCACACAACCCATTTGTCACTGAATAATGTTCATTTAAATACCGATTGTGTTCTCTACAGTCAGTTGTTGATCAAAAAAATAAATACAAAATAAATAAACATTTAATTGCAATCACGCAAAGCAAGGATGAGATCGATTCATTTGAGTCTCTCTGCTTTAACATGCGTTCATCTACAGATGCTCTTTACAGAAATGCTGGTTTTCTTAGAGACAGTACCGATTTTTAGCTCGTGTTCAACAAATCAATGTAATTACTTGTAAATAGTACAAATTATGTTATTAACAATAAAAATTTTACAAAAATACTATATGCAATATATTATATTTATTCATTGAATACATGGATTTATTTTTAAAAGCAAAAATGTGACCAATGATGAAAAACTGAAACTATAATTAGTAAAATTAATATTTTCATTATGCATCTAGTAAGAAAGTCCCCTGTATAGTTAACAGCATTAGCTGGAAGAGAATGTCTTTCAGATGTAAGCAAAAGGGACATTATAACATAAATATACCCATATGAATCGATATCGAATCAAAATCGACTCGGGAAATCTGTATCAATACCAAGCCCTAATTGTGATGTCAATTCAAATGCACAGTCAGTGGTTGTAATAATCATGATGTCATAATTCAAATGCACAATCAGCGATAGTTCGCAACTGTAATCATTGTGATGTCAAAATTAAAATGCACAATTAGCGAGAGTTGGTCGGTGCAATCATTGTGATGTCAATTCAATAGCTGGTGACTGTAATCTTCGTGATGTCACAATTCAGATGCAAAGTCAACAATAGTTGGTTGTAGTCTGTGAGATGTCAGAATTCAAATGCACAATCTATGAAAGTTGGTGACTATCAACTAACAGTGATTTATGGGATGCATTTGATACAGAACTTCTGATTCTATGAATGCATGATGCAGTCATGACCCGAGAAGGATTTGTTTGGATACCACAGGACTAACATCTGTCAAGAGACTGCATTATCTAAATTACAAAAGACAATGTGCATGTATTTATGGAATCCTGGACCATTGGTTGCATTCAGAATACATTTTGAAACGGTGAAAAACTGACAACTGAGTGACGCTATGCCAATCACAATAACAGGTAAGTGCCATCTGATACACAACTCTTTATAACACATCACCTACAGATGCATCTCATGTAATAGAACAGATGTTCATGTTTTTAAAACGACACACTGTTTTCTAGTCACATATCCCTCCGCCAAGTAATTTAGTTGCACAAATATCCATTTAGATGAGCCGTTAAGGGATAAAAGACCTAAACACATACCATAATAGAATCGTATAGAATTACTCTTTGCATGCCAGTGAAACCGTATGGTGTAATCTATTATGGCTGCTCCTTTATTAAGCTTTACTCCAAGGTGCTGTTTTCAGTTGAGTAAAGCTAAGGTTGTCTCCACATCTGTGAGGCAGCTGCTGCCAGCCACAGTTTAGAGGTCACTGGGTTAGGACAGACCCTTCAGAAAAAACATCTAATCACGCCTGTGAAGATTTCCCCGGAAAATTAAACCACAGTGCGCTAGACTGCGTTTCTGACTGAAAAAGGGCCACTCCTACCTGCCCCACCCCCTGAAAGTATTCCAAATGATTAGTGATTCCCTCTTATGGGAGTTTGTGTATTACTCTCTGTGTGTGTGTGTGTGTGTGTGTACAGTGGGGGTGGGAGGGAAGGGTAGTAATTAAATTAGTCTCTAAGCTTAGCTCAAAAGCTAACAGCCATGAATGGAATCAGAAATATCTTTCAACACATGGCCAAGCATGCCGGGCCAACATCCAAGGTATTTTAGCAAGTACGGTGCATGAATTTCGTCATGCTAATTCGCCCTTTAGTGACAGGAATCTTCAAAACAACAGCGTGTTGTTGGATGGCCTTCATCTCAACTTATGATGTAACTCAAATGTGCTATTTAAAAGCTTTTCAAAGGTTTCTACCCATACAAGACAACTGTGGTGGCTCTGATGACCACACATGTTTTTCCAAGTCAAGATCCCCTGTGGATTAATCCAATGCAGAGCTCTGTTTGTATGATGGTCTCATAATTCACTAGAGCAGTGGTCACCAACCTTTTTAAGCCCAAGATCCCTGACCTCAGCCTTGATGCAAGATCTACCTACTGAAGAGTTGAGAGAAAAAGACAATCCAGATTGCACTTCCAACTTGTGGCCTTTTATTTTGGCTAAATGTATTTGAATTACATGAAATGTAAATGTAAAACTCTGAAACTAGCATATCTAGCCATAGCTGTACTGCTTTAAGAATTTTACATCATACCTTCAATTCTAAGTTTCATTATTTAATTTCATTCCAACACAAAAAATAAAGGCATGTGGCCTATTTTCCATGTATATAAGGAAATTATTTTGTTCATAGTAGACAAGAAAAAATAAAAATCAACACACTTGCAGTGAGCAGATCAAATGAAGTGCCATTGTTAACTGTTATGCTTATCCACTGAAGCTTCATGCAAGTTACTACATTTACCATTAGCATTTTATAAAGTAGAACTGTAATGTGTGCTAACAACATTTTCATGACTTTAAGTGGAACACAAAAGGAGATGAATGATAATGAATATCTTTTCAATACAATGGCAGTGGATAGTACCTCACTTTAAAGGGATAGTTCACTCAAAAATGTAAATTCTCTCATCAATTACTCACCCTCATGCCATCCCAGATGTGTATGACTTTCTTTCTTTTGCAGAACACAAAGATTTTTAGAAGAATATCTCAGCTTTGTATGTCCATACAGTGCAAGTAAACACTTTCAAACTCCAAAAAGCAAATAAAGGCAGCATAAAAGTAATCCGTAAGACTCCAGTGGTTTAATCAATGTCTTCAGAAGCGATCCAATTTATTTTGGGTGAGAACAGACCAAAACGTAACACATTTTTTACTCTACATCTTGCCATTGCAGTCTCTAAGCACAATCATTATTTCAAGCTCGATTATACTTCCTAGAGCACTAGATGGCACTAGGAAGTGTAATCGAGCTTAAAATTATGATCGCCAAGGAGACTGCAGATGTCAAGATTTATAGTGAATAGAGTTTCATTTTGGTTCTCACCCAAAACCAAACAGAAGACATGGATTAAACCACTGGAGTTTTATGGATTACTTTTTGCTGCCTTTATGTGCTTTTTGGAGCTTAAACGTTTTGCCAATTACCCATTCACTTGCATTGTACAGCCCTACAAAGCGAACATATTCTTCTAAAAATCTTTGTTTGTGTCTGGGATGGCGCAAATTATGACACATATGCACATATGGAACATTTATTTCAAAATACTACAAAAATGGCTGTTTTCATACAAGTCACATATTTCCCAAATATTAGTGGACTTTAAATATGTACATATATGCTTAACTATATGAACTATAATTTTACATATATGTTCATATATGGCCACTGCCCCATTTTCTGTGAATGAGCATCTCTTTTTGTGCTAATCAATGCGCAACAGACATCAAGAATTTTAGGGTGAGTAAATGACAGAATTCTCATTTCTGAGTGAAAAGAAACCCAAAAGCACTTCATTTAGTAATCTATTTCAGACCACTAACACATGCTAATCTCGCAGTCAGGCTGTACCAGATTGTCAGCTGCAGTTGGGTTCCTGTCAATGTCTTTACTTTTTTTTTTTTTTTATCTACAACACCACTGTCTTTTCCTCTTAATTAATTAATTTAATGTGTGTGCATGTTAGGAGGCGGCTCTCCACCACCTACTGAGATTTAATTGCTTTGTAACACAGCCTGTTGTTGTCCAGTTCACTAGACCGTTCCAAAATTCCGAAGAAACACCCCCCCCCCAAAAAAGCATTGCATTGACGGTATATGAACATTCTTATCTGAATAAATCACTCCATTGGCCTGTAGTTTTAATCAGTGGAACCCTCAGGTATTCTTTTAAATTTTCTTTTACATTTCATCATTCGACAGGGACTCATTTTAAAAGAAATGAGAGGAGCTGGCAAATGAGATACAGATACTGATTTTAGCTCATGGCACGTATAATAGGATCTTTTAAAATGCATGATGTGCATAAAATGTTTTCTATGGCCGAAATACAAATGATGCAGTATTATAGCAATGATGGATACCAGAAGTCTAACAGAGACAAACTTTTGACTATCTGCATAAAGTCTGGTACACTTCACAGCTTATTCTGGCCAAGAAATACCCACTTAGAAGAAACTGTCTGACTGCCATGTAAGGCTGTGCTTGATCATCGGTGCAGATTATCCTATAATTTTAGTCTTAAATTAAAATCAAATAATTTGCTCTGCCTCTGTAACAATTTTCTTTTTTGACAGACGTCACCAAGCTCTCTTACTTTTTAGCACCCAATTGGCTCCCTTCTGGTACAGAACACTTGCTTTTTACAATTCAATCAATTCCCAATGGATAAAATCAAGTCCTGCCCTACATTTTTAAATCATATTACAGAAGAAAAATGGTTTCCGAATACCAGTTTCATGTTGACTTTATATTGGGCATAACTCCTAGAACAAAGTGGAATACACAGTTGTGTTGAAAGACAAGTGTTTTGACTCTATTAACTGCTTCAAACGAAACTGTTCAATATTTTTCATCAAAATAATGCCATGAATATCGCAAACTTTGTCAAGCAAAATAGTTTTTCCTCAGAATTGCTCACTTTAGCAGCCTGGGAAATTTGTTTCCTGGCAGATAAAAAAAAAAAAAAAAAAAAAAAAATCAAACTCTCTGAAATCGTGTAAAGCTACCCAATCAGATTGGAGCTTGCATCATTTAGAAAGCTTTAACTATTTTTGTGTGCAGGGCAGGCCATATATTAGACCAAAGATGAACGATCCATGGCCATGCTAAGGCTTGGAAGAAACAGAACCCAACACACAATGGAAGTTCCTAATGCATTTTCAGGAGCATATTCAAAGATACCAATCAATTACAATGCTGTGGGTGTGTAAATTGGTTTTGTTCATCTCACAAACCCCCCCCCCTACACTTTTGGTGTAGTGGATGCAGGTGGGGTCGGGATAATCAGTCATGTTTAAGCTTGTACCACTCAATTGCATAGGGCAAACCCCGCCTGCATCCATTTTCTATATCTCTCTCATGCATTATTGCTTTATATGAAACTGTGATCATGTGATTCATTTATTTGTCTAGAAGACAAAACTGTCTGCCCTCTCTCTCCACCCATTACATTCAGAACTAGAATTCTCCTAATTTCAGCGGCTGCTCTGGTACATGTAAGCTCTTATCGTGTCCTTTTATGACCGTATAACATGCATTAATCTTACACTGATATTAAAACACTAATTTGGCTCAGTAAATCACAGTACTTTGTGTTCTCCTGCCATTAATAAAAGACACCTTTTCCCAAGCATTCACAAGCAGGGCTCTCAAGGGGCCAACACAGTGTTCATATTCTATATAAAGAGGCACCACATAAATACCATGCAGTTTAATGAGCAGAGCATTATATATTAAACACAAAAGAGGGAAAACAGTCAGACATAAATGTACAGCCATGCAGGGAAAAAATTAAATAGTATTAGTTCACAACAAAGCTCAATTGTGTTGGACTAACAAGACAGGTTAATTGTTGAAGAAGCAAAATATTAAAATAGCGTAATCCGGTAGTAATGTAGGCCATTTAGTATGAAGTAAGCCAGTATGCCATTATTTACAATTTGTAATGTCATTAAATTGCAATACCAAATCAGAGAGCCATCGCAAACCAATCTTCTTGCATAGTGCAATAGGTTGTTGGTAATATCATTCCAAAACGCATGCATGGATGCCAAAATTCATGCATGGATGGGTCATGATGGTCGACTAGTTGCACCAACAACCGACTAGTCAATTAGCAAATTAAAATGCATAATTTTTTAGTTTTGATATTTTTTTGGCGGTGCTTTAATTTAGAGTTCTGACAGCATACTTTAGTTCAGTGATTTAGCTATTAGGCAGTTGGCAAAACCCTCTCGGTAAAGCTGCGTTTTAACATTCATTCCTGTTAAAGCACTGCCACTACAGCCATACACATTCAGATGGACATCTTTGGCTGTTGTGTAATGTCTCAAGCTGTTTTTCAGAATCTCGGCAAGAGAATTGCGATTTTTATAAGGTGCATTATCAATAGTTAAACTTTTCGAACAACCAAAATCGCGTCTTGAGACCCCTGTTCTATTTCATTGCGATTTGTCTAGCTGTTTTTAAACACAAGAACTTAAAGTAAACGTTCTGAAACATGTCCGTTCTAGGTCAGGTGAACCCTCTCTAGAAAAAATTACATATTTAAATGATTATGAAAGGTTTCTTAAGACCAATTAGTTGACTAGTAGTTCAGGCAACCCACTGACTGACTATTCCATTTTTTTAATGTCCATGGTTTTGCACACCCCTAATGGATGCATACTTTAAAAAATAGTATCTCATCCCAGCACCTCTGACATACTTTTTTTCAACTTGACTTTTGGATGCACCAATCCTAATCTTGCATAATATACAGGACGGATATTATGCTAACTGGGACTCAGCCTATTTTTTATTTTTTTATTGTGCTCCTGTGAATTGCTTAAATTTCAAGAAGGTTCATGGTTCTGAGATTAATTGCTTGCACTCAAACTCCATTGGCAATTAAAATTCAGGCTGGTTTGTGAGAGAAACACAATGCTTTGTCCTTCGAGGTTCTTTTTCAAACACAGAATTGAACAGAAAAACAGAACAACAACATGTACGCATATGGAAATGGGCAAGTTTAGGAAGACATTGATCTTAGACATCAAAATACAAGCCTGGTAATGCAAAGAAAAATCTTATAACAAAGTATAATGTTAGAATGCAAGAAGCCCTCGAGTCAACCATGTTTTTCTGCTGTTTGAATGATCGTACCGAGTAAAAGTTTGCATACATAGCCCACAAAAAAGCCTACACATACCAATTCCTTTTTCTTTTTTTTTTTCTTTTTGATTTTTCCCCTTTTTCTCCCAATTTGGAATGCCCAATTCCCAATGTGCTTTTAAGTCCTCGTGGTCGCGTAGTGATTCGCCTCAGTCCGGGTGGTGGAGGACGAATCCCACTTGCCTCCGCGTCTCAAACCATCCACCCGCACATCTTATCACGTGGCTTGTTGAGCGCGTTGCCACGGAGACATAGCACGTGTGAAGGCTTCACGCCATCCACCGCGGCAACCACGCTCAACTCTCCACGGGCCTCACCGAGAACGAACCACATTATAGCGACCACGAGGAGTTTACCCCATGTGACTCTACCCTCCTTAGCAACCGAGCCAATTTGGTTGCTTAGGAGACCTGGCTAGAGTCACTCAGCACGCCCTGGGATTCGAACTAGCGAGTTAGCGAACTCCAGGGTGTTACCACTGAGCTACCCAGGCCCTACACATACCATTTCTATGTATTTATTCAGATGCCAAGAAATTGGACCATGCTCTGACAAAAGAAACATTGGATAATTGAAGTGTGGTTTTAAACAAACACCAAACCCACAGCATCAATTCCTTCAAAAATGTAGTCTAAAGGCGCGGATACACATTAGTGGCTGACCGATATATTGCCAAGGCAGACAAATCAGCCAATATTCGGAATTTTTTAATTATCGGCATCGGCTGACACATTTTCCCGTTTTGCCGATTTGTTTCTTGAGGGCGCTGAGAATCACCTGCTTGCACGTGAAGCGACTGAGACATGTAAATGACCAGTCGCGGTTCGTTTTGTTATGTGCCATCGTGTTACTACAATAATAGTCCGGTGTGCAACACAGTCCACATATCAGCCGCGGCAGATGCCGTTTCATTCTCCCTATCTCTCCTCAACAGTTCCCTGTAACTTTTAACTATTTTCTATTAATAAAAAGGCAAATATCAATAAAACTAATATCATATACCATCTGCAAATATGTACATATCTCTTTAAACAGATGTAATTTACAAACCTCACGAAGATCCAGGGTTTTCTTCCTGTCGAGCACTCATCTAATATCTTCCGCTGAAGCGAATCTATCAGCCAGAATCAAAACTTCAGGATCAGGTTCAAAAGTTCCTCTTATTCACAAATCATGACGATCAGTCCATGACAATCCAAGCAGGTGATCCAGGCAGTTTAAACTGTCAGGAGATTGTTGCTCATGCTGGATCCACACGTGTGCGTGAGAGCAACTTCAAAGTAAAAGCGATTCACGTGCGCTATGAGTAAATGTCTTATTCACTATGCACTGTATCGTACAATTGGTTTGATTCTGTATTTTTTGAGAAAATGCGATTGCTAACGTGGGCATGCCATCCATGGTTGCTGGACTACTGTGTGTACTGTTATTTCCTTCTTCCTAATATATTAACAATTTCTTCATCTGCAAATAAATTACAAAAATTTGATGACTAAACAGAAACCAGAAAAAACTGCTATCTACCATATAAAATACAATATTATTTTATATTTTATATTATATATATTATTATATATTTTATAGGACAGTCAAGGATTCGCTCACTGTTAGAGAAACAAAACTGAAACAATATACAAACCAACTTTACATAGAGCTCCTACCAATATGCGACTCAGCAAACTATGATATTATACAAAGACTTAATGTTGTCAAAAGACTATTACCTTTAGACTTTTCATAAACTGTGATTCTGTTAAAGACAAATTAAATGAAAATTCACAAGCTGGTAACAATCAGGAAAACAAAGGGACGCTAGAGACAGGAGACTGGATCCAGCTATTGAATGTTCTGTAATATGATACAGTGCCATTCAACCTGATACAAAAGCACCTTAAATGGAACTCACTCATCAGTCATCACTTTGCTGTGGTCGTCCCTCTGTCCTGAGAGATGTCCTCCAGCCTGCTCTTCATTAAGAGCATGAACAAACAGCCACACAGATACACACATGCAAAAAGCTCTGTGCCTAAACCTGGAGACATAAGCAACTGTCTTAAACTATCCCTGTTCTCTGGAATGATGTATTTTTCTTTGAGAGGACAACATTAAGTACACTGTGGAGGTAAGAATTAAAAGGAAAAAGTAAAGGGAAATGGAAAAAGGAAAATGGAAGGGAAACGGAAAAGGGAAGGGACATGAAAAAAGGATGAGGAAAAGAAAACAGGAAAGCCACAAGGAAGATGGATGGATGAATGGATGGAAAAGGATGAAATAACTCTTCATTAATATTAGAGGTGCACTGATCGATCGGCCACCAATCTAAATCAGCCGATCTTCATCTCAAGTCTGTGATCGTCTGATCGTGCCTAGGATCAGGGCTGATCTTTTTTTGCAGAATGCAGGGAATCACACATACACTGCTACTCTAATGAATGACCAGTTTCTCAGCACTTGATGCATGACAGTGTGGCATCTGGAGTGTGAATTGTTGGCAATTCTAAGTATTCACGAATTTATACTTTCAGACATGCTGTAATTCAGATGAATATGCAGTAGGGTTGCTCCGATACCAAAATGTTGGCTTCGGTACAATACCAGCCCTGGTACCTCAATATCGATACCAACTCGATACTTAGGCAACAAATAAAAAAAAAATAAAAAAAACTCAGATTTTTGATGAAACTACACAAATTATTGACAAAAATAATTGCATTATGTCTTATAGATAAAAATTATGCCTTTTCTGTTTAAAGTTTTCTGGATTCCATGTTAAATGTTTTAATTAAATGTTATGATCAAACTGAATTTATCAAATACATACTGTACAGCTATGATCAATTGAAAATATAATAATCTATAAATAATTACTTTTGGTAAAAAACAAAAAAAGATGCACAACAGAGCTTTACAGTATTAATGAAAACAATCTGATTACCTGAGGCAAAAGGCTGCCATGGCTGAATCACAACATGCTGATATTCAGTACACTTGCTTATGTGATATAGCTTACAGATAATACTAATAATATAACCATTTAATATTATATTGTTATTATGAGTATTATTGCTACTACTTTAAATACTACACTTTTACAGGGCTTCAGACTGTGACTAAATGGTCGCAAATACGAGCAAAAATAATTTAAAATCTAGTCGCCACTGGCGACAGTCGGGTTTTGTGTGTTCATATGCGGTTTTGTCAGGTATCATCTTGTGAGTTATTGAATATATTTTTAGAACACGCGCAACCACTGTGTCTCGTGCCACTTTTCACCCGTTCTGTTGTGGTGACAAGCTCGCTGCACCACACGCAACAACAAACCCAGCGCGAGAGAGTCGTGAACAAATGACTCTTTTGAACTGGGTTTTTTTCATGAATCACCCGAAAAGAACTGAGGGTTTGAACTCAGGAGCTCAGGTTAGCTGTTTGAATCAGATTCACTTTCTTAGTGAATCAGCTGCCAGTGAGCTCACAACTAGTTATTTTACGAGTACTTCGGGCTTCTTTATAATTGTGTAGCACTTTATTTCTTCTGGTAATTATTGATTGGAATTGGAGTAGCACAATAAACTGCATCTGGGATTTCATTCAATTTGCACTCTTGTAGTCTTTGTGTCTGAGGCCATCCGGTAACAGTAAAGAAAGACTAAGGCAATATTTTAAAACAATCAGACGTTTTGTTGAGCAATAGAGACTGTTTGAGCGATCATGAGCACTTTCAGCTTCACTCACTTCAATATAATCACTGGTGGTGTCAATCAAACATGCGGCTCTCCAGGTGCCTCGTGAGTGATCAGTCACTCATCTCAGCGCTATTCTGTGAGGATCTTAATTTAAATCAGATTAATGTTGGTCACATTACCACTAATCACAGCAATTACATTTTAGCCATAAAAGCACTAAGTCTTCATGCATTTTCTTAATAATTAGAGATTTGTGTTACAGCAAAACTCCAAAGAGAAGTAAACAAATCATAGATATTAATGATTTCTTACTGGAGCAGTTTTAGAGCTTTTAATGGATATATTTTTCTTATTTTTGAACGTATCTCTACTGGGTGTGATGCTCTCATGGTTTTCACTGCTTACCATTATGTCACAATGACCTTTTGATATTGACAACAGAACTATTAATAACTGTTTTCAATACAAATAAATGTTAGCAATTCACAATTAATGTAATTTTAGTAACTTTATAAAAAGGTTCCATTTGTTAACATTAGTTAATGCATTAGGTATCATGAACAAACAATGAACAATATATTTTTACAGACTTTATTAATTATAATGTTAGTTAATAAATCACAATTGTTCATTGTTAGTTCATAGTGCATTAACTAATGTCAACTCATACAACTTTTGATTTTACAAATGCAATGGTATATGTTGTAACTAACATTAAGTTCATTAGATCATGTTAACTACAGTAATGCTGTTAAATAATGTTAGCAAATGGAACCTTTTTGTAAAGTGTTTCTGTAATTTTACTGTGTGGGGCATAAACGTATAACTGCAGCATATAACTTGCAAAAGTGTGGCAAAGGGCACTTTTAAAAAGATCGGTATCTGCCTCAAATTTCCTGATCGGTGCACCACTAATTAATAGCGCAAACACAACCAGCTCTGTAGTTAGACACCTGAGCGGCTGTCTTCAACTATTTTTGTTCCCAGATATGGTGTCTTTATCATTTAGAGGACAAAATCATAAGTACACTGTGAAGGTAAGTATCCTGGGAGATCGTGGCATTATCTTTTCTTCCACCTTCTTGCATGCAGCATATCAGGCTGCTAATTGCACAAGCGATTAGAATGGACAGCTAAAGGGTAATGAAAGAGCTCATGTGCAGAATTAAACAGGCCCTGCAGTGAAATACTGTGATACTGCAGACACATTGGAAAACACACACACACAGACGCACAACAGTCTCACCAATGTGTGTGGTGAGCCAATGCATGTTCCCCTAGTATGAACGATGCCATCACTAACATGGTATCCATTTCAATATTGTCTGAACAGGATAAGAAAAATATGATTACCTTTTGACAAGGTCAATAAGGATGCATTATGCTAACACAATATGAGAAGTCCTCTCTCTTTAATTATTTTTCTCTGACTATGCTGTGCATATCCCTCAGGTAAAATCATGCTGTGTTTGCACATCTCTCATCCAGGACAGTGATAGAGGTGCTGACAGAACAGAAGAGGAGAGAGTAGAAGAGAAGATAAACAAACAAAAGGAAAAGGAAATGTAAAAGGAAAATAACAGGTAAAATGAAAATAATCAAGGAATGGAAAGGGAAAAGGACAGAAATAAGAAATGGAAAGGAAAATAAGCAAGGAGAGGAAAAAGAAAGGGAAATAGGAAAGGCAATACAAGGCAAGGCAGGAAAGGAAAGGAGAAAGGAGGAAAGGCACAGAGAAAAGGAAATGCAAAGGATAGGAAAATGGAAAAGGGGAAAAGAGAAAAAGGAAAGTGACAGGGTCAGGGTAAGGAAACGAAAAAAAGGAGGCAAGCACAGAGGACAGCAAGCAATAGAGAGGCAAGACACAGAGAAAAGGAAACGGTAAGGAAAGGAAAGGGAAATGGAAAAGTAAAGGGGAAAAGAGAAAAAGAAAAGGGACAGGGTCAGGGTAAGGAAAAGAAAGGAGGCAAGCGCAGAGGACAGTGAGCAATAGAAAGCGAGTCAAAGGAAGATAGGTTACTGTTGTTGTTGCTGGGTCAGCAACATGTCAGAGAAGAGCTCAGCAGAGCACAGCAGTATTCCCAATAGTAAAAACAGCAGGCATGATATCTTCACTTCACAATGACAAGGACATCGTCAAGGCAGGTGATAACTGTACGTGATTCTCTGAAGAAGATTTCTCATCCCCCCCATCACAAATCAACGAATAGCTACGAATACCTTCTCAAACCATAGAGTAACGTAGCCATGGCAGCGATTCATACCTGAAAATACTGATTATCTTCAATATCACAGAAGAATTTGCTGGAAGAACAGACAGAAACCCATCTGCATCAGATCAATTTATCTGCTGCTTATTTTCTCTCTGCTTTGGTCTGAATGAACAGTGCAGTGAGCAATCTCTTAAGAAGCCCTGTCATTAACCTACAACTCCAGAGGGGATGGCCTGCCAAGTGGTGCTATCTGCATGCTGATTGGTGGGGCAATCCCATCCAGCCTTGCCCCAGGACAGCCCCATGCCTATTCTCTTAATGGACTGGAGTGATGGTGACACTGCCAAAGATACACTGGCACACTCTCTTTCTCTCTCTCTTGGCTAGAGAGAACAGAAGGAGCAGAGAGATGTTGCTTGAAACAGAGAGGATGTGGCATGTTGTTTATGGGTCAGTTCAAGCTGCAGTGTGCAGTTTCTGCGGCACTAGCAGAACCAAATAGAATTGCAAAAATAACTTGATTTTTATGTCCATCTTCTAAAGACAGTGGGTCTCATTCATTAATAACTGGGTACAAGTCTTCTTATTTGTGCAGAAAATATTCCCACCAAAAAAATTCTGCCAGATTCAAAACAATTCAAACTGGAAACTAGGGCTGCCCCTGACCAAAGATTTTCCTAGTAGACTAGAAGTCATTAGTTTAAGCCATTAGTCGACTAGTTGTCGCACATTTATGATATTAATTACTTAAATATATATTTTTTGGGGGGCAACAGAAAATGGTTTGAGTTCCAGGGCTGAGAAAGAATGTTATAAGTAACACTGCTAACTCTGTTCTACATTACAGAGAAATACTAAACCGTAATAATGAGCCTTTAAAATATAAATTTTACAAGTGCACGCTCGAAGCCTGACATAATTAATTCCCACATGGACCAGCCATGTAAACGATCATGTCTGTCTGTCACTGACTGCGTGACTTCGCCACTTCCTCTGGAGTTTTTTTTAACCAACCGACCCTTCAAATCTTGGTCGACCAAGACCTTCTCATCGACTAAAGTTAGGTCGACTATTAGGGGGCACCCCAACTGGAAACTATCATTACTTTTGCAATTCTGTTTGGTGCCACTAGTTTTTATTTGGGAATTATGTGCACTTGCCACTAGGGTTGTTAATGATTAATCGATCATTGATGAATTGCTGCTAATCGTTTATTCAGACAAGAATAGTGATCAATCCTTTCCCAGTTGTGAAAATGTGTAATGCATGCTTACATACAGTAAATGACTCCGATATGAGTCTTATGCATAAAAGGGAACATTAATGAAAGGACTACGAGTAATCCCTTTTTCTCAAAGCCTTTTCACTTAGTACATAATATACTCTCTATACATAAGCATTCTTGGAAGCCCTCCCCTCAAAATCCATCAATAAAACCCAAGAGTGTGAATCTTTATATTGGGTCTACTTCCAGAATGCATCCACTGACCCTTGGGCTAAGGTCACGAATGCTGCACAGTATTTGTTATTGGTATCTATCTCTAGGGAGAAACAAGGTCAGGAGTAAATGGTATGGCTGCTTGATTCAATACAATACTACTGAATAAATTCACCTCAGTGGTCACGTCAATATACTGCAGAACACACTGAGTTTTCATTTTCTTTTTATGTACCAAAGAAAAGAAAAAAATGCACTAAATGGTAAATGGCGACCGATATGGGGTCTTTAATGGCTGATACCGATATCTAGAGATCAGGGTGGCTGGTAGACCGATATAATGCAGATATAAATCACACAATTTAATATAATAGTATTTTTGTTAAAAAATGTATTGACTTAGAGCATTATATTTCCTCAAACTTTCACATAAAACTTTAAATTTGTAAAAATAAATACATTTTGTGTGTTTTACCTAAATAGTAGGTAGCACATAGTGCACATAAAGCACTTTTACTTTAAAGTTGCTTTATCGCACTCGCAGATACAGCGAGAGCAGAAATCTAATGACTGCTTCCAGTTTACTGGGCCCAGATCACCTTATTATGCCGATAATTAAATTCAGAAAATCGGCCAATTTATTGGCCTCTGCGATATATCGGTTGACCACTACTAAATTTAATTGTTACAATTTTTTGACAAGCAAAAAAAAAAAAAAAAAAAAAAAAAAAAAGAGGACATAAAGGAAAACATCTGACACAAAATCTAAGCAATTTTCAGCTTTATTTATCTTTACTTTTTAAGATAAATCCAGGAATATGAAGCCTTGAAAGCAAAACTAAGTTAACTTGTGTAATTGTTTGGATGTTAAAATATTTTTGACCATTGAGATGGGCATTTCCCAGTGATGGAACTGTGTCTACCATCTTGAAATCTACTGACTTAATTCTGCAAACTCTATATGCCCCAGGTGATGATGAAGACAAACAACAGCAGCAGCAGTAGCGTGGTAATTACTCCTCATACAAGGGGAAACGGCAACATCCTCATCTTCAACATTCTTGTCACCATCACATCTCATCATTAATGACATTCATAATCACCTTAATCATAATCAACATCTGTTGACCCTCACAATTACCCTCCACAGTGAATTGCGGAACGTTGTCACTCTATGACCATGCGCTACACTGATGGGTTTAGTCATTGCACACAGTCTCTGTGTTTACATCAGCGTCTCCTGCTGAACGCGTTTACATGTACACGACCTCCCGCGAACGTCAACGGGGGAGAATACGGTGACAGACCGGGCCCCCCAACCTGGAAGTTCTTAAGCCTGTGCATTAATACGACCCTGCATTTTAGCATTCAAATTTGCATTTTTATTTTAAATACTTCAAATATTCAAATTTTTATTTGACAGCTTTATGGCAAACTCCTTCCAAACTTGATCAAACTTTCTTGACTGGCCCATTTCCCAATGCACCATGCTCCCCAAGCAGTAACCCAGCAACAGACCCACAACAAAGAGTGGCAGCCTAATCACAGTGTACCGTCCACACTTTCAGACACACTCTGTTGGTCTTCCCTTTATTTTGCTGACTTCCGATCCCGGATAAGCCCCCTTAAATGGCAAAAGGGCTCTGACTGTGAGGAGAGGTGAGAGGAAATGAGTGGAGCTCCCCTCATGTTTAGATCTTTTGGAAAAATACAGAAAAAGAAAGCAGAATAAAAGGAGGTATGGTCCTTGAACAAATGCACAAGTACTCATGAGAAAGTGTGTGCAAATTTTGTCATCTTGACTGTGATGAGAGCTGGCGTGCAACTGCCACTAATGGATTACAGTATGGCACTGTAAATGTGCTGATGTGCCTTGCTTTCAGGTAGGGCTGGATAATATGACGATATAGCTCATGTGACAGCATAAATGCGTCAAGAGGTAGAGATAATGCATAACCGCTTATACGTATTACACCTGTGTGTGTAACATGGTTTTAGGAAATCTGTCACCAAGCAGAAAAATATAGTCTACTCTGCAAATTGTGTCCCAGATTGGTGCTACTAGTGTAGACAGTTTTGCTGATTATAATGGAAGAGAAGTACTTTTTGAGCATCATGTCACCTGCATTCAGTCTAGATACAGGTTGTTTGGGGTCAACTTGGAATGTGGTCATCATTGTACTGATGCCAGAAATTTCAATAATCTTAACTTTTGGTTTGCGTCGAACAAGTTCTAAATAAAAAAAAAAAAGAAGAAAATAATCATGCAAGATGAAGAGATGACATCATTTGCAAAGAATTTAATTCACTTGATTACAAAAAAAAATATGCATTACTAAACTATATACCGTATATAATATAGAAAACATTTCTTGGATTATTTTCCAGCAAAAAAAAAAACAAAAAAAACACACACACACACACACACATATACATATATATATATATATAAAAACACACACACACCGATCAGCCACAACATTAAAACTACCTGCCTAATATTGTGTAGGTCTCCCTCGTGCTGCCAAAACAGCACCAACCCGCATCTTAGAATAGCATTCTGAGATGCTATTCTTCTCATATTATACCACAGTTGTACAGAGCACTTATCTGAGTTACCGTAGACTTTGTCAGTCGAACCAGCCTGGCCATTCTCTGTTGGCCTCTCTCATCAACAAGGCATTTCCATCTGCAGAACTGCCACTCACTGGATGTTTTTTGTTTTTGGCACCATTCTGAGTAAACTATATAGACTGTTGTGTATGAAAATCCCAGGAGATCAGCAGTTACAGAAATACTCAAACCAGCCCGTCTGGTACCAACAATCATGCCACAGTCCAAATCATTGAGATCATATTTTTCCCCATTCTGATGGTTTATGTGAACTTTAACTGAAGCTCCTGACCCATATATGCATGATTTTATGCACTGCAGCCACACGAATGGCTGATTAGATAATCGCATGAATGATTGTTGGTGCCAGATGGGCTGGTTTGAGTATTTCTGTAACTGCTGATCTCTTGGGATTTTCACACAACAGTCTCTAAAATTTACAGATTTTGCTCTTATATAAAGAAATTGGTACTTTTATTCACCAAAGTGGCAACTGATCACAATGTGTAGTCAAGACATTAAAAATGTGAAAAATTACTATTACAACTTAAACTACTTCAAAGAGTTCATCAAAAATTACTCCACGTGCAGCAATGACAGCTTTGCAGATCCTTTGCATTATAGATGTCAGTTTTTCCAGATACTCAGGTGACATTTCACCCCACGCTTCCTGTAGCACTTGCCAAAGGTGTGGCTGTCTTGTCCGGCACTTCTCACACACCATACAGTCTAGCTGATCCCACAAAAGCTCAATGGGGTTAAGATTAGAGCCCAACTGATATGGGATTTTTGAGACCGATACCGATTTTAGAGGGGGAAAATTCACTGATTACCGATATGGTGGCCGATATAGTTCATTTTTGAGCTAGAATGAAAACAGACATTTTCTATGTCGATTGTGCACTGATTTTGCACCGATATGACTATGCAAAGGTACTCAGAAGGCTGCTTTCTTAAATATTTTTATAAAAGAATATTTGACATTATTATTATACATTGTCAACAAATTCTAGAAATGAACATTGAGAAAATAAAGAATAAATAAAAATGGGGAGTCACGTGACGCCATGCGAGGTTCGGACGTGTGAACGGCGAGCTCTGCGCACTTTGCTAGTTTTAACACTATTAATGACAAACAGTCAGCAGCCATATCATCCTGCAGCTCTTGCCTGGTTGCCCACTAAAGCCAAGCAGGGTTGAGCCTGGCCAGTACCTGGATGGGAAACCTCCTGGGGAAAACCAAGGTTGTTGCTGGAAGCGGTATTAGGGAGGCCAGCAGGGGGTGCTCATCCTGCGGTCTGTGTGTGTTCTATTGCCCCAGTATAGTGACAGGGACACTATATTGTAAAAAAGCACCATCTTTCGGATGATACGTTAAACCAAGGTCCTGACTCTCTGTGGTCATTAAAAATCCCAGGGCACTTCTCGTAAAGAGTAGGGGTATAACCCTGGTGTCCTGGCCAAATTCCCCCCATTGGCCCCTATCTATCATGGCCTCCTAATCATCTCCATTCCTGAATTAGCTACATCACTCTACTGTCCTCTCCACCAATAGCTAGTGTGTGGTGGGTGTTCTGGCACACTATGGCTGCCGTCGCATCATCCATGTGGATGCTGCACACTGGTGGTGGTTGAGGAGATTCCCCCTATACTATGTAAAGCGCTTTGAGTGCCTAAAAAAAGCACTATATAAATGTAAGGAATTATTATAAACTGGCGAGATTCGATACACTCCGTTCCATAACTGTTCTAGGAGGACAATATGTCAAAGAATTCAAAATCCTCAGGCTCTGGAGACATTAAAAGACACTTACGTGCTCAAGCTGACACCCCCGAGAAGGCCCCGAGCCAGGGAGTCAATTTGGTTGGAGAAATGAGGGAAATTCAGCGAGAGATGTTGAACATCTCAGCAATGCTGACGAAGGTCGTTGCTGACTTGGTGGATCTTGCTGTAATACGTCGATCGATCACTGCCATGGAGACTAAATTCTCTGAGGTGGTTACAAGAGTGGGGAATGTCGAGAAAGGGATAGATTATCTGGAGTCATCGGAGAGGGAATTATCTGCTAATCTGCTAGCAACCAAGTTGGATTTGAGCATGTCTGGGAGAAGTTGGAGGACATGGAGAACCGTAGCCGGTGGAATAACGTCGAATCATCGGAATTCATGAGGTCGAAGAGGGTCAGGATATGGTGAAATTCCTGGATCGGCTCTTTCCGTATCTGCTTGACATAACAGGCCATAAACTGGAAACAGAGCAAGCTCAAAGGGTTCTGGCTCGGCGATCTGCTGAGGGAGACAGGCCCTGATTAATTCTGGCCAAATTTCTGCGATCATCCGATAAAGATCTTGTGTTATGCAAGGCGAGGTGTAAAGGAAGGCTTTCTTGGAAGAATCACAGCATTTTCTGGTTCCCAGACTTTGCAAATTCGAAAAGAGAGAAACTTGATCGATTCAAGGAATGCAAGAAACTCATACATCAATGGAAGTTCGCTTTTGCACTGATATTCCCGGCCAAATTGAGAATAGATGCTAAGGATGACCGTAAAACATTCACATGCCCACAAAGCGATGTCCTTCATAAAGTCAATGGAGTAAGTTATTTTATGATACTCACGTTGCAGCCGAGTGGACCGACTTACTGAAAATTCACTTGACTGTTCGAGGAATCTTGACTGTCTTTGTTTCTTTTTCTGCTGGTTCCGCCTAGAAGTTGGAGATTGTTTTATAGATTATCTTTTGTGTAATTCTGTCTCACAAAATTTGTATAGAAACTCCAGACTTGAACAATCCAATGGCAAAGTTGTCGTGGGGGCTCTCGTAGGTGTACATGGACTGTTTGAGTTTAGAAGGATGGACGTCAGTTGGCGCTGTCGTGCGTGGGGTTAATGCGCACGTTTTTCTTTTTTCTGTTTGTTTGGTTCTGGGGGAAGTTGGGGGTTTGATTGTTGCACTAATGTTGGAATGTGGTCTTTATAATTTTGTTTTTGACAATTTTTTCTCGTGTCAAAATGTAAAATGTTAATATAAGTGGATTGTCTCTCTCCACGTGGAATGTGAACGGGTTGGGGCACCCCATAAAAAGAAGGAAGATTATTTCTCTTCTTAAGCATAAGAAATATGATAGAGTGTTTCTTCAAGAAAAGCATCTTTCCCCACAGGAAGCTGAACAATTTGGGAAGATATGGCGTGGACATGTTTTCTTTAGTGCTGGCTCAAGTAAGAGCAGGGGAGTCATTACACTGATAAGTAAACATCTACAATTCAAATGTCTTAGAGTAAAGATAAATAAGGAAGAGTCATTATTGTTTTAGCAGAAATTCAGGGACAGAGTTTTATTTTGGCTAATATTTACGCACCTAATGATCAGGGCATTTTTATAGATCTTGAAGGGATGTTGCAAGCCGCTGGCACCCCTCATGATATAATATTGGGAGGAGACTTTATTCTTTTGATGAACTCAGTCCTTGATCATAGTGAGGCAAAAGTGTGCATGCCCCCTAAAGCAACATTGACGCTTTACAGATATTTGGAGACTTTTGAACCCATCTGGTAGGGGCTATACATTTTTTATCAGTCCATAAGATTTACTCTTGAATAGATTTTATTATATCTAAGTCCCTCATTTTATCTGTTGTTGATTGCTCAATTGGAAACATTTTAGTCTCAGATCATGCCCTGGTGTGTTTAGAGGAGTTGCCACATAGAGAACAGGAAATCATATAGTTGGCGCTTTAATGTATCCCTTTTGCTAAATCCTGAATTTCATCAAATGTTAAAGGCTGAAATCAATGTTTATATGGAGACCAACTGGTCCTCAGTATCCTCTATGGGTATGGCTTGGGAGACACTTAAGGCAGTTCTTAGGGGCCGGATCATACAGTATGCCTCATTCACCAAAAAATCCAAAGCACGAGAACTCATGGAGTTGACAGGGAATATTAAAAGTGCAGAGGCAGAGCTGAAACGGCGAATGTCGTCTGATGGCCTCAGAGATTGACACGATTGAAATACAGATATAATACTATTTTGTTGCGGAAGGTGGAGTTTTGGCTATTCAGGGCAAGACAGTCATACTTTGAGTCGGGGGACAAGGCAGGAAAACGTCTGGCTAGATAAATAAAACAGAGTCTTTTTCTACCATTCCCTCAGTGAAATCTGCTGGTGGTAAAATATTTACCTCAGCCATTGATATTAATAATGCTTTTAAAGAATTCTATCTTGATCTCTATAGTTCCACGTCTTTGTCTACTGATGAGGATATTAGAAACTTTGTGGAACCACTAGAACTTCCTAAACTGACGGCTGAGCAAAGAAATTATCTTCATTCTGAGATAACCTTGGGAGGAGCTTGGCGAGGTAATTAAGGCCTTGCCTACAGGCAAGGCTCTGGAACCAGATGGCTTTGCCGCTGCAATTTATTTTAGATCTTATGCTACAAAATTGGCTCCACTTTTGCTAGATGTTAATACGGAATCATTAAGGAATGGAAAGCTTCTGCCAACCATGATGCAAGCCCGGATCAGTCTGACTCTTAAAAAGGACAAAGTTCCAAGGGAGTGTAAGAGTTACCATCCAATTTCCCTGATCCAGCTAGACGTTAAAATATTGTCAAAAATTTTGGCTAACCGATTAAGTTATGACATCTCTTATACATATAGATCAGGTGGGGTTTATTCGGGGCCGTAGCTCTTCTGATAACATTAGGCGTTTCATCAATATCATGTGGTCAGTGGCAAATGATCAGACTCCGGTCGCTGCCATCTCACTTGATGCCGAAAAGATGTTTGATATGGTAGAATGAGATTATCTTTTTAAGATTTTGGAAATGTACGGGTTCAGGAATACTTTTATTGGATGGATTAAGTTACTTTATAGACACCAAGTAGCGGAGGTACAAACAATAATTTCAGATTATTTTACTCTGGATAGGGGCACCCGGCAGGGTTGCCCTCTTTCCCAATTATTGTTCAGTCTTGCCCTGGAACCATTAGCAGCCACGATAAGAAAGTATGATGATTTTCCAGGGGTGGTGGCGGGAGGTGTGGCGCATAAGCTTTTGCTTTACACAGATTATATTTTATTATTCGTCTCCGACCCTACTAGATCTATGCCTAAATTCTCAAGAAACTGAGTTAACTGGTCTAAATCCGAAGCTTTGGCTCTGACAGCGTACTTCCCGGCAATGGCTTTTCAGCCGGGCGCCTTCCAGTGGCCCAAACAGGGCATTAAGTATTTGGGTATTTTATTACCAGCAAATTTGTGTGATTTAGTTAGTTAATTTTGACCCTTTAATAAAAAGGTTTTCGTGCGATGTGGGAAGGTGGGCTTCATTACATTTATCTATGTTTTGGAAGGTAAATGTTATTAAAATGAATTGTATTCCAAAATTCAACTACCTGCAACCGTCTCTCCCTACAGATGTCCCCCTCTCTTATTTCAAGCAATTTGATAGCATAGCGAAGTCCTTCATTTGGAATGGTAAACGTCCCAGATTACATTTCAGTAAATTACATGGGCCGATTGACAAAGGTGGGCTAGGCCTACCCAAGATTTTGTTTTATTATTATGCATTCGGTCTCAGACATTTGGCTCATTGGTCACTTCCTCCTGAGAGAGCCCCTCCCTGGTTTTGTATTGAACAGGAAGTTCTTGCCCCTATTTCACCATTGCAAAGCCTATCAAACTAATCGGAGAAGTTAAGTTACATCCCGTTATCTCGCATATGCACTCGGTATGGACAAAAGCATCCAGAGTATTTAATTCTGACATTTATTTAAATGTTGCCTCGAGCATATGGCTGAACCCAAAATGATATATTAATAAGTCCCCTTTCTGCTGGTCAGAGTGGTTTGTGAAGGAGGTTAATACACTCGGTGACCTATATGAGAGTGTAGTGTTGAGATCCTTTGAAAATTTAGTTTAACATTTTGGGATTCCTAGATCTCAGTTCTTTAGGTATTTACAGCTGCGCCACCTGCTCTTTACTATTTCTGGGAGTAGTATACACTCCCCTAAAGTGGCAGATACTCTGGGAGTGGTGATTACTTCTTTTGGAAAAGGTCATGAGGCATCAGTATATTACTCCCTGCTAATTCAGAGTCTGGGGGGACGGAGCTTTAACTTCTATCAAGAGATTATGGGAGACAGATTTAAACTTGGTATTGGAGGAGGGAGTGTAGGCTAGGATTCTAAAAAACGTCAAGTCTGCATCTAGAGATGCAAGGGTGCACCTTATGCAATTCAAGATTTTACATAGATTCTACTGGACCCCCTCTAGATTGTATAGGCTTGGTCTTAAAGACACACCCACCTGCTGGCAATGCTAATCAGAAGATGGAGACACAACCCATGTTTTTTAGTGGTGTGTTAAGATCCAAGAATTTTGGTTGAAGTTTCAGAGTTTTGTGTGTGATGTTTTGGGCACTCAAATTTCATTTTGCCCCAGACTCTGTATTTTATGTGATGGGGCGGTCATAAATATAGGGGATAAAGACATAAAAAATTGGGTATATATATATATATATATATATATATATATATATATATATATATATATATATATTGTGTGTGCGTGTGTGTGTGTGTGTATACTCATGTGTGACCACAGGGATGTTTGTTGAGGGTCAGGGATGGGGGATTGGGAAGGGTAATAGTGGGGGTTAAATGTTGATTCTGTGAATATATATTTTGCTTTTCTTTGTTAATTGTATGAATCAATAAAAACTGTTAATCAGAAAAAAATATAAATACAATAAATAGCTAAATAAACATCAGTACTGTATGTTCAGTATCAGTCAGTTGCTGACCATTTAAATAAAGAATAAATTAAAATTATAGATAAAAATCAGTACTGTATGTTTAGTATCAGTCAATGGCTGAACATTTAAATAAAGAATAAATTCAAATGAAATAAATAGCTAAATAAACATCAGTACTGTTTAGTATCAGTCAATTACTGGCCATTTAAATAAAGAATAAATAAAAATAAAATAAATAGCTAAATAAACATCAGTAGTACTGTTTAGTATCAGTCAAATGCTAACTATTTTAATACTGCCAGTCAATTAGGGGCAGGCTGTAAAACAAGAAGCACAGCTTCTCTGCATTTACACCTGCCGAGTCTAGAGATAAATAGCGGCGGTGTTACACCGTATTCTGTTATACACGTTCAAGGGAAACTTTCAACGGTGGAAAACCAGACTTTTAAATATTACATTTTGTAAATGCAGTGACTGGAATTGTTCGGTTGAAGGGGGAACCAAACTGCCAATCCTGAACAAAATAGTTTGGTGCATACGTTTTTACACATTAGCTTCCACTCAGCTGACAATGTATGAAAGTAGCTACGTGTTTAGCTAGTTAGCTATGAACGCATTTTCACGGAGAGTAGAAGATGGACGTTGTTTATTTACTTTCCAGCATTGCATCTCACCAACTACGTAACAACGTAGCGTGAAATCAACACTCAACAGACACAATCCACCACCGCACCGTTGTCTGCTGAGCTGCAGAAAGATGCTCTGATGCTTAATCTGCTGTTACTGACTGCACTGACAAACTATAGCTGGCTAACATAAACAGATGTGATAAACATGAGTGACATGGTTGTCAGGGACAGGGTTAACGTTATATTAGTTATACTGAAAAGGGAAAATGATGGGGTCATTTTTTATTAACTTTCCAGTATGTATTTCACAAACTAGTTAACAACTTACCGTGAAGACACCGCTTAACTTTGCACCGTCTGCAGAACCACCGTCAGCTCAGCTCTGTAAACAGTGGAGTTGGAGCATGCTCTGCTGGACAAACTACGTTATGACACCAATTCTAAATCACCCAAGCATTGTTTTCTGCATTACATATTCTGAAAAAAGTTTTCATATCTGCGCGTATCGGAAAACATATACATCTATACCGATATATCTGTGAATGGCTAATATCGGCCGACCGATAAATCGGTCGGGCACTAGTTAAGATCCATAACACTCTTTTCCAATTATTTATTGTCCAATGTCTGTGTTTCTTTGCCCACTCTAACCTTTTCTTTTTGTTTTTATGTTTCAAAAATGGCTTTTTATTTGCATTTCATCCCATAAGGCCTGCACCCCTGAGTTTTCTCTTTACTGTTGTACATGAAACTGGTGTTGAGCAGGTAGAATCCAATGAAGCTGTCAGCTGAGGACATGAGGCGTCTATTTCTCAAAATAGAGACTCTGATGTACTTATCCTCTTGTTTAGTTGTACATCTGGCCTTCCACATCTCTTTCTGTCCTTGTTAGAGCCAGTTTTCCTTTGTCTTTGAAGACTGTAGTGTCCACCTTTGTATGAAATCTTCAGTTATTTTGGCAATTTCAAGTATTGTATAGCCTTCATTCCTCAAAACAATGATTGACTGATGAGTTTCTAGAGAAAGCAGTTTCTTTTTTGCCATTTTTGACCTAATATTGACCTTAAGACATGCCGGTCTATTGCATACTGTGGCAACTCAAAAACAATGTTATTCTTAATTTAACGAACCCAATAGCTTTCAACTGTGTTTGATATAATGGCAAGTGATTTTCTAGAACCAAATTAGCAATTTAGCATGATTACTCAAGGATAAGGTGTTGGAGTGATGTTTGCTGGGAATGGGGCCTGTCTAGATTTGATCAAAATTGACTTTTTTTTCAAATAGTGATGATGCTGTTTTTTACATCAGTAATGTTCTGACTATATTGTGATCAGTTGAATGCCACTTTGGTGAATTATAGTACCAATTTCCTTCTGAAACAGTAAAATCTGTACATTATTCCAAACTTTTGGCCACCAGTATGTGTGTGTGTGTATATATATATATTATATATATATTTGTTGTTTGCTGGCAGTTTGACGGTCTAAAACGCATATTTTGGCAGCATAAAAGTAATCCACACGACTCCAGTCGATCAGTTAATGTCTTCTGAAGCAAAGCGACAGGTTTGTTTAAAAAAATAAATCGATAATAAAAACGTTATTAACTTAAAAAAAAAAAAAAAAAATCACTTCCTGCCTGCAGTCGACGCATCAGGCTGCTATGCATGATGTTAGCGCAATGGCACTTTCACGCGAGAAGTCGGAAGCACGCGCTTTGTATACAACAGAGAAACGAACAACACGCGAAAGTCATTTCAAACAGAAATACAGTGCTGGGCGGAAGCAATGATTTAAAGATAAAAATGTTTTAATCATCAATTTGTTTCTTACACCAACCTATCGGATTGTTGCACAAGACATTAATAAATATGAGTGGTGGTGGCGTAGTGGACTAAAGCACTGAACTGGTAAGCAGATGGTTGCTGGTTCAATCCCCACAGCCACCACCATTGTGTCCTTGAGCAAGGCACTTAACTCCAGGTTGCTCCAGGGGGATTGTCACTGTAATAAGGGCACTGTAAGTCGCTTTGGATAAAAGCGCCTGCCAAATGCATAAATATAAAATGTAAATGTAAATATGACTTTTGGACCGTCAAACAGCCAGCAGACTCATGGCACCCATTCACTTGCATTGTATGGACAAACTGAGCTGAAAACTGCTTATAAAAATCTTCACTTCGGTTCTGCGGAAAAAGGAAAGTCATACACATCTGGGATGGCTTAAAGGTAAGTAAATCATGAAAGGATTTAAATTTTTGGTTGAACTAACCCTTTAACACCAGTGACTCGGGAGTAAAAAAAAAAAAAAAAACTTCAACTTGGACAGATAATGAAACTAAAGCACGATGTGTGAATGGTATCTAAACAGATAAAAGACAGAAAGCCATTTCATGTGTAAATAGTAGATGTGGTTTATTTACCAGAAAAGGCAATCCAGCAATTTTACTACAATTTAACGGGTTTCATGTGTGAAAGTGGCTACTAACGCATTCAACCACTGCCATACACTACAAATCTCTCGAGGACCACAGCTGACAATAACACAATCCACACACAAGACCTTTAAAAGCAGAGCTCAGCCAGAGGAGGAACAACTCAATGAGCAGACTCACATGGACAAGCCCGATTAACTCTCCTCTATTCAACACAAACAGCCTCAATGGGAACAAAAGATACAGCACACAACATTTTTTCCTTTTATTCAGTGGCCTGTGAAAGGAGCTAATTTTAACTGCCAGAAAGTAGTCAATACCAATCCTTGCAATGAACCCATTGTAGGAGTTCATGAATGACCAGAATTCAGTGTTAAATACTAATGATAGTCCAATATATCAGCCGTGATAATTAGGTGATTTTGAGATTCTCAGCATTGGGCGTTAAGTGTGCCCACCTGGCTGAGAAGAGGTCATTTTGCCTAATACCAGTTCCCAAATTTACTAAAAGCCTAGTCAAACAAATTTCAGGTTTTCTTTAAGGTTTCTGTCATAATAGTTACTTGGGAGTTTGAGAAACACAACCCTACATGGAGTAATCATCACCCTATGTTGGGTTGAACTGACCTATTCATTAGTGGGGTGGAAAACTGTTTGGTTCTGTACCATGGAAAACACACACACATGCTCAAGTTTTCACACTGATTTCAGGACAACACCACACAGATTCTCTCCACTGACAATAAGCCATGAACACTTTTGTCTCTTGGTCTGTCGACTAAACATTTCCTGAGGAATTCCAACCAGGCCTGTTATTCTTGGAGATGAAACAACGTCAACAGTAGAAAGAGGGAAATCACATTCTAATTGATTTACTGAGGGAAAGTCAGTCCAGCTTTTCGTTTATAGCTATTAGAGCTCTTAAATAATATTTAAAGGAAATTGCTAACTTTTCATAATGAATAACACTAAATGGGGCAACCATCACCTGTCTCAGTCAGGCCTATGTTGACCTCAGATAAACTTTATCACTCCATCCATTGTATTTATAACCACTATATTGTACTTACTGTAGAAACTGAAAATGTCTGCTAGCTTTATTAGATTAGTCAGGCTCAATTCAGAAATGTTTTCATGTTTGACAGAGCTCTCTTAAAGAAAACATTATTTCATAAGAAACCAAAACACATCAAATCCAACTAAACTGATACTAGGCTAAACCAAGCAAATCAACCCGGTATCAACTAGAGCGACATCTTGCACAGCCTATTAAGATGCAAACTAATTACCCAGAATCAATTCCATAAGTGGAGTGAATCAATTTATTCAATTAGTCTAATGAACCATATGCAATAAACATTACAGTGAAGAGCGCCAGAAAGCAGACACACAAAGTGTAGTCCCAAAAACACTGTTTCTGAATGTTTCAAAATTAGATTTGCTTGCCAGCTCTATCAGTCTACCACCAGTAGGCCTATCTTTCCAGTGTGCCAAAGAAAATAAGAATGCAATGGATTACTTAAACAGAATCCTCATTCTTTTAGGGGTGACAAAGACTTTAAAAGGGATAGTTTACCCCAAAATGAAAAGCACTTTGAACTTGGATGACTTTGTCTTCTGTGAAACACAGAAAGAGATGTATTGAAGAATGTCAAGAATGCTCTTTTCAATTAAGCATAAAGTTACCAGTGACCAGGGGCTGTTGAGCTCCAAAAATGACAAAAAGTACCATAAAGTATCATAAGAACAATCCATATGATTTGCGTGCTATATTCCAAAACTTCTGAAGACAATGATGACAGAATTGTTATTTTTGGGTGATCTAAACCTACGACATTATAAATAAAAGACAGATTTTTATCCTAGTACCTTATTATACTTCACAAAACTAGTAGTCGATCGATTTGGTTTTTACTTTGTAAAAGTAATAATAATAATAAATAAGATTTTGTGTGCATTTTAGATGGTATATAGCAGGTAATATGATGGTGCATAACAACTAAACGAACTGTGATTGGTCATTAACATGTCTCAGAATGCTCCTTCACATACAAGCATGTGATTCTAGGTGCCATCGCGGCTTAAGAAACAAATCGGCCAAACAGGAAAATCTATCGGCCAATCCCGATAATTTAAAAATGCCAAGTATCAGCCAATTTATCCACCACAGGGATATATCGGTCGACCACTAGATAAACCTTTATGAAATTACATAATCAGCTCCCAATTCATGCTTAAGTATAAATGTATAGGCCAATTTAAGAGTATTAGTGTAGGCTTAAAATGGGTATAGTCAGATTAGCCGACTTTAACAGCCAAACAATAACCTTCTGCCTTTTAACCATTCAAATTTTAGAGGACATCCTTGCTCTTACAGAACTTATAATAAGTCATAATGGCCCTGCATAATCCAAAGCCATTTTGATAATGGCCTCTTTAACAGCAGGATTGTGATCCAGTCAATGTGCACAAAAACCATTCAGAAGGCATGATTTTAATTACACTCTCTCTGTGAAAATACATAGGGAGGGATGTACAGTACAATGAGAGGTAAGCTGATATGACTCACATTAATTACCCAATCACAGTACCTCATCCTGGCTTTACAGGCTGCTACAATTAAGATGGTTGACTCCAACAGGTTTTAACGGGGGCTTGAAAGCTGTGCTTTCTATAGATTGATACATGAGTGATGGGGCTTTTTTGTCAGACAAAGCGGAAATGTTTGGGGTTAGCACTTTTATACAACAGTTCTCCAAGCTCCAAATGATTTCAAGCATTGCGCTGGTCTCTATCTTGAAACACATCCACTATATGAATTGAACCATCACATTTCACATTGAAAACCTCCCCCGTCACTGAATTGACCATAATTAAAAGCATGGGAAGGAGGAAGAATGATATTCACCAATGAACCAAACACAGCTGCTTTGAGCTTGCATTTTTTCCAGAAATTTGTGAGAGATCCTGGTCCTCTTGAATATTAAGTCAGAAACTGCAGCATCCTTTCCAAAATGTTTCTTTTAATGTTTCTTTTTTTTTATTTATTTTTTTGATCATCAAGACCTAGGCTACAGTGTCTCTGGGTTTGAGTCAACGCCCTTAACAATGTCCTGTCCTCTTTGACTTGAAGGGACATTTAGATTTCTTCCCATTTCAGTTTTATTCTAGTTTTTTCCTATGTTTGTGTGTAGTGTCATTGGTGGTAAGATTTTCTGATGTTGGCAAGCAAAAAAGAAACAACTGTCACACTTAGGGAGAGCTAACTATAACTTCACATAAGGTATAGATAAGACAGCATGAGAAAAGCAGGTGTTAGGTGTATGTTCTCTATCTTGATGATCTGATTTTTTTTTTTCATGTTTCTAACATGCTTAATATGCAGGAACAACTCGAAGTTAGCTATTCTTCTTAGGTTGATTTTCCAGGAAAGTTTAAACATTTTTGTCAGCATCTAAACTAGCCTGACATACACTCACAACACCTTTACACCTACCTATTCATGCAATTATCTAATCAGCCAATCGTGTGGCAGCAGTGCAATGCATAAAATCATGCAGATACAGGTCAGGATCTTCAGTTAATGTTCACATCAACCATCGGAATGGGGAAAAAATGTGATCTCAGCCGTTTCAACCGTGGCATGATTGTTGGTGCCAGATGGGCTGGTTTGAGTATTACTCTAACTGCTGATCTCCTGGGATTTTCACGCACAACAGTCTCTAGAGTTTACTCAGAATTGTGCCAAAAACAAAAAAACATCCAGTGCGCATCTGAGGACGGAAACGCTTTGTTGATGAGAGAGGTCAATGGAGAATGGCCAGACTGGTTCAAACTGACAGAAAGGCTACGGTGACTCAGATAATCACTCTACACAATTGTAGTGAGCAGAATAGCATCTCAGAATGCACAACACATCGAACCTTGAGGTGTATGTGCTACAACAGCAGAAGACCATGTCGGGCACTTTATTAGGACCAAAGTGTTCCTAATAAAGTGCTGAGTGAGTGTAATTACATTGCCTCAACCAATGGCATGAGTTTGAGGTAATGCTGGGCGCTTTTTCTGATTAATTAGAATTTGCGTTGACATGATTTTTTTATTTTTTCAAATCGAGAAATCGAGATTTTGCCAAAAATATTGCAAACACTAAAGTTAGATACGTTGTAAATCAAAGGCTGAATAAGGAAGAGAAAAAGAATTCATAGCTCTTGTCTTAATGCCGCTCACGATCTGATTAGCTGCACGTGTGTGGCGCGCTCCAAATGAACGTAACAGGTTAACAACTTGGAGGCTGATATAAAAGACAGTAGTTATATTCCCTGTACGATTGTACACAGTGTGATTTTAGCTCCTTTTCGTCCATCATGCATGTATAAACCGGCTTAAGACCATAACTGGACTCGGCGTGCACATGTTGATGAGCGGTCTCCTTTCTTTTCACCTATAAAAAGCGTTAGTTATGTGACAGTTATTGGGCTTCATTACAAATCATGGAGAGGCTATATATGGGAGAATCAAACATCCGCCGCTCCTTTTGCCATGATGATTCAGATAGATCGCTAATTATTGCTTTGTTCTGTGATGGGTTTCAAGTGTACTGCATCTACAGCCAACATTTGGCAAGCGATCATTTTGACAAACTTTGCTAGTTGAATTGTAATCATAAATTATTTAATTTTGCTGCGCTGCTCAGCGTGAACCTCTAGAGGGCGCGTCTCTAAATGCAGGGGTTTATGAATATACAGATAAATTGTTCTGATATTCAGTTAGTACTTTCTAGATAAACTTGATAATTTAAAGTTATCTAGAAATCAATATCTTTCTAGATAGACTTGGTTTAGATAAAATGAATACCTACACTGGCTAAGAATTATTTTGCGGTTTTCTTATTTTATTATTTCTGAACATCTGGGTTTATTAGATTTAAATTTTACATTTACACTCTGTTGACAACTTCCTCCTGTGGTGCATTTGGTACATTATACTTGCACACCTTTGTTTCCTATAATGAAAAGAACTTGGATTGTTCTAACCAGGTTGCCTTGCATTCTAATAAAGAACATACAATTTGAATCATGTTGGAGTACATTTAATAGTTTGATAAAAATCAAGATTTGTTTTGTTTTTTTTGCCATCTCACCCAGCCCTAGTTTGAGGCAGGACTATCTGTTTGCTGACCATTTCAAATTCCATATGATGACACTATTGGGGAGAAATTACTAGACTGATCTCACTGTGAATTTGGCAACAGTAGGTGGAGAATTCAGCTGCTAAATTGGTCTGTGCTTACCAAAATTCAAACCACTGCCCCCAATGGCCAAAGCTGGAAGTGTTGTTGAACGTATGGGCAGACTGGGCACGTGGGAGCTCCAGTTTCTGGGTGAAATAACCACAGAGTTGCGCCAAAAGTGAGTTGGAAAAATGAGTTGTTATTTTTAGTGGTAAAAATAATGTAAAACACTGTTTATGTGAATGGGCACTATTATTTTAATCATATCATGCATCATATCATACAGTATATCACTAGGCAAATTAAACCACTTTTCAAATCTCATAATCCACCAAACCATATGTCTTGATTGATACACAATCACACATTAGTTTTAGCACTGTATCCATGTATCAGTATTTTTGAAAGGTGTAAAGCACAGTAAACGTGAAAGTTTTATCAAGATACGGCTGATGTTGACTAGCCTTTTGGATCACCAAACTGAGAGCTGAAGAACAGCAGAATCAATACACATCAAGCTCTCTGTCTATTAATAATGGATATTAATTCATACCGTGCCCTTTCATCACCAAAACACACTTCCTTCCCCTTGAATCAAGTCAAGTGAGAGTACTAGAAACCTCTTTACCTACCTGTAGACCTTATAGATCAGACAAGTGTGATGTCTTTTAATATCACTTTGCATACTTAAATGCAGTAGATTGTAAAGCTATCAATCAAATCAGGAAAATTACACTGAACAATGGCCTCAACAGCATAGTTTGCCAAAAAAATTAAATGAATTCATTTACTCACCCTTGAGTCTTCTCAAACCAGTGTGCTGTTATTTTTCCATGAAATACAAAATAAATGATTTTGCCATTTCAGAGAATCACGTGTCTCCTTAAGAATAATGATGACAAAAATAATATATATATATATATATATATATATATATATATATATATATATATATATATATATATATAAAGAGATCACTATTGTGACCTCGTATGACTGCTACAAAGTCCAGTGCGAAACATCCCTTTTTTCCTGTCAAACCGCAGTGCTAATTTCCTTTTCCTTGCAGTTGTGGCAATGGCCACCCTCATTGTCTCAGCATTTTGACACAGATGAAAAAATTCCAAGGTAAATTATGCAGACAAATGACAAGTTTATGTATTATTAAAGATCAACACATCCCTGTTCCATGTTTATAATGCAACTAACAATTTATATGTTATAAGGGTATGGTTGAATAAGGATGCTAATAGATTATTAAAACTAGGTCAAAGTGTGTATTATTAGTGTCATAGTCACAGAGCACGCGCCATCCTCTCTCATACGATACTATTTGCATACTGGCAGTGATGATGTGTAAATGAAATGCGCTAGCTACCATTTGCATGGCATCCTATCTTTACTGACCACCCCAACTTATCAAAGACAGCTATTGATCTGGCTTAACCATGATTTTGCTAAGTAGGACATGTTTCTGAATCAACATCCTTGTTGGTCATGAAACAATATTAAAAAAATCTATCAACCAAAAACCAATCAGATTTATAGGGCTTCAACAACATTCTATCATTGTTGTTCAAACTATCATGCCTTAAGATGAACAGATTTAGAAATAAACCATTTAAACCCATATTGGTTGACAATTAATCAACCACTGATCCCATTGGGAGAAAAAGAAAAAACTCATATGTAATGCTTTAATTTCAAATCACTGACATGATAGATATCTATATATATATCATGTATGTATATAGCATTTTTACATTGCAAGCTGTCGTGCCTTTGTAGTACAGTACAGATTCCAAGGGGTGTGGCGCTACACATGGTGTGTGGAGGAAAACACGAATTTCTTCAAAGCACTGTAACTTCCATATGGATAAAACTTCCATATATTCCATTTCTATCCATTTGCATCTGATTATAAAAGAAAAATCCCTTTCAGGCCATTAGCTGTTGAGAAGACTGCTGTTAAAGTGCAAATGCCCATGGAAATTGCTGTCTGAATGTCACCGCTGAAAAATAGATGTTCACTTGTGCATGCAACTCTAAAGCATATGACTGGATAATGTTTTAGGGACGATTACAATTTGTATTGGGGGTTCAACACTTCATTGTGGATTGATATGGTCTCTGTCCAGTTTTCCCAGGAGAATTGTCTTATATTATTAGGCTACATCGCATTGATTCTGTTATGAAGATTAGGATAATGAGTTTGTTAGAGTGTTAAAATGATGCTGGTTCAATTTACTATTGGCCAACTAAAAATAACGAAGCCATGTGCAATTCATTTACCAGTTTCCAAGGGCAATGTTCTTTACAAAAATTAAAGACATGTTGAGCTCATAAATATATAAATGAGATTGTATATTACATCCTCTAGAGATTATCCTGTTGTAAATGCATACACTGCAATGGTTTTGAGGCCACATCTGGAGTTTGTGCATATAGATGAGATGGCGTAGAGATATATAGATATAGGCTATCGTACATTCCATTAAAATATGGCGGCGTCAGATTTCGCCCTTCTGAAAGGACCCCTTGAAGGGGCTAGTATCTCAGTCATTTGCAAACAGCTTGCGTTGACACGATGCATGTAAATAGGCGGTATCTTTTTCCAAAGATTCCATTCATCCAGCATTTGGGAGAGGGAGGCTACGCGACCCCATTCCTCGATGTCAATGCGACTTCATGCAATCTAAAACCAGTGTGATGTTCAGAAAAGGTAAAACTGTCATGCAACTCCAGTTCGCACATAATTGCTGAAAAGCTCCTTTAATATGTTATGATGGGACATTTAAAAAATATCAAGAATCAAAATTGAATTATAATTACATGTATTGCGCTTTAACCATAGTGCACGGTCAATCCACTCATATCCACGCAGGAATCAATCACTGATTTCAAATTCAATGACAGTTTTCCGAAATCAAACATCACGCCGCTCGAGACTCAACACCGCCCATTCATTCAGCTCCATCATAACGTCGCCCATAACTCAACACCAAAGCGGCTTGAACTCCAAGCGAAACTGGAACCATTAATTCATCCGATGCCGTCGATATGTAGTTTTGAAAACGGGTCAATTGCGAATAAGAAGCGAGAAAGAAATCGCAAATTCCTACCTGAAAAGCAGCACGCGCTCTGGTGCGCGAGAGATGAGTTGATCAAAGGCAGCGCGAGCTGCTGTCCTGCCTCTGAAACGCGAGGCTCCGCCCCTCTTGTTACTAGGTCCCCCATCGAGGCAATCCTACTAGTACGTTGAAGTAAGTAATTGAGTTGAAATGCGACTACTAAACGGTCAGTAATTTCATACTATCAGTTACCAAGTCAGTTGTTGGACTGACTGAGAACCTCCTGGGCATGCAGCTTGGGTCAGTTTCGTTGACCTTTCAACTTTTCTCTCCACTTTTAAATGTGAATCCATGGTAATAATTATAATTTAAAAGCATTTTTGACCGATTATTTCGTTTTCTTTTTTTAAATTTTTTTTAATGGACAAATATTGGCCAATTAATCTGCCTGGCCAATATATATCGGCCTACCTATATTAAAGGGATAGTTCACCCAAAAATGAAAATTCTCTCATCATTTACCCACCCTCATGCCATCCCAGATGCATATGACTTTCTTTCTTCTGCAGAACACAAATTAAGATTTTTAGAAGAATATCTCAGCTCTGTAGGTCCATACATGCAAGTGAATGGTGACCAAAACTTTGAAGCTCCAATAAGCATATAAAGGCAGCATAAAAGTAATCCAAATGACTCCAGTAGTTAAATCTATAGCTACTTTTCCACCACTGAGCCGAACAGTTCTGAGCACGGTAAGGAATGGTTCCAGCAGCATTTCCACTTGAACACGGTTCAGCACTGCACGATTACAAACCGTTCTCGGCATGGATTTCTCGACACGGTTAGCTAACTGTGTTCAACTATGCTGGTGGAATTTTAATACGTGGTGCCTCACAATTGTCAATTTGCCAATGCCAAGGAAACTCAACTGTTTCTAGGTAGCTGCCATAGTTCACTATAGTGAGGTTAATAAAACTTAATACAAAAAAAAAGTGTATGTTTGGTGTATCTTCATGAACTTATAATGATGATAAATTAGTTACATTATTTTTCAACACTCCTTTTGCTTCAGAGAGGTAGATTATGCTAGCTAGCACATCCTTTTTAGCTAGTCTGGAAACTTTTACCGTTCTTTGTGTTCGGTGGCATGCTCAAGGCCTCGGCAAATGATGGTAAACCCCTTGCCTTTTTGTCTTTGCTTTCCTTTTTGCGACATGTCTTTCCTGTGCTTTAGCAGAGTAAAAACCAGGGATATGCGCTCATCCTCCATAGCACAATTACTACAATGCTTACCTCTCACGCCATCACCAACTGACATATTTGTTATGTACATTCAAGCACCACAATGGAAAAAGAAACCGTAAACGACTGTCCCGGATCGACATGAAATGGCACGCTTTCATAATGAGAACTGTTTGGCTCGATGGTGGAAAAGCCGCTTATGTTTTTTTTTAAGCGATTCAATCCCTTTTGGGTGAAAACAGGCCAAAATCTTTCACTATAAATCTTGACATCAGCAGTCTTCTTGGCGATCATGATTTCAAGCTCAATTACACTTCCTATAGCACCATCTAGCTCTCTGCACATGCATCAAGCACTAGGAAGTTTAAGATCAGATTAGATTAGATCGCTTATGGAGATATACATATAACCACTAGAGTCTTATAGATTACTTTTATGCTGCCTTTATGTGTTTTTTTTTTTTTTTTTTTTTTGGAGCCATAAAGTTTTGGTCACCATTCACTTGCATTGTATTCACTTGCAAGTCAATGTCTTTTAAAACAAAACAGTATTCATGTGGACATGGCCTGAGAGTGGATAAGCCAGTTTCTGGCAATGTACTCACAAATGGGTTGGCAAAATTTGCTTTCATCACTTTCATTGTTTTTACAATTACTAAGTGAAAAAAGGGACTATGAGGCATTTTGCTTTCAGAGAGATGCTCTGGTGACTTTTGTTAGTGAGACTCAGAGAACTGTCATCAAACATTTAATAGGCCAGCAGTCCCTGAAGACTTCAAGGACGTCTGTTTGTAGTCTATCTTGTTGCCATGTAACCTTTATCACAATGACCAGTCTGAGTTAGTATATAAGATATTGTGAAGTATGCATGAGTGCTTCTCCTGTAGTTTATGGTTAGACATAAGCTATTATTTGATGTCTGTGCCTCTTTACAGTAATTTAGAATATGAGCACGCACATTGTAAGTCATTGCAGACTGTGGCTGTAACTGATAGTGTTGTCGTGGTGATGGGATTTGAACTGCTGATTGTGTACATGATGAATATGCAAGCACAGCTAATGAGGCTAATGGAGCAGAAAATTAGCTGTATTATTAGAGGTTATGTACTGTTTAATACAATTTAAAAAAAAAGAAAAAAAAAATGGACCAAAGGAAAAACACCAAAAACTCTTTCACTGAATATTCCAAGCCCATACCTGCATCCCATATACTGTATACCTGCATCCTATATATACCTGCTTCCCTGGCTGACTGATAAACAACTGAGACGAGACAGGAAGTGTGAGCTACCTGCCACATCAAAGGCTAGTGTGTGTATTGAAGTATCTTGCAAAGGTAAAAATAGACTACTGGGCATGAAAAGTTATAGGGGATTTTTTTTTAACACCAGTCCAACTTGTAATTTACAGAGTATTTGTTTAAAACCTAGGTGACAAAGACTAAGAATATCTACTACTTATTGGTTTAATTAGCTATTTGTAATGTGAATTGGTATGTATCTGGGGGAAAAAACAGAATATAACGCATGTAAATTTACATAGAGTATCATAATGATAACAATTGTTTTTCAAATGTAAAGTATTTATTCAAAATGGTAGTATATGCTGTACTGCCTTTAATTTATGCTGAAATAATCAAATAAATCATAGTATTATTTTTTTTAAAGGGATAGTTCACCCAAAAATGAAAATTCTCTCATCATTTACTCACCCTCATGTCATCCAAGATGTTTATGACTTTCTTTCTTCTGCTGAAAACAAATGGAGATTTTTAGGAGAATATCTCAGCTCTGTAGGTCCATACAATGTAAGTGAATGGTGGCCAGAACTTTGAAGCTCAAAAAAGCATATAAAGGCCGCATAAAAGTTATCCACACGACTCCAGCGACTCAGTGGGTGAGAACAGATCAATATTTAAGTCCTTTATTACCAAAATCTCCATTTTCACTTTCACATTCTTCTTTTGTTTTTTGGTGATTCGCAGTCATCGTGCATATCACCGCCTACTGGTTGTGGCTGGTCAAATGTGGAGATTTATAGACAAAAGGACTTAAATATTTATCTGCTTCTCACCCACACCTATCGAATCGCTTCAGACGACATGGATTTAACCACTGGAGTCGTGTGGATTACTTTTATGCTGCCTTTATATGCTTTTTTGAGCTTCAAAGTTCTGGCCACAATTCACTTGCATTGTATGGACCTACAGAGCTGAGATATTCTTCTAAAAATCTTTGTTTGTGTTCTGCAGAAAAAAGTAAGTCATACACATCTGGGATGGCATGAGGGTGAGTAAATAATTAGAGAATTTTCATTTTTGAGTGAACTATCCATTTAACAGTAATTTTGACAATATTTTTGTTGTCATAAATATAATTTTACAATGCAAAAAAATAAAAAAATAAAAATAAAAATAAAAATCGTATTGGTCCAAAATAATAGACTTTTCTTTTACTTTAAGTTAAATAAAATATTGAAATGTGACCTAGACATATTTTGTGTGAGATTCACACTAATAATTATGGGGAAGATAATATTTCAAATATGTCAGTATATAAACAAACTTAAACTTAAGTGACCTTAGGGACATAAGAACGGTTTGAAAATTTAGGGGGGACATACCATTGCAGGAGTCTTTGAAAAGTAACAATTATCTCCCCAAAAAATGGGGAACGGAGATATAGACCTACATTTTTAAAAAGCTCTCATTAATGTCCACTATGGCACTGGAATTATAGAGACAATTTCCAAACACATGAATAAACAATAATTTTTAATGCTGTATATCTGTTACAAAACACACTACAAACACATTAAATAGACAAATCCTTCTAAATATAATGTAAATAAAGAAGCAAACATTAGCTCTGCTTTAATGCATGCCCTTATAACCTGGAAGAGTAAAATGGAGACGCTTCACCCATCATAGCTGACAGGATGCTGTCCTCTAGTGGTCAAACTGAAAACTGCAGTGTTGAAACTTTGCCCCTTGTCTACATAGATTAAATATATGGTTAGAGGCCCTCTTATCCTTAAATGTGTGATGGGTTGTCTTTGAGGCAGCATAGTGGAACAGTTCTCAGTGAGGTATTTAGAGGTTGCATTTAAAGGTGACCCTAAAACACATGATGTTCGTTACACGGCTACCCATGATGATTATTAAAACCAGCTGTTGCTTGCAGGAAGAAGGGTTAGCTCCATTTGATAGAGAGAAAACTAAAGGCACTGTGAGCAAGGGTGAGGGCTTGTGTGCGTGTGTTTATTGGGAGGATGTTTGGAAAATTATCAAAAATCTTTTCTTAGAAGTTTGTATGTCATGGTTTTATCACAAACATTGTGTTGAAATCTCTTATTTATTTATTCCTACTATAATTCAAAATTTGTTTTGTAGATAATTTCAGGCTCAAGTGTGCTGTTTTGTTTGTTTGTTTGTTTGTTTAAATAAACATTATACTTAAAGTAATATATCAGGTTCAATACAAGTTAAGCTTAATCGACAGCATTTGTGGCATAATGTTGATTACCACAAAAATTAATCTCTTTTTCTTTAAAAACAGCGCAAATCAAGGTTACAATGAGGCACTTACAATGAAAGTGATGGGGCCAATTTTTTACTGTAACCCAGATTTTTGCTTTTTAAAGAAAAGTAGGGACAAGTCAAAATACAGTTTTGTGGATTTACTCACCCTCATGCCATATCAGATGTGTTTGACTTTCTTTCTACTGCTGAACACAAACTAAGATTTTTATATGAATATCTCAGCTCTGTAGGTCCTTACAATGCCAGTGAATGGTGGCCAGAAATTTGAAGCTCCAAAAAGCACAGGGAGGCAGCATAAAAGTAATCCGTACGACTCCAGTGGTTAAACACATGTCTTCAGAAGCAATATGATAGGTGTGGGTGAGAACCAGATCAATATTTAAGTCCTTTTTTACTATAAATTTTCCTCCCTGCCCAATAGGTGGCGATATGCACAAAGAATGTGAATTGCCAAAACAAAATAAGAGTGTGGACTTAAAAGTGAAAGTGGCCATTTATTGTAAAAAGGACTTAAATACTGGTCTGTTTTTAACCCACACCTATCAAATCGCTTCTGAAGACATGGATTTAACCACTGGAGTCATATGGATGTGCTGTTTGGAATTTCAAAATTCTGGCCATCATTCACTTGCATTTTATGGACCTACAGAGCTGAGATATTCTTTTAAAAATCTTCAAATGTGTTCAGCAGAAGAAAGAAAGTCATACACATCCTGGATGGCATGAGGGTGAGTAAATGATGAGAATTTTCAAAAATAAAACGTAAAAAAAAAAATTAATACGACTGATGTCTTTTGCTCTTCACTTTCCGCCCTCTCTGTAGTCCCCTTATTAATACAAATTGCAAAAAAAAAAAAAGAAAAAAGAAAAAAAAAAAGTGATTATAACTTAGACCAAACATGCAATAATATCTACTGGTATAATGATATCTTCAGTGATATATTGAAGTTTTATAGAGCATAACTTGGAATTACCACACCTAAGCTTGTGAATTTGCTTTTTAATACAGAACTGTATTTGTCTTTGGATTGGCTGACCCAGATACATCAAAGACTTTGCTCCATCATGTGTATGCCTAAAACTGCCCCTTTTATCTGACTTTGTATGTTGAATCAACTTACAAATCATTTTCATCATTTTCAGTTTTCATAAACCCGTATACCACACCTAATGTCACAATTCTTACACAGATTGGAAAGTCAAACACACACATGCCTTTGTTTTATACCAAAATGTGTTGAATTTCAATGCAATTTGCTTATCAGACTGGCATTTAATTTTCATAGCGTTGGGTTGCTTAGATTAGACTGTTGTGGCTTGTGAGTTTCAATAGAAACTGTTTGCCTTCAAAAGTGGGACAACCCTCTCTTACTGGTGGGCGTGTTCAAACAGTCCTCCTCTCCGCCCACAGTTCTGCTCTGTTTAAAAGGTCAAGAGCGCTTCACATGTGTCAGAAAGAAACGCCGGGCTGAGAGTAGAGAAACTGAGTTTGCTTGTTAGAGAGTCTCAGCTATCACGTTTGAAGACGAATTTAATGCAGCATATAGAACATTCTCACTAACCTGTCTGAATAGACTTACCGGTGAATTCCTCCACTAGAGAACACATATAAAAAGGTAAGCTTTTTAGGTATTGCCCGATTTTTGGGTAAGATTTAGGCATAGTTTACCCACAAAAATGTAAATTATGTCGTCATTTACTCAGGTTGTTTGAAGTCACCCTCCTTTTGACTTTCTTCTTTCATGAAATTCTGTCTAATAAATCCTTTTGTGTTTCATGGAAGAATGAAAGTCATATGTATTTTGAACAAGTGAGGGTGAGTAAATGATGACAGAATTTTTTATTTTTGGGTGAATTACCAATTAACTGAATGGACAGTGAATGGGAAGTCCTTGTGCAGACTAATAATTGCCAAATCTTCCAATTTTGCAGAGTTTCAAACCTGACTCCAATCTGAATTCCCATGTGGGTGGTCGAGAAGATCAGAGTGTCGGTGGAAAGAACCAACCTACCACTTCCCATATCGGAATACAGCTTCAAAATCGGAGACATAATGTTTGGAGACAAGTCGTCCATTGACAAAGCCAAGAAAATCTTGCTATGTCCCAACATCATTACCCCAGATACTATCCCAGAATTCTGCATTCCCCCGAAAATCTCAACACCGCTGGAGGGCAAGAGTTCGGAGCAGCTGAGGCCAACTCCGTGCATCCGGGTGTCTCCGTGCGAGAAGGGCAGTCCGAAACGAGAGGTTGCTGCATGGGAGCTACCCAACAACCATATAATCCAGGTGGAAAGTGTAGACGATGGGCCATATGACAATGGCTGTAGTGATGAAGAAAACACCAATGCTGATCCTCAAAGCCAGGCTGCCCTTTCCCTGCCCCACCTGGCCAAAGCTCAAACCAGTTACGGCTTTTGCACCTTGCTGGAAAGTCCCCACACAAGGAGAAAAGAGTCCCTTTTCCACAACGACCCTAATTCCATTGGAATCCCCTTGGTTCTTCCCCGGAGCAGGTCCAGCACATGTTCCAGATCTTTGGCCACCACCCCAGGCTTGCCCTCTTCCCCATCCCCTTCTTCCTTTAGCCTGAATACTCTGACCTCCAGACTTTCTCCGAAAGGTTTCACCCTGCACCGACAAGGAACTCTGGACAGTGACACTACTTCCTCAGCCGAATCTTCTCCTTTCAGTTCTCCTTTGCTGAACAGATGCCCAGCAAAACCTTCTCTCCTTAAAGCACTTAGCCATGAAAAACTACTCTACCGCAACCTCCGGAAAGCTGCTGTGTCCAGGAACAATTCCTTATCAACGGATGAGAGTAGTTCTACGGACAACAGCCCCAACATCATGAGAAGAGCATCTGAGGGGCTTGTAGAACCTCTCCCCTATGGTTTTGGCTTGGCACCTCCTGCTATCTTCCCCATGGACTTGGTTCTGCACCGGGAGAGGGTAATGAAGGAGAATCTGGTTCCTGTAGGCAGGGACGGAACCTTGCGGCTGTCGGCAGAATACTGCCCTGAGAACCAGAGACTACGTGTACGGCTCATTAGTGCGGAAGGCCTGTACGCTTTGTCCGTGGACCCTAAAAGCATTAACTGCAGCATTAGCCTGTCTCTCATGCCCGGAAAAGTCCAGAAACAGCGGAGCACAGTGATCAGGAAGAGCCGCAATCCAATCTTCAACGAGGACTTTTTCTTTGACGGTATAACGGAGGATGATCTTTGCCAGAGGTCACTCCGATTCAAAGTCGTTAACAAGATGTCCACCATGAAAAGAGACTATACCTTGGGCAACTGTGATCTTCCTCTTGCTAGCATTGTCACCTTATAAATCAATCCAAATGGTCTTTCGTAATTTATTGTGTGAGTGTGTTATTATATAAAGTGCTATTTATTTTCAAATTAGTTTATCTGCCAAAGACTTCATTTCTATTAAATGGCAAAAAAAAGATATCTGTCTTGTGGTCTTTTGTTCTTAAAAGAATACCTGAAATGATGCTCCCTTTAAAGTAATCACTTATACATGATGAGAACAGCTGTGACTATGAATGAAAAGACCTGCAGTCTTGCAAGGTTCCTCATTTCCATAATGGGCTTCATTTTTCCTTGTTTCATATTGCACAGATCGACTCGTTTACAGCTGTACTGTGAGTGCAAGCACTCTTTTACACATAATTACACATGAAGATTTTTAAATACAACATATAATGTAAATGTTTCCCCAAACATAATGCAAAGCATATTTGAAATCGTGGAAGAAAACACTTTAAACAACTGCTATGGTGGCAGATGAAAATATACCTGTTTAGTCAACTGATGCAGCCATTTTAATTACTACTTTTGGCAAAGCATACATCATCTTTATATACCAGATATAAATTAATTTTCTATGAAATGAAAATAGGAGTTTTGTGGCTTGTAGTCCCTGACTATTAACTTTGAAGCCATCTATATGCTAATGTTCTCCACAAACTTTACAAAATTGACTTTTAGCAGATATACGCACTGAAAATGTTATTGTTCTTTTACTGGAAAACAGACCAAAAATATTGATGACTCATCTTGCACTACACAGATTTTACTCCAATCAAATGCTCTATAGAATGAGAATGTCCCACCCCCTAAAACCCCCTACAACTGACTAGCACTGGTTGCGACAAAACTTAAGCATATTGGTTATTTTAAAAAAAAAAAAGGGACGAGGCCTTCAATATTTCCCACCAAAACTAATAGAAATAGAAATAGGCCGGTTTTCAGATTAACATTTGTATTGGTTGCTCCTCAAGCATGGCATATAATAAAGCAAAACATTCATGTACAGAGTCAACCATTACCCCCCTTAACCATTATCCCCCCATTATTTCCCTTCCCCCCATTACCCCCCTTAATCATTATCCCCCCATTATTTCCCTTCCCCCCTCCCAAACCCCATAAATAAAAAATAAAAATAATAATAATTAAAAATAAATAAATAAATTATATATATATATATATATATATATATATATATATATATATATATATATATATATATATATATATACACAATTATAATAATAAACATACACATTTAAGTCCCTCTCCACTGCCCCTCCCTGAGAGCCCTCCAAAAATGCCAAATAGCTGCCCCACTTTTTATCAAACAACTCCCGGTTGCCTAGCCTTCTATACGACACCTCCTCAAATGCCGCCACCCTGCCCATCTCTGTGCACCACTCCTGAAATGAGGACGCTCCAGCCGAGTTCCATCCCCTAAGGATGACCTGTCTGCTGATCATAACACTAGCTAGGACCCAATTTTTTAATGTACTTATCCCCTATATTAATGACTGCCCCATCGCCTAAAATTCAGAGTCTAGGGCAAAATGAAATTTGAGTGCCCAATACGTCACACATAAAACTCTGAACCCTCAACCAAAATTCTTGAATTAGGCCGGTTTTCATAGAAGCTCATTCTGCTAAAGAGAAGGCCTGTGATTGGGGTCTGAAACTAAGGTACCTACAGCTGGCTATATGTTGTGCTTCCTCAGAGCTAAACTTAAAAAGAGTGCTGGGTGATATAAGACGTCAGTATTCCTAAATGGCTGGGCTTACCATTCACTGATCCTTCTTTAGAGGAGGTAAATAATAACAAGCCTACCTCATTATCGGTAGACCACTGATTGAAAAAGAAGTCACCTTCTCTTATTTCCTCTAAGCCTGTTGTTTCCTGCTGACCTTTGCAGGGATTATAAATATGCAGGGTAACTTGAGACGTAGATGGCCATTCACATTAAAACATCTATTTATTTATTTATATTTTTCAAACAGGTTTGCTGACTAGACCAAGGCTTGCCAACTAGGCAAGCATTTAACGTGAGTAGAAGGAAGGTTCCGATTTTCCACTGATCTAAAACCAGTCAATCCCAATTACTGACCTGGGCCCGTATTCACAAAAAATCTTAAGGCCAAAAGTAGCACCTAACGTAGAAATTTAGGAGCAACTTTTAAAAATTAGGGCCGTGTCACTCTTCATCTAAGAGTAATTCATGAAACATTTTAATGCTAAAAGTAGCTCCTAAACCCACGACAGCATAGAAGTCCTCCTGAGGACTTCTAAGTCCCTAAGAGTGACTTACAAACGATCCGAAGCATGCTGCTTGCGTCAATCCACATTAAAAACTATATATTAAAATATTATTATGACAATGACCTTTTAAAAAGGTATCGCATGAATCACATGAATCGATGTATTTGAATAATATAACATTATAATATTATAAATATTACAAATATTATAATGTTGACATTGACCTTTAAAAAAGGTACTGCCTGAATCACGAGGGTGTTTTTATTATTGTAAACTTAGTTAGAGATGCAGTTACCTCTCCCAACAACTGAAACTAAGGTTTTAAAAACTCTGCGCTCTCTGGCAACAGGCAAAATGAAACTGTTTAATGTGGATGAATTGGGAATTTCTGTTATCCGTCAGTAGAATCATCTATCAAACTATACAGTATATGCCCTCTCCAGACTGCATATCGTCTGACAATTTATAGTGTATTTTTTTCCTGTGAATGCGCACTCATTGCAGAGAAAAAAGGGGGCATTCACGGGGAATCATGGCAATCGTGGGGGCTACCCGGTGTTTTATTTAAATATTCAGACAGTCCCTTTTAATAGCTTTCTAATGGTGGATAGAGATGCCTTGATCCCACCACACAAGAAAATAATTATTGGCTGTAGTGAAAGTCGTAGGAATTCAAACGAGTGCAGTCGAACAATATCATATGAATTAGCCAAATTTAGAAAAGTTGTAGGAATCCTGACGATTTCACTGTGAGAGTGTGTTGAGCAGTCACAGAAAACAGTTAAGAGATTGCAATAACTGCAACAACCGGATGCATCAAATTCACCCTACATCCGTTATTATATAAAGCGCTCTTCTTGTGCAAAATGCGAATAAAACACTTTGATCACACAACAGCCTAAAGCACATGGGGTTTTCATGTGCTTCACTGGCAGAACTGTCACATTTATGCATGTATGAGGAGTGCAGTAATACTGAACTTCAAAACAAAACAGCGTACAGCCTGCTCTGGGTTACTATGACCACTCTTATTCATAATATGTATATGTATTGTATACATAAAGAGCACACAAATCCATAACCATCAGTATATTCATAAAATGTATAACAGATGGTCATTGGATGACTGTTTGCATCAAGTGATGATAAGAGTCATGGTTTATACATAAATCAATAAATCACAAGTGTGACTAATGTGGGTTGTCCAAATCACAATAGAGAGGCAAAGATATAAGTGACCAAATGATTTTAGATATGAAATATGCATTTTTAATGTTTACTGAATTATGAACTAGATTTGTACATTCTCTAAAGAAAATCTGAGTGGTGTTGCTAGGACTTTGGTAGGTGGTTACTAGGGTGTTGTTAGCTCAAGAAATGACACCCTGAATTGTGATTCGTGACTGACTGTGATAACTGCACAAGTCCTCTATAGAGACATGGTACTCATACTTTATTCACGTTATTCTAATAGGTCCAGTCTAACTGTAGAAGAAAGAGAGAGAGAGAGAGAGAGAGAGAGAGAGAGACCTAATGGTTGCCAGGCAACTCGTTTCAGCATGGTTAGGCCTAGTCTTGCCATGTTGAGCTCTGCACAGTTAGACACTGTCAACAGCCATCACTGCTATTCGTTCAGGCTTCCAGATGAATTAACTGTTCTTTGCTGTTCCTGCTGTAGAACAGAGAACATTTTGTAATAATTTGTCAGTAATATTTTTATTATCTACTCACATCAAATTAAATTAATCATTTCATTTATGAGCAGCCAGCCTGGCTGGGCTCATCTGCTTTGGCATCAATCAAACAATAAATGAAACTGTTCAGCTCTTCATTCTAGAAAATAACTGACCTATCAGAAACAGTGACAGACAAAAACATCGGTGTGACCACATTATTTGCTAAATACACCCACAAAATTAGCTGTTTGTTGCTTAAATCTGTTGCTTTTAATCTTTGTTTCTTTAGTCAGTGTAATCTCTTTGGCTCTACTTACTGTAAAAAAATTTTTTAAGGTAACCCAAAAAGGTTTTTCATACGGTAACATCTAAACTAACTGGTATTATGAAGCCCCTTTTATTATTTACAGTAAATTAATATGTTATTTTATTTTTATTTCCTTTTTCATTTTATGATCTTCAAATATACTTTTACATGTCTTTATTTTTTTCTTTCTCTTAATTATATGAAGCACTTGAATTACCCTTGTATATGAAATGTGCTGTATAAATAAACTCACCTTACCTATTTAAATTAAAAATATTATTTAAAAGCAGGACTGTATCAACCTGACTAAATTAGGTTACACCAATGAAAGTATTTTTATGGGTCAGATCATGTAGAAATAGATCCTTACAGGCATAGTTAACCCAAAAAAGAATATTCTCTCATCATTTACTCATCCCTATGCCATCCCAGATGTGTATGACTTTCTTTCTTCTGCTGAACACAAATTAAGATTTTTAAAAGAATATTCCAACTTTATTTGTCCATACAATGCAAGTGAATGGTGGCCAGAACTTTGAAGCTCCAAAAAACATATAAAGGCAGCATAAAAGTAATCCATATAACTCCAGTGGTTAAATCCATGTCTTCAGAAGTGATATGATAAGTCCTTAAGTTCTTTTATTACTATAAATCTCCACTTTCACTTTCACATCATTCTTTTGATTTTGGCGATTCACATTCTTTGTGCATATCACCACCTACTGGGCAGGGAGGAGAATTTATAGTAAAAAATAAATATAGATCTGTTTCTCACCCACACATATCATATTGCTTCTGAAGATATGTTTTTAGACACTTGAGTCTTATGGATTACTTTTATGCTGCCTGTATGTGCTTTTTGAAACTTCAAAGATCTGGCCACTATTCACCTGCAGAACTGAAATATTGTTTTAAAAATCTTAGTTTGTGTTCAACAGAAGAAAGAAAGTTATACACATCTGGGATGGCATAGGGATGAGTAAATGATGCGAAGATTTGAATTTTGGGTGGACTATTCCTTTAAATGAATAGTCACCAAAAAATGAAAATACACAAAAGAACAAAAGGATACATTTGAATAAATATCCTGGTCTGTCTCTCCAATACAATGGCAGTACATAGTGATTCACTTTCAAGCTTCAAAATGGGTGTAAAATTATAATAAAAGTAGTCCATGCGACTACTCCAAGTGTTCTGAAAACATACGATAGGTTTTGGTGAGAAACAACACACAATTTAAGTCATTTTCCAGTGAACATCTTGGCATCCGTTGCTCATTCATTAGCACTACAAGAGAAGCTTGTTCACAGTGGTTTGCATGTTGAGAGTAAGAGGTTATTTCACTCAAAAAGGAAAATTGTGTCATAATTTACTCACCCCACGTTGCTCCAAACACATAAGACTTTATTTCTACGGAACACAAAATGAGATGTTATGCAGAATGACAGTATGCAGTCACCATATCACTTTATGGAAAAAAATATGCAATGAAAGTCTGTTGCGTCCTAGGCTAACATACTGCCTAACAACTCCTTTTGTGCTATACGAAAGAAAGAAAGTCATATGGGTTTGTTATCACAGAGTTTCCAGGGGTTGTTTCTAACCAAAGGAGACAAGACCATAAAACAGTTTTTGCTAATGAATATCTGCTGCTTTGTGCAGCGCTAAAGTATCATTAAGAGAATCTGTTGCTATTCTGAGTTAGTGATATCTGTAAATATTAAGCTGAAAGCTCTTAGCCTGGCTCTGTTGATGAGCACTATAAAGAACTGAGAAGTGTGGTATGAAAATGCAAATAACTAAGACAAATATGAAAGCATTTGGTCAGTAATTAGTTTTAACGAACACACTTCACAATGTTGTCATTGCATGATCCTTTGTTCTTGAACAATTCCTAATGACGTTGTGTGAGAAAGCCTCCTCGCATATTTTCTGGTAGTGACGTACATGCTATCCCCCTCTCACGACGACAAAAAAGAGAAGGACTGGGGTTGCCCACTGTTGTTGTATTGATTGCTCAGGGTTCTTTGTGGAGTGAGTTTTCTCTGTCTGGGTTACCGTCAGCTACTGCACCCACCGCTACCTTTACACATAGATCTGATCTACGTTTATGGCTTAACAGGCCATTGCTAATGTCTGTGTGGGAACAGATATATCGCCCATTCTTGTTGATTCAGCTGACATGCTTGTTTTACAAATGGGGATTTACAGGTGATTCCCACTGCCTGTTGACTGCTGATTGCCATATGTTGGACTGTGTTACATATCAAACTGTTGTGCAAAGTTTGTCAGAGTTATCAGTAATTGCATCATTGTATGTTAAAAAGAAATATTTTGCTAATACTTTCTATGAAGCCTGTATATAAAACAAATATGAAACCTGTTCACATAATTACTATTTTAAACTTTGGCCATGCAGTGTCATTGCTGTAAGATTTAATGTTTATTTCATTCATGTAATGTTTAATGCACTTTTTAAAAATGTCATAAGGAGCTCTTTTTGTGTGGCTCTTTTTGTTAGTAATACAGAATGGAATATATTTTCTTCCTCTTTGTACTTTTATGTTAAAATTATTATCCTACTCAAATGCATCTGACAAAATAAAAAACAATTAGGTTGAAAGTAATCCAAAAGTAATCAGATTAGATTACCCCAAAAATGTAATCAATGAAATTACATTACTGATTGCATTTTTTGTCCCGTAATTTGTAATCAGTACCTGATTACAATTCACAAGTAATCCACACACAGTAAATATAAACAGTATATACCTACTTTATTATTACTTTCATAATACTTTATTTAATTCTATTATATAAGTATAGTTTACATATGAACATATGAACTTTATAATATAAATAACATAATATTAAGTGTTTACATCATTCAGTGTTTAAGCAAAAATAGTTGAGGAACCTGGGCTTTTGCATGGAGTATATTTTATGTTGTCTGGATCTTTCTGGGGCTTTGCAGAAGATGCTGGATTCATATGAATATGTGCCAAGGGTATCTTTTCTGTGAACAGGGAGGTGGAACTTTAAGAGACAGAAAAAACCCTGGTGTCCAGCGAGAGGTGTTGCTTGGTTACACAGGTGCTCCTCTGTGTTTTTTCCTGAACAAAGAGGAATATAACATTCTAAAAAGAAAATCATACAACTTTCATTTAGCACTGGTCTCATCATCAACATCAAGTAGCTACAATCATTCATGCCAAGAAAGGTCACAAGATGACATGTGAGAGTTAAAGTGGAAGTATGTACCTTTTTAGATGTTAAAATACTTTCTCCTATACCAGCTTAATATGCAGAGACAACCATTAATAAGACATTCCAACTTCAGATTCACCTGCTAAATCAACACCAGACCAGCACTAACCAGTGTAAACCAACCTGGGCATTTATACTTACTTTAAGTCATTTAGCAGATACTTTTATCCAAAGTTGACTTAAAAATGAGGAATAGAATAAGCAATTTGTCATAGAAAAGTCAACAATTTCTGTAACATTGCACTGCCAGGGTCCTATAGTAGCTAGAGTAGCACAGAAGCTAGAGTGGGAGATAGAAACAGATTATTATTATTGTTGTTATTTTATTATTATTTTTTTTTTGTCCATGGACCAACATGGAAACTGATACCAGTCTAAGCTTGCCTTTACAGCAGGGAATACAAAGAAATCTTCGCTGAACCCATCGAAGTAGCTGGAAATATCATACACTTTCTAGCAAATGAACATGTTGTAATCTCTTTGTGCCAGGCACACAGCTGTGTAACTTTGTGCTTGACAGTAGTGATGACTAAACAGGCCTCTCCAGGGAGATGGTATTCCTGGCTGGAATGTTCTGCCTGCCTGGTTAGGCACTCTAATGACACTGGGTAATATCTGGATATGACCAACACAAGCACAGTAACACATTTTTTTCCATGGCCATTACTAAAGTTACAGTTACAACCATAAAACCAGGACAGTTTGGATTTAAACATTATCTTTAGTCTATTTTTCAGTAAGAAAAGAACATGTGGAACAGGCAAGCGGCAGAAAATTTTTTAGTCTTATCTGAGCTTCAACAGGAAGAACCCTGTGTGTTTGTTTTAAAAAGTGGAGGGGACAGTCCTGTGACCACACTGGAAATGGATATGTTGCTTCTAAATGTTCATGTGCCATGAATTCAACCCCATATTCCATATTTACTAAAAAGCTCCATTCCCCACCAGACATTTTTGCATAAATTCAGCTGTTATCACTTTTTTCTGTGGCTCTAATGTCCCATGGAATCCAAGAAGTTATCGCGTTCACATAAACAATGGTGAGTGTGATTCGGGGGTTGCATTTTCACTCTAAAATGAATTATTTACTCCACTGATAGTTAGGTTTAGGATTTGAGTTAGGGGGTAGGATTTATAAAGTATGCATTTCTATTGACTGTATTACATCATTAACAACTAAAAATACAACTCATGTGCCCATACATTCAACAACATTTCCAGCTTTGGGGGCAGTGCTTCGAATTTTGGTAAGCACAGACTGATTTTAGCATCAAAACATTTGACCTACTGGTGCTGACTTTACAGTGTGATCTGTCTGTTTATTCTGAGACAAGTAGCTACGAGAAATGTCTTGTATAATAATAAGTAGTCATATTTCCATCCAAGTAACACATTTAATTTATGCACAAAATCAGAATATTTTAAAAACTATTTGCAAATACAGCAGCATTTCCATCCCATGTGTTCAAGAAAACTTCTGAGGAAACCGGCGTAAAATAAAATAAAATGGAATGTTGAAACAACTATGGCTATTTTATTAAATGTAATTAATTACTTTCAATTTAGAGCACGCAGACAAAACGCTCTGACAAGCTCCATGTTTTCCTGCATTCAGCGAAAAGTGTGTCAGACCTTTCTGGGAGGTAATACTAGCCAATAATTTTGATGACAGGCACTGGCTTTGTCATTTCAGAATAACCAGAGCAATATTTCAGATGCTATTTGATGATATTAGTGATACTCTGAAAAAATTATGGGTCCAACTTTATATTACATGTCTTTAACTACTATGTACCAACATTAAAATACATACAATACAATGTATTTATGTGTGTACCTGCATGTTGTTCAGCGGTTCACTAGTTAATATAATCCTGCAGTGAGGATAGTGTAAACGTGTTTGGCTTGCTATCCCTGGCCGAGGGCTCGAGGCTAGAGACTTGACCCAAATTTTAATACATAATCTCTACTTGATGATTTACGTAATGCATGGCAACGCCACTGTAATTTGAAAACAAAACTATCAGTGATCAATAGCTGTGTTTGCTTTTATTGGAGATCAGCTGTCCACCCCATTACTATATGAACTTATATATATTAAATGAACATATCTTGATCATAAGGGGGTTATTAGTCATTGGTATCAGTTATGCGTGAGAGCAATGTTTATTTATAGTCTACATCATCATCGTCAACATCTGTCTGTATTTGCGCTTTCAGAAAGTCAACATGGACAGCAATTGACAACTGACAAATTCACTTCCCGTACTCAGAGACCTCTCTGTACTGGCCATGACATCATGCATCTGACAACCCCAGCGTTCTACTATTGCTATTGGCCTAGGTCATTTTGGTACTAAAGATAGAACAGTGCATTCTGTTATTTTATTTTTATTTTTGTTTTTTTGTTTTTTCAATTTGGAATGCCCAATTCCCAATGTGCTTTTAAGTCCTTGTGGTTGCGTAGTGATTTGCCTCAATCCGGGTGGCGGACAAATCCCAGTTGCCTCTGCATCTGAGACCGTCAATCCGCGCATCTTATCACGTGCCTTGTTGAGCGCGTTGCCACGGAGACATAGCACGTGTGGAGGCTTCACACCATCCACCGCGGCAACCACGCTCAACTCGCCACGTGTCTCACCTAGAACGGACCACATTATAGCGACCACGAGGAGGTTACCCCATGTGACTCTACCCTCCCTAGCAATTGGGCCAATTTGGTTGCTTAGGAGACCTGGCTGGAGTCACTCAGCACGCCCTGGGATTCCAACTAGCGAACTAGCGAACTCCAGGGGTGGTAGCCAGTGTCTTTACCACTGAGCATCCCAGGCCCCCCAGTGCATTATGTTTTAAGGAAACCAGGGAAAAGTTGTCACACTTTTTTTACTTCAGTGAATATTTCTCAGGGTAGGTTTATTTTTGAAAGTCATTTTGTAGGAAGGCACATACCTCAATATTTTGGCTACAAAGAAGCCATTGAACATTTCCACAGTTATTGCCTAGGAAAAAAGATTAAGTTCATTGAACACATGCTGACCCATACTATATGGAGTACATTGTCACACTATATTATTATATTATGCACAGATGAGCCAAAACATTATGACCACACACAGGTGAAGCAAATAACATTGATAATCTCCTATCAAGGCCACATGTCAAGGTCTTGGTAGATTAGATGGTAAGCGAACTATCAGTTCTCGTAGTCAACGTGTTGAATGCAGGAGAAATGGGCAGGAGTAAAGACCTGAGCGACTCTGACAAGGGCTAAATTGTTATGGCCAGACAACCGGGTCAGAGAATCTCTGAAATGGCAAGGCTTGTGGGGTGCTCCCGGTCAGCAGAGGTGAGTACCTACGACAGTGGTCCGAGGAGGGACAAACCACAAAATGGTGACAGGGTGTTGGGCGCCCAAGGCTCATCGATGCACGAGGGCAATGAAGGATATCCCATCTGGCCCAAACCGACAAAAGGTCTACTGTGGCACAATTCACGGAAAATTTTAATGATGGTTACGGGAAGAATGTGTCACAACACACAGTGCATTGCACCTTGCTGCATATGGGGCTGCATTGCCACAGACCTGTCAGATTCCCCATGATGACCCCTGTCCACCATCGAAAGCGCTCACTATGGGCACATGAGCGTTGGAACTGGACCTTGGAGCAGTGGAAGAAGGTCGCCTGGTCCAATGAGTCCAATTTATTTTTACATCACGTGGACGGCCGTGTACATGTGCGCTGTTTACCTGGGGAAGTGTTGGCACCAGGATGCACTGTGGGAAGACGACAAGCCAGTGGAGGGAGTGTGATGCTCTGGGCAATGCTCTGCTGGGAAACCCTTGGTCCGACCATTCATTTCATTAATTTATAGAGCACTTTTTACCCTACACAGTAGTCCCAAAGATACAACATACACAATATACAAAAATAAATTAATAAAGAAAATAAAACAAGCAAGCCCATATTAAAAATGAGACATACTGAAGGCCACAGAAAGCAGATAAGACTTTAAGCGACCTTTAAAAACGGCAATGGATGCAGTGGCTCTAATTTCCCCAGGTAAACTATTTCATAACCTCGGACCAGCAATGGAGAATGCACGATCAACTTTTTGCTTAAGACGCATCCTAGGAATGTTTAGAAGCAATTTATTGGTTGATCGTAGTGTCCAACCCGAATTACATGGTTTAATCAGTTCTTTAACATAATCTGGTGCCATACCATGAACAGCCTTAAAAACATAAACTAAAACCTTAAACTGGACCCTGTACTGGACAGGTAGCCAGTGAAGAGAGAGTAATAATGGTGTAACGTGATCTCTCTTTTTGGCATTCAAGAGTATCCTCACCACAGCATTCTGTACCAGCTGAAGTCTTGAGATTGATGCCTGACATATCCCATTTTAAATAACATTACAATAATTCAACTGCGAAAAGATAAGAGCATGAATAACCTTTTCTAAATCATTTATAGAGAGAATCGATTTAAGTTTAGAAATAATCCTAAAATGAAAAAAAAAAAAACAACTTTGCACCACTGCTTTTATCTGTTTATCAAATTTCAGTGATGAATCAAAAACTACACCTAGGCTTTTGACTTGATTTTGCATATTTCCAGCCCAGGCACCCAGCCCAACTTCTGTAGCCATACTGCTTACAGCTTGTCCAAAGATCAAAATCTCAGTTTTCTTTTCATCTAGCTGAAGAAGATTTTGAGCAATCCAATCTTTAAATTCTTTCAAACAACTCTTCAGCAGATCACTAGAGCTTTTATCACCTGGCCTCAAAGACAGAAAGATCTGTGTATCGTCTGCATATAAATGATACGAAATGCCATATTTCCTAAGAATTGAACCCAAGGGGAGCATATACAATGAAAATAGAACTGGGCCCAAAATTGATCCCTGCAGGACTCCAGAAGTAACGGGTGCAGTGAACGATGAATAGTCTCCAACCATCACTGTAAAAGATCTGTTCTCCAAATATGAAGAAAACCATTTTAAAGCAGTGCCCTGCACACCAACCAACTGCATTAAGTGGGTAATAAAAATACCATGGTCAGTAGTTTCAAAAGCCAAGGTAAGATCCAATAAAACTAAAGCAGCATGATCTCCAGAGTCTCCAATTAACAGAAGGTCATATACAACCCTTAATAATGCCGATTCTGCTCTGTGGCCCACTCTAAATCCAGACTGAAATTTGTCCAAAATATTATTGTTAGTTAAAACAGAATTCAACTGGCCAAGAACTACCTTCTCTAAAATTTTTGACAAAAAAAGGTAATTTTGAAATAGGCCGAAAGTTCTTTAGATTCAATGGCTCCAAATTGGGTTTTTTCAGAAGTGGCTGCACAATCGCTTGCTTATGACATGAAGGGACTATGCCATTTTGCAAACTACTATTCACAATCGCAAGGACACTTGGACTAACAATATCCACCATCTTAATAATAAGACAAAGTGAAATGGCATCACTTGGGCATAAAGAAGTCTTTAAATGAACTATGATTTCTGTAATCTGTGATAAAGAAACTAATATAAACTGACAAAAACTCTCGCCATTTGATGTCATCAACACAGCGTCATAAATTATGGAGGAAAAACTTAATCTCATTAATTATTTCATATAAACAAATCACATGTTTCTGTAGAGGGGTCAAGCCCAGTTTATGAGCTGGATTAAAAATTTGGTTAATAGTGCGAAACAAAACACTAGGGGATTTGTGAGTGATTAAATTGGAAAAATACATTGTTCATTGATATTTCACAGCATTTTGATAATTTGACAAAGTTTCTCTTAAAATTTGCAAGGACACTTGTAGCTTGTCTTTCTTCCACGTTCTTTCTGCTTTTCTACACTCCTGCCTAAGAGTGTGAGTTTGCTCATTAAACCAAGGTTGAGGTTTTACTTTCTGTTCCTCAATTTATACGGAGCAACTAAGTCAATAATGTCAGAACATACAGAATTATACAGAGTACATAACACCTCTGGGTCAGCAGACGGTGCAGAAGACTCAATACAAGCAGTTACAGATGAGGCAATGTACGCATTTGAGAAATCCAAACTAAAATTAAATGAGTCCACCAATTCTAAAAAATTCGGCCACCAGTTGTTTCGCCGGACAACAAACAAGTATACTAAAATCACCAAGAATTAAAATGTTATCTGACAAAGGTACAATGTAGGACAAAAAATCTGAAAAGTCCTTAATTAAGTCTTTGTTGTATTTAGGTGGGCTGTAAACAACCACAGAGAGCACCAGAATCTGTATAACCATCATCATCAGCTGAGCTTCAAAATTCAGATAATTTACAGACGGGAGCAACCGGTTCTTAAAGAGCTTGTCAAACACTGTAGCAATCCCCCCACCCCAACCAGCAAATCTAGGGGTGTTTAAAAAGTCACCTCCAATCAGAGACAATTCAACTAGAGGAATGACATCTGCAGCATTCAGCCAAGTTTCAGAAATAAATAAAAATTCAAAATCATGGGAAGAGAAAAAGTCATTCAGAATGAAAATTTTGTTCAAAAGGGATCTAGCATTTACTAATGCCATCCTTACCAAACCACTTTCCTCTGTAGATGCTGGAGATCCACCACATGCTTTTGACAACTTAAGCTGGCATAAATGATTGTAAACCACAGCACCATAACAGCGCCACTGCAGCTTTGCAGTAAAAAGCCTTGGAGAATAAGTCCAAGAAGTCGGAAAGATAGGACGCAGGCAAGAGACTCTCCAACCCCAGAATCAGCCCCTGCACCAGATCTGTTCATGGAGGAAAAAACAGCGCAGTCTCTCTTCGCTCTCGTGAAATCGCCAGCCCTACGGCCCCGTCTCCTATGATGTTTCTTTTTGCAGATGGCACATCCCGAAGACCTAGTTATCTCTTTAGGGACTGGCGATTAATGTGGTTGTCAATTTGACACGTGCCACCTACCTAAACATCATTGCAGACCAGGTACACCCCTTCATGGCAATGGTATTCCCTGATGGCAGTGACCTCTTTCAGCAGGATAATGCACCCTGCCACACCGCACACATTGTTCGGGAATGGTTTGAGGAACATGATGAAGAGTTAAAGGTGTCTCTCTGGCTTCCAAATTTCCCAGATCTCAATCCGATTGAGCATTTGTGGGATGTGCTGGACCAACAAGTCCAATACATGGTTGCTCCACCTCGCAACTTACAGGACTTGAAGGATCTGCTGCTAATGTCTTGGTGCCAGATAACACAGGACACCTTCAGAGGTCTTGTAGAGTCCATGCCTCGGAGGGTCTGCGCTGTTTTGGCGGCACGCGGAGGACCAACAGCATATTAGCCAGGTGGTCATAATGTTTTGGCTCATCAGTGTAGGCTTCTCTGCAAAAACTAGCCCAGGTGTCACGTATATAGTCATAATCGCATCATCAAGAGGAATAAAAGTTACAGATGGCAATTTATTTGGATGTTTAATGAATGATCGTTTCCCAAAATGTCTTTTTGGAGTGACACTTCCTCCAATAGATAAAGTAAAAACAACCATTTACAGTAAAAGTGCCTCAGCTTTGTTTATCTTTTTTGGCTTCGTTCCATGTGGTTCCAACAGTGGAGGTGATACAAGTTTTCCTTATCGTCTGTTTGCATTTTGACAGGCTCTTTGCTTGGCTAGCCAATTAAAAAGCTAGTTTATGTTTGAGTTTGGTTTGTATGTTGTCATTGCGGTCAAGAAAATATTTGAGAACTGATCATTAAGTCTTTTCACATGATGAAGCCATGGGGAAGTTTATTTTCCCTACTCCAGGTCAGGTTGGAAAGAAGATAATTTGAAAGAACAAATAATTAGTGATAAAAATCTGAGTAATCAAATGTTAGAAAACTAATTTCACACCTGCCTTCAATAAACCATATGATTTGAGATATAATTCATGTCAGGAGCACAAATGGTGTGGCTTATAGGGAAAGTTACTTGCCGAAGTCTAAAACGTAGGGTTAGGGGTTTGTCCAAATCCCTGGGCATTGCTATTTTGCCATGAAAGAATCTTTAATTTGTGTTACTTACAGTCAGGGCCGTTTCTGAGCATATGTGGGCCATAAGCAAAATCCCACTTGGAGGGCATGTTTATGCATGTTTATGTTCATCAGTTGTGTATATTCCTCATTATAAATGGCTTAGTTTGGCAAATGCAAAATGAAAGTTCCTTTCACAGACTTGTTTGCACAGTTCTTTGCGGTTCTTGTAAACTGTAATTATTTTTCTTCATGTGCTGGGAAAGGGCTGCAATACAAAACACGGATTTACCCTACGCAACTCCCTGTAAAAACACCAAAGATCACTAGGTGCTACATGCATTATACAACAGCATCACAGTGAAACCACTATTAAATAGTATCAAACATAGCATATTTAGGCATGACTCGGTTTGGTTGTCCATTACATTTAGACTCTCCATGACTGCAGGTGTAAAATGACTTTCTTAGAATGGCTCTCTTTCTTTCTCAACAATAGTGAGAACATTTTATGGAATGGGTTCTCTTTTTGGCCCACATTTGGTTGGATTTTAGACCCTAAAAATCCTGACCGTTGCCTCTGCAGGCCTTGTTTCCCAGCAAGGTAAAAGCAAGACTTCACTGCAAATTAACATCAATTCATTTTCCTGTCATGTTAGCCTAGTCATGTGTTTGCAGTACATTTGAAGTTGATTTAAATTGTCGGGCTTCTGTATATTGAGTCAGCGAGCGAGAGTCATTATGAGTAATCATTGGGCCACTGATAGGATTGCAGCATCATGCTCCTGCGTCACTGGATGGGAAAATGAATTGCTGCAGTCATGCACGGTGCTCGTCTGGAGAGTGGCACATTTTCAAAAAAAAACAAAAAAAAAAACAAACAAACACTTCAACATGGCATCCTGCGCCAGGCTCTCCATCTCTTAAAGACCCCATGAAATCATAATTTGGAGTATTTTTATTTTATGACTTTTAGCTTTAAAGCCATCTATTAGGTAGTGTTCTTGAAAAAACTTCTGCATTTAAAAATATAGGGCTTTATTTTCGTGAGTGCACTAAGCACAGGCTACACACCACGACCGTGCACAACGGCTAATTCTAAGTGCAATTTTCATGCCAGCGCACAGCGCAAGTTGCCGTGAGTGGGAGTGTTTGCGCTATGTGGGTGTGTGTGCGCGCACAAACTGGGGCTGTACTGTTTGTAAACGAAGTGCCGCAAAAAGCAATTTGCTATTCTCTTGAGAAATAGGTAATTGTGCCAAGATGAATCAATACCACATCTGTTACCTGCATTTGCAGTTTGGAGATTCCACCAGCAGGTGGTAATAAAGTTAATGTCCAAACTCTGAAAATACAGTGGAACATCAAATTATGTCCATGACGATCACTGCTGTAGCTGTTTTATGGAGAGAAAAAAATATTTATGAGATATGTGTTAAACTATCTCTAGGTCATGGTTTATTTTTCAATAATTATTATATTTACAATTGTATATGATCTCATTTATTTTGGTATTTTACTACTTGTTGTAGAGTGATTTTTGAGTCTGCAAAAGTGGCTGGTGGAAGAAGTTGTAAAGGCTGAAATGTTTGGATTTGGTATGATTTTTGACCACTTAATTATTTTGATTATATACAGGTGCATCTCAATAAATTAGAATGTCGTGGAAAAGTTCATTTATTTCAGTAATTCAACTCAAATTGTGAAACTCGTGTATTAAATAAATTCAATGCACATAGACTGAAGTAGTTTAAGTCTTTGGTTCTTTTAATTGTGATGATTTTGGCTCACATTTAACAAAAACCCACCAATTCACTATCTCAAAAAATTAGAATACATCATAAGACCAATAAAAAAAAAATATTTTTAGTGAATTGTTGGCCTTCTGGAAAGTATGTTCATTTACTGTATATGTACTCAATACTTGGGAGAGGCTCCTTTTGCTTTAAATTACTGCCTCAATTTGGCGTGGTTTGGAGGTGATCAGTTTGTGGCACTGCTGAGGTGGTATGGAAGCCCAGGTTTCTTTGACAGTGGCCTTCAGCTCATCTGCATTTTTTGGTCTCTTGTTTCTCATTTTCCTCTTGACAATACCCCATAGATTCTCTATGGGGTTCAGGTCTGGTGAGTTTGCTGGCCAGTCAAGCACACCAACACCATGGTCATTTAACCAACTTTTGGTGCTTTTGGCAGTGTGGGCAGGTGCCAAATCCTGCTGGAAAATGAAATCAGCATCTTTAAAAAGCTGGTCAGCAGAAGGAAGCATGAAGTGCTCCAAAATTTCTTGGTAAACGGGTACAGTGACTTTGGTTTTCAAAAAACGCAATGGACCAACACCAGCAGATGACATTGCACCCCAAATCATCACAGACTGTGGAAACTTAACACTGGACTTCAAGCAACTTGGGCTATGAGCTTCTCCACCCTTCCTCCAGACTCTAGGACCTTGGTTTCCAAATGAAGTACAAAACTTGCTCTCATCTGAAAAGAGGACTTTGGAACACTGGGCAACAGTCCAGTTCTTCTCCTTAGCCCAGGTAAGACGCCTCTGACGTTGTCTGTGGTTCAGGAGTGGCTTAACAAGAGGAATACAACAACTGTAGCCAAATTCCTTGACACGTCTGTGTGTGGTGGCTCTTGATGCCTTGACCCCAGCCTCAGTCCATTCCTTGTGAAGTTCAGCCAAATTCTTGAATCGATTTTGCTTGACAATCCTCATAAGGCTGCGGTTCTCTCGGTTGGTTGTGCATCTTTTTCTTCCACACTTTTTCCTTCCACTGAACTTTCTGTTAACATGCTTGGATACAGCACTCTGTGAACAGCCAGCTTCTTTGGCAATGAATGTTTGTGGCTTACCTTCTTTGTGAAGGGTGCCAATGATTGTCTTCTGGACAACTGTCAGATCAGCAGTCTTCCCCATGATTGTGTAGCCTAGTGAACCAAACTGAGAGACCATTTTGAAGGCTCAGGAAACCTTTGCAGGTGTTTTGAGTTGATTAGCTGATTGGCATGTCACCATATTCTAATTTGTTGAGATAGTGAATTGGTGGGTTTTTGTTAAATGTGAGCCAAAATCATCACAATTAAAAGAACCAAAGACTTAAACTACTTCAGTCTATGTGCATTGAATTTATTTAATACACGAGTTTCACAATTTGAGTTGAATTACTGAAATAAATGAACTTTTCCACGACATTCTAATTTATTGAGATGCACCTGTATATATATATATATATATATATATATATATATATATATATATAAAATTTTTAAAAAAAATTGTTGTGTAATTTCAGTGTAATTTGTTTTTTAATTATTATTATTGTTTTGTTTTTTAAATAATGAATTACATTTTTCAAAATTAAAATCAACTGGTTGTAGTGAAGTGCGTCTGATACAATCACTGTAAATACTAGCCATTAATTGTGTGTCTGAAGATGAAAATGATTAATATATACTTACATTCTCTATAATTTAACGGATTCATTCTGATGAGAACCACATTTTTCATGTGTATAAAAAGAGCGTGTGACTGTCTTAGAAATATGCCTGAGATTCAAGGATGCAGTTAACACACAAAATAAAGTAAGTCCATATTTCTATTCTTCAAATGCATTGCATGCAGTCCATTTACACTACCAACTTCTTATGAATGTGCTTTGTTTATATCACGGTGCTTGACAGGGAATTGACTATATAAAAGGACACAGATGGTGCCGCAGAAAAACCTCAAAATTAAATTGCACTTAACCCAGCGCTTTGCAAGCGTAATTTCGCCAAACCCACTTGCGCATAGATTTAGCGCTCGCTTGCACGACAATACCAAAATTTCATGGTTATGCCCACTGACTTTGCATGTATGACTTATGGCATAGTGCTGCACTTAGCGCTAGCATTCTTAAAATAGGGCCCAAACTTGTTTTCTTTTGGAAAACAGTCAAATCAAATCAAATGATCTCTAGAATAACAATGTACCTCCCCCTTGTTCCAACTGGAACTGACTAGCAAGTCACAAATCATGGCTTATGGCGGTTATGTACATCAGTCCTATTGGATTTTTAAAGAAATTTAAAAAAAGAAGGGAGTAAGCCCACTGGGATGTTCAGCTCAAATTTCCTGTTACAGAAAAAATGTCAACAAAGAAAATAAAACTCCACTCATCACGTTATTAAATGGGTTTTTTGACCAAGTCCATTCATAAAAACATACCGCCACAATTCTTGTCCCTGGATCGGGTAGATTTTTATAATATTCTGAAGAAAATGTGAGAGGTGCTTGCCTTCAATATTTGTTACCACAATGCTAGAGTGTTGAAGTTGGTTGCCATGGCTGTTATGCTGTTGCTAGGGTGTTCTGGGTGTATAGAAGGTAACTGTCTGGCTGGGAAAGTATCGCAAAAGTCTCATCTTTTTTTTTTTACTAAAGTTAGAGTTAGGGTTAGACTTAGGTGTTAGGGTAAAGATAAGGGGTCGGGGTAGGTGTAGGGTCACAATAAACACAGTGTATGAATGTCGGATGCGACTTTCACAAGACTGTCCCCAGCCAGATGGTTACCTTAGGTACGGCTGAGTTTTTCGTGTAATGTTATGCAGTTGCTAGGGTGTTTTGGGTGGTTGCTAAGTGGTTGCTTACCAGCCCACATCAAAATAACCTACTTTTTGAGATTCTATAATATTTTAGTTCCTAGGTCCTATCTGTGATATTCTTGTACCTAGAGTTTATCCTTTGTAAATCTTTTTCATCCATTTTTTTTTTTTGTCCACCACATGGAAATCATAAGCATGCACCACTTACAGTATAATAATTATGCACAGCAATGATGTGCTTGAATCTGATCCCTTACTAGTTCTTAAATGTTCATATTTGTTTAATCTTACAACAAAAACAAAAACAAACACTTTTCACACTGGGATGTTATTCAAAAACTCTGCTGAACATCTCTGCTATGATTAACACCTCATCAATTATGGAGCAGGTTTGTATTACACCGTGCCAGTGTTAGCAGTGAACCTTTGCTAGACTGATTATTATGTTTGTTTTGCTTGCAGGTCACAATGTTCTTTTGTCATGTTTATGGCTTGATGACTTACACACTGCACATATCCCCAGTCAATTGATTTTCCTAAACTTACAGGAGGTGGTTGGAAAAGTAAAGCCTCTGCACGGTTCCGAGCTTTTGAAATTCTTCTTTCAACCTGAAATATCCCTTTAAGGTAAGGTTCTCTCTTTGCAGATGTCAAACCCAGAAGCCCTTAATTCACTGCTGCTACAGTAAAAAGTAAAAGGGGTCATTAGGTTTGTTGGTCACGTCTGAGTCTTGCACGTACTAGATCTGTCTGGAGACAACTGCACTTGCCCTGGGTTATGTAGCCACTAAAATCCAGACACAAACGTGTCTACACACACATACACACTATGGAGGTGACATCAACCATGACCGGCTCTGTGTATAATAACCATGTCAAGTTGCTGATTGTACTTAGCTAGATCTGATTATAGCAACATAAACAGGATACAGCTTTTAGACATGATCCATGTGTGAACAAATGTGAGTTCAAGTTTCTTTTAATAGCCTTGACTTCCACAACCTGGTGTTCACAAAGAACAAACAGATATGGGCAGATTCTGTAACTACGGGCACTATGCAGTCCCAGCAGTGAAAAAAACTGGCTTGATTAAAATCATTTACTAGCATCACGAAACAGAATTGCTAACATAATCACTGTTTTCAAACAGATTCGAGAAAACTCGCCCCATCATCCACTGGTTGTACAAACAGATAGTCCCGCCCAAACTTACACCTTTGCTTGATCCAGCGTTTCTGTGTCAGCCTGGGGTGTGTTCCCAAAAGCCTCGTTAGCCAACCATGGTCACAAGTTCCATCGTTACCAACATAGTTCAACGATTTGGTGTTTCCCGAAACCGTAGTTCCAACGAACATTCGCAAACAGCATTGCAATGTTGTGTGTTTAGAACTAACTAAAGCTCTCCACCTGTGGTTAGAAGCATAGTTCCCTGTTAGTTTTCTGCGTGGACATCATTTGACTTCACTGAGGCTTCTATATCTTTTATTCCATATACTGTACATTTTTCAGTCTGTCAAGACTTTGACACCGTTTACATGCACTTAAGAAAACTGCTTATTCTGGGGTCGTGCTGAAAGCGGCTTTCTGAAATGTCAGGTAAACACGAATGCAGCCATATAAGGGAATTAAAGGCTGTTAAGAGAAAGCACATTAATGTGGTTTCTGTCAGAGAACATGGCGTATATGTCCATGTTAATGCATAAGTGAAGTTCTTATATGTTTTGTGCCTATGTGTTCAAGTGTGTCGGGGGAACCCCAAAGTCTGATGTAAAGAGAAACCCCACTATTGCAGCACAATGAATCTGTCGCATTTACATATTTCACACAGGTTTCGTGTCTTCAGCAGCTTTCACACATTAAACAGCTTTCTGGAGTACATGTAAATGAGCTATTATAATTTAATATCCACAGAAGTTATTACTCCACCCCCTGCATAATGACAGCTCTGTATTTTTGAACCAATGTGGTTCAAACGATGGATGTGCGACGTAGTTACTACGGTTTCGGAAAACAGTCGTGACTAGTTAATTTTTCCATCGATACATTGCACTATGGTGGTTAAGAAGTGCATTACGTCTTTGTATGGGAAACGCACTGCTGGATGTTTTATCCAAACAACCAGAGGAGCCACAGTGTTACACTTTTAGGTGAAATTAACTTAATTATGGCTTACCTGTTGTTGACCTTGCATATAAAGCTGGGATATGAGAGAAAATTGTAACAATGAAAAATTACACACATCTGCTTTAATAATATTTAACTGAACAAATGTACAATGGAAAAATATGGGCTATGAGTGACACTTTATGTGTGGCATTTTATTTTGTTAAACTAAAGATTTACACAGTGAAGATTTCATGTTCAGGTCAATATTCAGAGTCAATTACGGATGAGTATATATGACATAAAACAACAAAAACTATATCATCTTCAAATGACAAGTATGTGACTGAAAAGTGTGACTTTTTTTCCTGCCTGTCCCCATGTTTGATGTTACAAAAATCCCCAGCTGATAAAGTTTTATCAAACCCAATGACTTAAAATGACAGATAAAACATAATGACATTATAATACAGTTCATGCAAACAGCAGCTAGTCCCCAATAATATTGACAAATATTTTGATTATTCTCAAAATATTACTATTTTATTCTTGTAAAGTTACAACTTTAATCTCCTAATTTTGACTTTATTCTCAAAATATTACTTCTTTAATGTTGTTATGTATGACTTTTTTCTTGAAACTTCTCATTAATTCTCATTAAAGGCCTATTATGATATTATTCTAAAAACATTATTACTTTATTCTCGTAAAGTTTGCAACTTTAATCTCATAATTTTATGACTTAAATCTCCTAATTTGGACTTTATTCTAAAAATATTACTACTTAAAATCTTGTTGTTATGAATTTATTCTTGATACTTTGACTTTATTCTCATAAAAGGTCTATTTTGAAAATATATTCAAAACGTTATAACTTTAATCTCATAATTTTACGACTTTAATCTCCTACTTTTGACTTTATTTTCACAATATTACTTCTTTAATATTGTTATATTACGACTTTATCCTTGAAACTTTATGATTTATTCTCATAAAAGGCCTATTATGAGATTATTCTCAAAACATTACGACTTTATTCTCATAAAGTTATAACTTTAATCTCATAATTTTACCACTTTAATCTCATAATTCTGACTTTATTCTCAAAATATTATTACTTTAATCTTGTAAGGTTACGACTTCAATCTCATAAATTTACGACTTTATCCTTAAAACTTTATGACTTATTCTCATAAAAGGCCTATTATGAGATTATTCTCAAAACATTACGACTTTATTCTCATAATGTTACAATTTTAATCTCATAATTTTGACTTTATTCTCAAAATATTACTACTTCAATCTTGTTATGACTTTATCCTTGTTACTTTATGACTTTGCTCTCTTGAAAGGTCTATTATGAGAATATATTCAAAACATTGTAACTTTATTCTCGTAATGCTAAGACTCTAATTTCATAATGTTATGACTTTAATCTCCAAATTTTGACTTTATTCTCAAAATATTACTTCTTAATCTTGTTATGTATGACTTTTTTCTTGAAACTTTGACTTTATTCTTGTAAAAGGCTTATTTTGAGATTATTCTCAAAACATTACAACTTTATTCGCGTTAGGTTACAACTTTAATCTCATAATTTTACAACTTTAATCTCTTAATTTGGAATTGTTTCTCTAAATATTACTACTTTAATCTTCTTATGTTACGACTTTATCCTTGATACTTTATAACTTTATTCTCGTAAATGTTCTAATATGAGATTATTCTCAAAACAGTACGACTTTATTCTCATAAAGTTACAACTTTAATCTCATAATTTGGACTTTATTATCAAAATATTACTACTTCAATCTACAACATTCTCTTAAAAGGTCTATTAGGAGAATATACTCAAAACTTTATAACTTTTTTCTCCTAATATTAATCTCATAATGTTATGACTTTAATCTCCTCATTTTGACTTTATTCTCAAAATATTACTACTTGAATCTTGTAATGATATGACTTGATTCTTGAAACTTTATAACTTTATTCTCATAAAATGCCCATAATGAGATTATCCTTAAAACATTACGACTTAATTCACGTAAGGTTACAACTTCAATCTTCTAATTTTGGCTTTATTTTCAAAATATTATTACCTTAATCTTGTAATGTTACAACTTTATTCTCTCAAAAGGCCTTTAAAAAGAATATTCTCAAAACATTACAACTTTATTCTCGTAATGGTAAGACTTTAATCTCGAAACTTTCGCTTTTGTTTTCAACGTGGCACCAAAATTACATAGATATTGACAGTCTGCAGGGGGAATAGTGCATTACTGATAAAAAGTGTGTACAATTTTAAATACCTGGAGAGCAGAACACATTCTTTGTATCAAAATTTGCAGAATGAGAATCTGAATGTTGGGCCCATGGGTCTGTAAATATTGAAAACCCCTGCTTTTATCTGAACAGTATGTGTGAGAGATACTGTAAATGGCACTATGGATATGACCTTATGTTTCCTCTCCTATCAGTGTTCCTTAGAACTTTTAGCCTTTTACCCTATTGGTGGAACCTGGCCCTTAATGCAATGTTTACCGCTGAGTTTTTCTGGGGTCAGGGCATACAATAGATACCATGTCCAGGCTCTGCAAGCCCCATCATAGTAGAACAGGTGACTGTTGGTGCCCTGGTTAATTATTGGGCAGGACGTTACATAATATTTTCTTAATAGCCATTAGGCAGACTACAAACATAATCTGCTGGTAGTCCTGGGATAAGCCCTATCACTGATGGTTATATATCATGGTACGATGGCTGAATCCCTGGATGACGAAAAACTCATGTTGACTGAGGGCTCACTGCAAAGACAGAGGACTGCATGAGATTACAGTAAAATCTAAGGCTCAAAACATAAAGAGTAATCATGTGTAAATAATCATTTATTTACTTGCTTTGTTATGATGCTTACATTGCTTACATTATAGTTCATATGACTTGTGCATATACCAAGTCTTCTGAAAGCATACGATCACTTTGTATGATGAACAGACCAAAATGTAAATTGTTATTTACTCTCAAATTAAATCAAATCAAATCATTGTAAACTCATGTTACCAGTGCATATCTCCAATATTTCGATATGTCAATAACATCAAACCTCATTGGCATCATGACATTTGGTCATAAGATGTGCAAGAACCAATGAGGTTTGATATTATTGACGTGTCGGCTATTATATCTGTAGAAAAGCTGAATGCTAGATTTGCTCATAAAAATATTAATTAAATGAGCAAAATGTCCTGATTATCCCAATTTTCATGTTAGATATCATTATTAAATTAAAACTGCTAGACAGTAGCTATCACCAACAGTTGCAAACAGGCAGACACAGCTCATCAATAAAGCAAATAGAGCATGATAAGAAAATCGGCCGAAATTTGCATTACAATAGAGGCATTGTGGCCGGACATCTTTTCTCTCCCCTGTAAAGCTTTCTCTCTCATCCATGGCAACATGGAAAGACTGGGATCCTGCCTTTCATCTGAGAGGGGCTTTTATCCACACACCCACACTGAACATCAATATCAGCATGGGGTTTTTCAAATGTTTAGTATGCAAGTAAAACTATAGGCTAAAACCTGAAAAAAAAAAAAAAATATATAAACCTGTTTAGATTCCAGCTATTTATGCATCGGCTCAAGTGTGTTCACCTTACCTTGTGGCACCACCGGAAGCACATTTTTTCCCTCTAATGTTACATTTTTACTCCACTGATATGTAGGTTTAGGTTTGGGGTTTGGTTTGGGTTTAGGGGTCTATTTTATAAAATATATATTCCTCTTCACTGTATTACAGCCTTTACATTTTAAAAACAACTCACTTTAAAACTCACTTTTGGCGCCCCTCCGTGGACATAACTTCCGGAAAATGGAGCTCACATGTGCCCATACGCCCAACAACATTTACCGCTTTGGCCACCTGGGGGCAGTGTTTGAATTTCGGTAAGCACAGACCAATTTTAGCTAAAGTAAAGTCAACCTACTGTTTCCGATTTCACTGTGAGATCAGTCGGTCTGGATTAGATCATATAATAAATGCCTTTAATGTAAATTAGTCTGTCCACTAAGCGATGGAAATTAAATGGCTATATTTGATGTAAGTGCCACTTCTAAATGATCTTTCCTCCATCATCCTATTGATGGACCGGACATAACTGGTAAGACAGACTCACTTCCAGGGCCAGGTTGCATTCACGCATTTATGCATCAGTGCCCGTCGAATCCAAACCATCAGCTTTACATGTGCCACAGCCCTCACGTGAGGCCGAACATCAGATGCATCTTAATCTGCCCTGCCAGAACAGACCTGTCATGCATTAAGATGCCAACAAGATTAGATGTAGCTGCAAACTCTGACTTTCTGGCTTATGCACAACATGATTAAAAGCTCTAGGCTATAATCACAGAAATGCATGGTTCAAAAAGCTTTTTTCTATTCTAATCTAAAATATTTAATCATTTGATCATTTAATGTGGTGTTTTTTTTTTTCTGAAGGACGTGATTTTATTGCAAGGCGATGCAAGCATTTTAATTAGTGGTTCAGACATTTTACATGGTTCAGAAACAAATTATTCCAATCTGATTCTGATGAAATGTGACTGAAAATTTTATATTTATTCTAAAATATTCATCATGGAGTGATAAAAGAGAAAACAATTTGAAATGTTTCACTTAATACCTTAAAAAAGGTCCTTTAGACATACACAACACTGAATTAATAGTACGTTATGGGGCCAGGTTTTCTATGGGCCTACATGTTATTTATCTTTATTATTATTGTTGCAACCTGTCAAGAAAATGTCCTGGTCCTATTTTACTCCAAAAAGAAGCAAATAAGAAATAATATTTTTCATGTAGAAAATGAAGCCTATTTCAGGGCCATTAAGATTTTTTACACTGTGATATTATTTTGGTGACAGTTACGCACATTTTACCTCACAAGTATAATTAATGTGAAAAAAATATGGTCATTATTACATTCTTACTGCCGCAATACGGAAAAAAAAATAGGATATATTTTTTTAATTAAGTATTTTTACAGTACATTAAAGTAATACTCCCTTGGTATAGCCTTCAAGTTTCACTAATTTTAATTGAAAAAAGTCATTGAACAACAGCATCTGTTTTACAGTAAAAACAATGAATGTGTTACGGTAATGTGAATCATCATTGAAAACAATGGAAGAGTAAAAGTGTAAAATGTTATTAAGTGTCCTGAAAATGTCACAATGCAAAAAATCTTAATAGTTCTAAATTTAGAGGGGGGCCTGGGTAGCTCAGTGGTAAAGACGCTGGCAGTTCGCTAGCTCGCTAGTTCAAATCCCAGGGCGTGCTGAGTGACTCAAGCCAGGTCTCCTAAGCAGCCAAATTGGCCCAGTTGCTAGGGAGGGTAGAGTCACATGGGGTAACCTCCTCATGGTCGCTATAATGTGGTTCATTCTCGGTGGGGCGAGTGGTAAGTTGAGTCTGGTTGCTGCGGTGGATGGCGTGAAGCCTCCACATGCACTATGTCTCCATGGCAACACGCTCAAAAAGCCACGTGATAAAATGCAGGGGTTGACAATCTCAGACACAGAGGCAACTGGGATTCGTCCTCCGCCACCCGGACTGAGGCGAATCACTATGCATCCATGAGGACTTAAAAGCATATTGGGAATTGGGCATTCCAAATTGGGAGGCAAAAAAAAAAAAAAATAGTTCTAAATTTAGGCTTCATTTTCTGTATTTCTTTCTAAATCCTATTTATGTACCATATATGTAAAAAAAATAAAATAATGGATGTTAAACGAAGAAAAAAATATTTCTTTATTTCTTTCTTTTCTTTTTCTTTGTGTGTGTGTGTGTGTGTGTGTGTGTGTGTGTGTGTGTTGATTTAGGGTTAAAGGGATAGTTCACCCAAAAATGAAAATTCTTTCATCATTCACTCACCCTCATGCCATCCCAAATGTAAATGACATTCTTCTGCTGAATACAAATGAAGATTTTTAAAAGAACATTTCAGCTCTGTAGGTCCATACAATGCAAGTGAATGGTGACCAACATTTTGAAGTTCAAAAAAGCATATAATGCAGCATAAAAGTAAGTTTCCAGTGGTTTAATCCATGTTTTCAGAAGTGATATGATAGGTGTGGGTGAGAACGAGATACATTTTAAAGTAAATATTAACTCAACATTCTCCTCCCTGCCCAGTAGGTGGCGACATGCACAAAGAATGTGAATTGCCAAAAACAAAAGAAGAAGAATGTGAAAGTGAAAGTGGAGATTTATAGTAAAAAAGGACTTCAGTATTGATCTGTTTCTCACCCACACCTATAATATCGCTTCTGAAGACATGGATTAAACCACTGGAGTCACATGGATTACTTTTATGCTGCCTTAATGTGCATTTGGAGCTTCAGAATTTTGATTCCCTTTCACTTGCATTGTATGGACCTACAGAGCTGAGATATTCTCCTAAAAAAATGTGTTCAGCAGAAGAAAGAAAGTCATACACATTTGTGATGGCATGAGGTTGAGTAAATGATGAGAACATTTTCATTTTTTGGTGAGCTATCCCTATAAATATGGCCAGGACATTTTCTTAAATGTCCTGGCCATATTTATATATAATGAGAATCAACCAATTTTTGTAATAATCTCTAGGCTACTACTATTGTGCATACTTAGGGTTAGGGGTTAAAACAAGACCCTTAACCCTGAGTATTACACTTTGGGGATAGTGAAGATAGCAAAGCCTTCTCTGCTGGCCAAACATGCCAAATAAATAAATATTTTTCATCCTTTCATTCTCAATCACCTTTTTGCCTATGTATTTTTAATCGCTTACCACTCTTAATTAATCTACAAGTAAATAGAGAAAAACAAAAAGTTTATCCAGTCAGAATTTATTCCTTGATGCTTACAAGCAAAGTGTGACAACTTGCCCGAAGCATGCCCGAATCTGAAGCAGCACGTGAGTTTGAGCTCCACCCCTTCAGGCCTTCAGAATTTCTTCAGAATCCCTCAACAGTGCAAATGAATGGGCAACTAAAGTCAAATTGTCAGATTCATCAGCCAATCAGATTGATTTATTTGTTCTTGGTGGGTGTGATCTTTAGGATATGTCCCGGTCGAGGCCTTCTAGCTGGCCTTGAGTGGCACAATCACGCTTTAAGTGATATTCGTAATTCAAGAGCGAAAAGCGTAAGATCAAGCTTTTTGACGAGTCGGCTGTCACTGCTGTTATTGCCGTTGAGAAAGAGATCCTTATGGATTTAAAAACAGGAGATGTTCTGCATGATCGTGCGATTGATTAATTAAACAGGAAAGGAGGGCTGATTTTCACTTCAAGTAAATTGGTAAGTGCTTTTTGCATTGTTATAGTAACATCAGGAGTTTTCTAAGTGTAAATTAGGCTGCTGGAGCATTCAGTGTCGGATCAAGTTTTGAAAAGTAGTGCTGCGTTCCATTCAACTCGGAAAGTCGGATTTTTCAACTTCCTACTAGGAAAAGTGCAATGGAATGCATCTTGAAGTCAGAATTACAACTTGTAGGCTCGTGCAGAAATTCTCAACTCAGATTTCGCCGAGATGCAGGGGCACGAGGTCACACAAACATGTCGACACTCAGGGAGATATACAAAGTAAGTAATAAACATTCACTTTATTAAGTAATATTGATAAATGAGTTTGTTTCCACATTACATGATATTAAAGCTTGTTTAACAAACGCCTGCAGAAACAGGTGTATAAAACATTATAATCTCTTTTGATAATCGTACACCTGAAGCACAAATACTAGCGCTGCAGCATTGTTTATCAGTTGGGTTGCTAGGAGACATCTAATGAGAATCAAACCCCTGCTAAGCTAACGGGAGCATTGCAGTTTTGTTTCCTTAAACGTCATCTTCTGAATATCGGGGAATGGAATGCATTTATGGTCGGAGATATCAAGTAGGAATATCCCACATCCAACTTGAATGGAACGCAGCATAACCGTGTACCCTGACAAAATGAAATTTATTGCAAGCAACATTTAAATCGCAAATATTATTAGATAGATTTTTCTAGATATTATAGACCTCCTTGGTAGATTCATATGAAAAATTATGATTTTTGAATGTCTGTTCGGAAGACGTTCATTTAAAAAAACAGTCATGCTGCAGTTAAAATTAGGTATCATTTCAAGTTCTGGCTTTCGTGCGTGGATGTGTTTTTAAAATGTCAATTGGTATTACTAGTTAGCTGCGCCATAATGTATGATGCCCAAAGGCATAGGGTGTCTTATTCATTGTGAAACTGTGTTTTCTTAATGGCATGAATCACACTGAAGGCCTAGGCTGTAAATGCATGGCCTGCCACTGACTAATTGAATACATGTAATGGAACCAGTGTAGTGTATACACATTATATGTGATTTTTATAAATGTATTATCAGAGCTCCACAAAGAATGTCACTCAGCTAAGCTTTGTGAATGATGTATTTTTTGCATAGTCTTCAAAGAGATTCCACAGCATTAGAGGTAGGCTCCTCAATCTCTTTCTTCTTGGCCTTGTTTCTAAACTCTCAATACACTGTGTCTCTTGGACAAGGCCAAAGACAAAGCCAAATAGTGTGTCTGACTCACTTACATCCAGGTGGCTGACATCTGATCCCTGTGCTTCTAAATGAATGACCTCCATCATCCCCCTAGGCAAAACGAGTAAAATGATTGCCAACTCACTAAAAACCAACAATACCTTATTTAGTGAGATGCACTCAGTTTGTTGTTACAGTTACTTCGCTTCGCTTATTGATTTAGTAACACTTCAGGCTCTCCAAATAGCTTTAGCTTAATGATTAGCTGTAATAGCATTGTTTAGTATCCTTGGTCTTCTCAAAAAATACAAAAAATAAAAATAAAATAAAAAGCATTGGGAGGGATATTTCATCCCACATTGAGTGAAAGGACTCCATGTGGTTTGAAATGGTTTTCTGTGTAACACAAAATCAGGCTGAATTTTGTTCTTGTGTAACAATGCAAATGGACATTGGCAACACTGTTGGGTGTATGCACGCACATTTTTAGCAGTAATAATCTCAATAGGTGTTAATCTTGTTCGTTTTCTGTTCCTTGTAACACTGGTTCTACAGCTAAAATTAAATGAAATCCCACTTATGGTGAGAGAATACCTAAAATGGCGTCCTAATGAAATATTCAAGAGGACTAAGTGTGGCTGGTGTCACTTAGCTGGTGAAATTCATGAATTCAAAATAACCTCCTTTTAGGTATGAGAAACACTTATGATGGATTAAAACCTTCAGTGAAAGGGTGTTTTTAATTAATTTAATTAAAGGGATAGTTCACCCAATAATGAATATTACTTACCCTCATGTTGTTCCATGTATGTTCAGTGGAACACAAAAGGAGATGCTAGGCAGAATATTTGCCTCAGTCACTATTCACTTTCAGTGTGTGGGAAAAAAAGATGCAATAAAAGTGAAAAGTGAAAATCTTCTTTTGTGTTCCACTGAAGAAAAAAAATAAATAAATGTTTTTGTTTGGGACTACATGAATATGAGTAAATAATACCAGGATTTTATTTTGGGTGCATTAACCTTTTAAGTCATATTGTCAATACTGTCAAATTCTAAGTGTCTTATATTGTATGGGAGTATAAATTGTTTATTTCATTATAATGGCCTTATCAGCTTCTTTATAGAGGACTTAAAAATAAAAGCACTCCCTTTTTTTACCTCTCTAGCTCAGGCGATTTAATGTCAAAGAATGGATAATGGTGACCCCTACAGGGAATGGAAGTTATTTCGAATATATTTAGAAGAAATACAGGTATGGTTAAAACATGACTACTAGTTATCATTATTAATACAGCCAATTTTACGGCAAATATGAAATTAATTAATGGCTATTTCTGGAAAACTGAATCCATTTTAAAGAACACAAGTGTTTAACACATAAATGTTATTATTACAGGTAGGTCTATTACTAAAATCAGTTAACATTTGTACCCCTTGTTTCATTATATGCCAACAGTGAGTCCAGAAATAGTAAAAAACACTTTAGTGTTGTTGTTGTTGTTGTTGTATAGTTAAATACTAGAGAAATAGGGCTCTCTTTGTGGCTTCATATGTAAAATTGTACCCATTTTGAATGGTTGAAAACCAAATGATCATCACATGATATGAATCTAGTTTTTCTTGTCCTACAAAACAGTTCTGAAGTACAAATAATGTTTATTATTAACAATATTGTCATATTTCATGTCAGTTTTCAAAAATACACTATTATAAAGAATAAGCGACACATGTGGCTCTTGCAATATGCATTTTTGGATTTCATAATTTATAAATAAAAGAAATGATTCAAAAAAGGATTGTTTGTTCTGTCCAGAATCTAAAAGAATAAAGGTATCTTTGATACTTCTGGAGATACTGTCAGGGTTCGCCACTTCTGTTGGTTTTGTTTATACTTTTTGTGACTGAATTCTAACACTCATGTTTTGTGACATGTTGTGTGAACACATGGCTTTGATTGGTTTTCATTGCCATGTGTTCTTGTGTCTTTGTCATTTGTTGTGTGAGTGCACTTGGCTTTGTGTTTTCTCATTGTCATGTGCACTCGTGTCAGTTCAGTCATGCGTGATACCCCGCCCCCCTTGTTACATTGTTAACAGTTAATTTGCCTCACCTGCCTTCCCTCTTTACGCTCCTCAATTCCTTCCCCATTTAACCTCCCTGAGTTCTCTGTCCTGTTCTAGTTCATTATTTTATGTTCATGTGGATGGTCTACTTGTCCTGTCTCTGGTCTTTCTGTCTGAGCTGCAGGTTCTGGAGAATCCTGTATGAGCCTGATCCAGAGGCTCTCCCTTCTCCTGCCCAGCCAACCCGGATCCATTCTGTTTGTGGTATATTTGTTTCTCCCCTATGGGGTTGTTTTTTTAAAAAAAAAAAAAAAAAAAAAAAAAAGCTTAATAAAGCCCATTGAAGCTTGAGTCCTCGGCTCTCTACATCGTAGCGTGACTGATACAGGCACTCCAACTAATATATATATATATATATATGTACACACGCACAGTTCTGGAAAAAATTAAGACCACTGCAAAGAATTACTATTGATAGGTTTGTGCTTTGAGTAAAATGAACATTTTTGTTTTATTCTATAAAGTACTGACAACACTTCTCCCAAATAAAAATGTCATTTAGAGCATTTATTTGCAGAAAATGACAATGGTCAAAAGATGCAGTGTTTTCAGACCTCGAATAATGCAAAGAAAACTAGTTCATATTCATTTTTTAACACAATACTAATGTTTTAACTTAGGAAGAGTTCAGAAATCAATATTTGGTGGAATAATCCTGATATTCAATCACAGCTTTCATGTGTCTTGCATGCTCTCTACCAGTCTTGTGGCCATCCATCTTCCTATTGATCACATTCCAGAAATTTTCAGTGGTGTTCAGGTCTGGAGATTGGGCTAGCCATGACAGGGTCTTGATCCGGTGGTCCTTCATCCACACCTTGATTGACCTGTCTGTGTGGCATGGAGCATTATTCTGTTGGAAAAACCAATCCTCAGAGTTGGGAAACGTTGTCAGAGCAGAAGGAAGCAAGACAACCTTGTATGTGGCTTGATTCATGCATCCTTCACAAAGATGAATCTGCCCGATTCCAGCCTTGCTGATGCACCTCCAGATCATCATCGATCCTCCACCTGGTCGTCTAATGGTTAGATGGAGACCTGGCGAGGCCTTCAAGCCACAGTATCTCGCACCCTTTGTGAAATTTGGTGTAGGATTGGCGATGATCTGGTGGTGCTTCAAGGCTGGAATTGGGCAGACATTCCAAACTGACACACTCTGTTTGGTTCTACAGTATTCTTCTCTATGTACATGATTTATGGATTTCACCATGTTACATAATGCCAGACTGAGAACTGGATCTAAAGAAGGTTTATAAAAGTAGTTGTGTATGATTTTTGCGCTTGTTCAAGTTCTTTCATTAAAAATAAACTTCACAACTTCACAACATCTTTGGGTTCTATCCATTTCAATTTTACTTAATATATTTACTTAATCCATTTGAGTTGGAACTACATGAATACTATTTGTGGTGTTAATGTAGTATTAATGAAATCAGATGCTTTGAATGGGACTGGATGGAGTGAACGAATGGTAAAATTAAACTTTATGCATTTTTGAGCAAGATGAGAATAGGAGGAGATATGTGTAGAAACAGAAAGATGGTTTATATGTTTTTAATTGCTTTGTTTTAATTAATTTAACATCTCACTGAAAGTAAAAGACCATTATTATTTCAATGAGAGTTTAAAAAAATATTTTGTAAGCAGAGAACTGTATTAAATCCAATGTTTACCTCCTTCATTGATCTTTGCACAGAAAAACAATATTTACATGTATTTATGCTTGTCTTATTTTTGTACTCTGTCCATCTCAGCAGGGAAGCATATGAAACCCATACCCTTTTGATCTGACTCATATACACACACACACACACACACACGCACACCCTACTATGCATGAGTAGACCGCCAAAGTGCTGTTAAAGGAAGTGCTCATATAAGCATCATTGAAGCTTGAGTGGAAGCTATTATTGGAGATGTCAGAAATAAACCAAGGAAGATGTGCTGACAACATCCTGATATTTGTTTGACAATGTGTCAGTCTAAAGTAGCATCTCTTAGGGTAATCAGGTGCTCAGAGAGGCATAGAAAGGCTCACAGTGGGGCCACAGTACGTGAAGTGCTTTAAAGTGTCTTTCCCAGGACTCAAGCTGAGAACTCAAAGGCTAGAAATTCACCTCAGCCTTATTTTGCCCTCTGTGGTTTCCAAACCGACACACTCTGTTTGGTTCTACAGTATTCTTCTCTGTGTACATGATTCATGGACTTCACCATGTTACATAATGCCAGATTGAGAACTGGACATAAAGAAGGTTGATAAAATTAGCTGTGTATGATTTCATGCTATATGGAAAGACCACAGTTTTTAAATCGAACATGAAAAATCATCTCCTTGCATATTGGACTATAGAATTAATGGCACACATATTCTTGAGTACTTCGACAAAAGCAAGATTGTCTATAATACCTGGACAGAGCCAACCATTAGCATTACCATTCATCTCAATGGCAGTTGCTTGGCTGGCGCAAGACCCCCTGGAAGTGCATGATTTGAAATCTACCATATTTGTGCATAGGCACTCAGGCTGAGTTCGGAATGGCATACTACCATACCACTTTTACTATTCCTGCCACGCAAAACATGGCATCATGACAACATCTTTTGATGGCTCCAGAAGAAGTTGCACAGTCCCAAGCTGGGATTTCAAATGCAGCTGACAGGGAAACATATAATATAAAATATAATGTAATGTAAAATTTGTGATTAATATGTAGGGTTGGGATCCAAGAACTATTCTTTCATTGTTTTTAAATATAGGAACTGTACACTCACTAACCATTTTATTAGGTACACCTGCAGACCTAGTTATTCATGTGATTATCTAATCAGCCAATCACGTGGCAGCATGGCAATGCATAAAATCATGCAGATATGGGTCAGGACCTTCAAGTTCACATCAACTATCAAAATGGTTATTTTGAATCGACAGCAACATACAGCGCAACTGGTGTAGTCCGGTTCCCAAATGAATGATTCTTATGAGCCGGTTCTTTTGAATCTACAGCGTGAAATATACAGCGCGACCAGTGTAGTGTGGTAACAGAACGAATGACTGTTATGAGCCAGTTCTTTTGAATCAACAGTGCGAAACATACAGTGCGACCAGTGTAGTCCAATTCCCAAACCAATGTCTCCTATGAGCTGATTCTTTTGAATCTACACTGCTAAAAACAGCATGAGCAGTGTAGTCTGATTCCCAAATAAATGACCCTCATGAGCCGGCTCTTTGGAATCTACAGCATGAAACATACAGTGCGAGTAATTCGGTTCCCAAATGAATGTTTCTTATATACACACTGAGCACTTTATTAGGAACACTTTGGTCCTAATAAAGTGCCCGACGTGATCTGCTGTTGTAGCCCATCTGCCTCACGGTTCGACGTGTTGTTCATTCTGAGATGCTATTCTGCTCACTACAATTGTGCAGAGTGTTTATCTGAGTTACCGTAGCCTTTCTGACAGCTCGAACTAGTCTAGCCATTCTCCATTGACCTCTCTCATCAACAAGGCATTTCCATCTGCAGAACTGCTGCTCACTGGATGTTTTTTGTTTCTGGCACCATTCTGAGTAAACTCTAGAGACTATAGTGCGTGAAAATCCCAGGAGATCAGCAGTTACAGAAATATTCAAACCAGCCTGTCTGGCACCAACAATTATGCCATGGTCGAAATCACTGAGATCACGTTTTCTCATCATTCTGATGGTTTATGTGAACATTAGCTGAAGCTCCTGACCCGTATCTGTATGATTTTATGCGTTGCACTGCTGCCACGTGATTGGCTGACTAGATAATCGCATGAATTTGTAGGTGTTAAATAAAGTGCTCAGTAAGCTGGTTCTTTTGAATCTATAGCTTGAAACATACAGCGTGACCAGTGTAGTCCGAATCCTAAACAAATTAATCTTATGAGCCAGTTCTTTACACTGAAACAGCAACACTTCAGTTGGAGTGTAGAAACACATATAAATTACATGTTGCTTGCCAACATTCTATTTCGGCTGAATACGTGGAATATTTTGGATAAAACTGCAAGACATCTTCAAAGGTATTCACCCCCATTTTTTGTGCACCCTCCTGCTTCTATCATTTTTTCATATATTAATATTTATCATGCATAAATTCAAGTATTTATTATAAATTCACTTCGATTAAGAATACATTGAGAATACACAAGTGTTCCAAACTTACTGTGAGCTCAATCATTTGAATTGTCACCATTTTCAGACAGAAGATCTGACAGAGACACTGATGTCATTGACAAATAACCATATTTAGCATATTATTCATGCATTTATGTAGTACATATTTGTTTTAATGTTAGCTACTAATAGGACCAACTTGAATAAAGGGAAAATATCTAAGTGTCCCGAACAAGAAGAGTACTTTTAAAAGTGGAAATGTTGGTATTAACAATAAACAGAGCTTATAAACCTCTTGATTTGTGTCATTTTACAATTACATGATGTGGAGAAATCACATTACATGTAGAGATTGAAATATCTAGTTGATCAAAGATGCTAAGCCCATTCTAAGCTTAGTCTCTGATGGGTTGTTTACTTGTTGCTCATGATGTCTTAATGGTAAGTGAGTTGACTCATGGGTACTGTGTGCGCAGTGATCCTAAAAACCTTTTACGGAGTAGGATGCTGTTTTCAGTAAAAGGGTTGTGTTTATCACAAGTGGTCCCTAATGTTACTGCATTCAGGTCCTTTTTTTTTTTTTTTTTTTGCCATATCCAATTGAAAACATTTCTGAATTGATGGATATAGCTGAATTTCTAGCCTTTTCCTTGCTGACTGATACCCCCCACACACATTTACTCAAGCACACATACACAAAAGAATTAGAAAAAAATCTCTGACTTTATTCAGTCTTACTAGTTTAGATGGATGGATGGACGGGCGGACGGACAGACAGACAGACAGATAGATAGATAGATAGATGTTTTATGGACTACTTTATATGTACACCCTCTATAAATCAGTGTGTGGGAATAGAAACTTATTGCAAGTCAACTAGCCAAAACACCCACCCACCCCACACACAGTCTAAGCCATCGTTATGACTATGCTTTCAGTGAAAGACGTAACAAGAGGGTGGAATCCATGCTTCCCATGTCTGAAAAGGCTTTTCAATTACTGCAATTAATGTAATTTAGACCTCACTGAGAACATAACACTCTTTTAAATGAGGAGGTAAAGGCTTTCACTGGCATGAAAAGAAAGTTTCTGTGGCTTCTCCTACAATTATCGTTTAAACTCATTAAATGCTGCATAAAAGCATTATGCACGCATTGGCTGTTTTGCTGTCTATTTCCATTTATTAAGCCAAGTACACTGTAAAAAGTAAATATGGGCAGATGTTAGCTTAAGGAGTTATTTCAACCTGACCTAACCTTTAAAATGACTTTTGCTGGTGTAACCTAATGCATTCCAGTTGATTCATTCATATTAAATAAAATTTTTGATTTAAATAAAACCAGTTATTTTAGATACCACATTAAGCACATTTTTGGTTACCTGACAATTTTTTTTAACAGTGTAGCTAATGTATTCAGTCCCTGTATTGTAGAAGTTCAAACAGATGAAAACAAATTGCCCCAATTAGAGCACAGTTTTTTTTTTGTGAATCACCAGTACAATTATTGCCACATATTACAAAAACCCCAAATAAAGTAAAACAAATGTATGGATTAGGAAAAGAGTAAGAACTATATTCTAGTGTTTGGATGCCCCAGTGGGCATTGTACAGTATGTTCAGTTATCAGGAAGTGGAAACTATACAAAAACTCCCTCAATCTGACTAGAAAATGCTGTCCTTCAAAACTCTCTACATGGCCAGGAATGAGACTTGTGAAGGAAGCCACAGACAGGCCAACAATCACTTTAAAGGAGCTACAGAATTCAGTAGCTGAAAGCAGAATAAAGGTGCAGCAGCTCAGAGCTCTTGATAGGTTAGACTGCTGTCAAGAGCTCTGAATAACTCTGGCTGAGGAGGCACAAAAGAAGCCATTTCTTGCCTGGGAAAAATGTCTTTGATAAAACTGGCTGAAGCACTGTTTTCTTTTGCGAGGCACTGTATATTGCTTGGCTTGTTTGCCCTATTCAAAATATTTGCCTTCCTTACAAAAAAGTACTGTGGCAGTACCATGGTACAGTGATGTATCAAATGGTAATACCTTTGGTGCTTTGATACTGTACTGTACCATGGAACTGAATGAGAATGAGGAATTTACACTGTACTCCTATATATTTTAATGTTAAAGAATACCATGGGACTTCCATGGCACATGTTCAAAAGACTATAGCATTGCCATGGTTCATCTCCAAGAAAAAAAAAAAAAAAAAACATTGGACATGTTACAATTTTGAAATGACCATCGAAGTACCATGGAACTTTTTGTATTTTTAGTAGTTATTGCTAAGGCAAGCAATGTTAGAACATGTCAAATTTAGTTTGTTAGTGTTGTCTGCTACAAAGTCACAGGTGTGGCCCCAACTGAATAATAATAAATGTTTTGTTTGTTTTAATTTTTTGTGCGTCACACCTAAACATTTTCTTTTCCATGCATGCTTAGGTCTGTTCATTCAATTCATACTACAATATGCCATTTCCTGTGGTCACAATGGACTTCCATCTTCATATTCGGTTGAACAATCCTAGAACTAAACTACAGGTGGCGCTGATGACAGCACATACAGTAAATGTGCTAAATTCGGAATCACTGCCATACTAAATACAACATAAATAGTAAGAGTAGTATGATAGTATGCAAGTTTAGCTGAATTTAGCCAAGCCCTATGTCCGGTATTTTCTGTTAGCTGTTTAGAGTCAGAACTAAATCCCATTCACAAATGAATTCTGTTGATTCTGTTCAAAGAATTAGCCAAACGGCTTAGCAAATCAGTTCGCGATTCAGTCTATATTATGGTATACATACCTCCTGATAAACCGGGACAGTCCCAATTTTACAAGTTGCATCCCAACGCAGTTACAGTAAGGGACGCCTTTTGTACCGATAATTAGTTTTAGCTATAGTTTGATTACTTTAAATAAGCATTTTTAAATTGACATGGCTGGGCTTTGTGCTTTTTCTGTCATGATAAATCAGCAAAGAGTAACAAATTTCAGTGGGGTAACTTTCTCCAAGCAGCCCACTTCGCTAAACTTCTCTCACCTCTGCCCCATCCCACCACTGTTGCTGTCCGTCTGCCCAGAAAAAAAAGATGTCTCATATGTTCCAATTTTATGTCATGGTCATCTGGTCAGCCTAGACTAAATCATTTGGATATTGCAGTGAAGCACTGAATCATTTGGAGCGAGTGAAGTGATTATCATTTAGTTAAACAGTAACGGGATACTTTAGAACACGGAAAACAAACAGATCGCTGAATGAAGTAGATTTTTACGTTTATACAACAGTTAGTTCTGGTCCTCGAATCTGATTGGACAAGACACGTTCCAAGAGTGCTGATAGCTCACACCATCAGCATTGGGACACTTAACTGTTTGTATCACTGCTTGTGTTCGTGGTGTTCCAAACTAACATGTACGAGCAGTGCAGATGGGTAAGAGCAGAGCAGATGTGTGAATTTTTATTCATCCCTGTGACATTAAAGGTTTAAACCAGCAGGTGATGACAAAATACTGTCTTGTGTGTGTTATGAGTAAGTTAAGCTGATGTTGACAAACTGTGTCAGTCAATGTGCAAATTTCTTTGAAGTTGTCCGAAATTGTCTCTCACTCCATGATTGCTCAGATTACTTCTTACTGTAACTATAGCTGAGAAATAGAGCTACTAAACTAACAGCTTCAGCATCACTGCCGATCACAGCTGAGAGTTGCGACAGAGTAATCCAACACGCTCAGGGCGCCTACCTGATACAAGTTTCCAATTTAGGAGAAGAAGTCAACTTTCAAAATGGCAGAGAAGAGAACATTTTATGTGTTGGTGTCAAAATAAGAGTTCCCCAAGAAATATACAAGAATGAAACGGGCATCCACCATGTTTTCCCTCCACCAACAAAACACTTGAACGTGAGTGAAATACTAGTAGGATAATTCCGATAGCATGTATGGCAGCATCAATCCATGACTGGAGCAGATTATTATTACACTACTGCTAAGGAATAGAATTAAACTAACAGATGCTGGTAATCACATGCTCAGTCACTCTCAATCTCTCTCTCTCTCTCTCTCTCTCTCACTCTCTCTCTCTCTCCTTGTTCCTTGTTTCTCCAAGAACTTGTAAGAAACAGCCCAAGCTGTCATCACTAGTTCAAAAGTGTGGTTTTCGAATTCGTAATGGAGGCTTGGGCGCATCTTTTGAACAAACAACGGCAGATCCTGAATCCGTGGTGTAAGAAAGTAGTTCCACACACAAATGCATTTTTTTGGGAAAGTCCTTATATAGATTATCTGTCATTATTTATTTACTTGTTTGTTGAACTGTTGTATAAAAACAATATCACACTCGCAATCATGCTGTATTGTCCATATGTCAGCACGGCTGTGGTTACCTGCGGCTTGTGTGATATTGATAGATAACCTGCAAATGCATACTATCGTTTCGTTTGGCAGCGGTAAAGAAGGTTTTCATTGAGTTCAACATGTGTGCAGCTTATAAATGACTCTGTACTGCAAGCTAAGACATTTTCAAACAAAAAGAGTATCAAAGCAGTACACGAAAACATGTAAAGCACCACATTAATGTGTTTCTTGTCCATATATGATGGTAGCTACATTAACATGATAATCGTTCAATACCACTGTAAATAAATACCATGGTATATCTGATACTATCACTGTAGCCTACCATTCTGCCACACTTAGCTAAGCTTAACCAACACAGTATTAATATAATAATATTAACACAACATCTGACTTTATAATGCTGCATGTTTAAATCAGTGAGTAGTGTCCATTTACCATCTTGGGGATTTTGCATTTTTAATCCAGTAAAATGTAATTGTAAAAAATGTCTACATTTGGCAGTCCAATCAGATGAGTCAAGATAGAGATTACAGCAGGTTCAGGCTCTGTATACTGCATCTTTTGGCAAATGTACTAGGTCATCTGGCTACTAGACGTTGTATACTTCACATTTTAGCAAATTTATTGGTCATCTATGTATACACTGTAAAAAATGTCTGTAATTGTAACATTAAAAGACTGTAAAAATGCTACAGAAAAAAAAAACGTTAATTGATTAACGAATATTAACTGTAAAATATACAGTAAATTTTTTATATATATTTTAAAAGACAACACAGTAGTTTTAACAATAAGGTTTGTAAAAATTAAATTTTTTAGATGTAAAAAGTATGATTTTCCTGTATAATTAATGGTAAAAATTTACATTATGTTTAACAAGAGATTACATGTACTTTTTACCGTAAATTATTGTTAAAATTACAGTAAAAAAAACAATAATTGGACGTTCCCAGAATTCCCTGCATGACCCATCATAATTCATTATATTATATGGGAATAGTTATGTTACTTCTTATTTTTAATATCAGTTATATACATTGGGGTGTTCTGTTCTATATCTGATGTAGTTTAGTTAATGTTTACTGCATTATTTAAATTTCACATGAGTTACCCCGATGGTGTTTAATGTTTGTGTGAGTGACACTGAGCACTGCCTCTATATGTTTATTGGTCATTGCTTCTGGAGGAGCAACTATTGGTGAACTTCATGTCATCATTTGACCTTCTGTATTTTTTACGGTGATCAAAAATACCTTATAAAATAAAAAGCAGATTTTTAACGTTTCAGAAGATTATATTGTTATATTGTTAACAATTATATTGTTTTTTACAGTGCCATCATGATCATGTAAATTACAACAGTTTTAAACTGTAAAATGTACTGGTTGTTCTGTAAAGTTGTTTACATTTTTACTGTATTTTTTACATAATTATTCTGGCAACCAGAGCTGTCAGTTTTGTGTGTGTGTGTGTGTGTGTGTGTAAAAACAACAGGATTTTTTTTTTACAATGTACAGAAAATGTGCATACTGTGCACATTATACTGTATGTGCTATAGCCTATACTGCAGCAATAGTAAGAACAGTATGACACTATGCTATTCCGAACATACAGTAGACATATTCTCAGGTGAGATGACAGAGCTCTGATGAACATTAAATATTTAGCACTTCAGTGGGAGAACCTAAATGAGGAAAGACAGCATGTATGAAACATTTACTGAATTAATCATACATTGAACACTATTGGGTTGAACGGCAGTTAAACATAATGAGTGTTAATAATGAATGTCTGGCCTGTCTGATCTGGAGAAGAACTTTCATAACCTGCCTGGGTAAAACAGGTGAACGACTCCTATAAATGTCACAGTTTAATAAAGGTAACACTGCGTATGTAGGGCAGTCTACATCCCGTCTAACCTGACATTCATTTTCATCTTCATTAGCCATATTTTGACAATCTTTTGAGACTCTCTCTCATTACTTTTGTTTGCTAAAATGTAGGGTTAGGGATTTGAACGAACCCCAAACCCTAAGTATTTTATTTTATTTTTAATTTTCTCCCCAATTTGGAATGCCTAATTCCCAATGCGCTCTATGTCCTTGTGGTGGCGTAGTGACTCGCCTCAATCTGGGTGGTGGAGGACGAATCTCAGTTGCCTCCGCGTCTGAGACCGTCAGTCCACGCATTTTATCACGTGGCTTGTTGAGCGCATTACCGTGGAGACCTAGTGCGTATGGGGGCTTTACGCTATTCTCTGCGGCATCCACACACAACTCACCACATGCCCCACCGAGAGCGAGAACCACATTATAGCGACCACAAGGAGGTTAACCCAACGTGACTCTACCCACCCTAGCAACCGGGCCAATTGGTTGCTTAGGAAGCCTGACTGAACTCACTCAGCACACCCTGGATTCGAACTTGCGACTGCAGGTGTGGTAGTCAGCTCCCCCCACCCCCAAACCCTAAGTATTAAACTTTGACATGTATCTCATCCTGCATAAAAATGACCACAAGCCTAATTAAGTTTTTCATTTTTTATAAACTACACTTAAAAAAACTCAACTAAATTGAAAAGACAAATTGAAATTAAAATAGAAAGGAAAAATCAATAAAAATGAAAAACTATAAGATTCATTATAAAACTCATTTCACTTCAGCTGTGGTAGAGACAGTTAAAATGGCCCAGTTCTGTAGCCCGGATTCTGGATATTCAGTTACCACGGCTTTTCAAAGACATCAGTATTGTTGGTTGCTGTCTGGTGCAAGCCCTCTGATAGCACAAAGTCCTTTCATGCTGGCTCAGTATTTTTAAAGCATCTTTTGAAGTGATCAATCAATTAATCTCGTCAGAGAGGGTTCCTGCTTCTCGTTGGTCATTGATGTGTTGTGGAAAAATACTGCCTACCATTAACAACGTTGAATATTCCACTGAGCCAGCCAGAATCGTGATACAGATGTGTTTGTTTTTCCTCTCAACATCCTTTCAAGCATGCAAAGAACTACAAGTTTTGATGAACTACCCAGTGTTGTAGAAGCCAACAGAATTAAAACTAGAAAAGGACTAGACAAACTTTGAATGTTGGCATGACAAAGCCATGTTTGTTAGGGCATACTATTTGGTTGCTCAGGTGCTCTGAGTGGTTGCCAGGGTATTACTGGGTGGTAGCTACAGTAACTTGTTCTGGGTGGTTAAGGTGTTGCTACAGTATGAGTTTACTAGACTGACAGATAAAACCCTAACCCAAGTTTGTACAATAAATTTGGCTTTGCTTAAATTAATTTTAGATTTTAAAATGACATGTTTCAGAGATTTCATCCATTGTCTAGACTCTCCTTGCTGGTTGAATGCATGAGCTGTGTCTGTTTCGAGCAGTGAATGGCCAGAGCTCTGCTAGGACTGATTTGGTTTGTAAATGTGTTTCTGTTGTTGCAGTCAAACATGGCAGTAAAAGGCCAAGCAGCTCAGATCGCACCATGATAGACATGTCTTTCTGGCTGCATACAACAGTCATGTGTGAGATATAAGAGGCCTTCGTGTTTCTATGAAACAAAATGAAAATTTAGATTGACACATTTATGGGTGATCACATAAAAATTAAATATTATCATCTATGTTCAAACATTTATCACATGTCCTGGAATAAGGATCTGATCATGTCCTTGAGCTGCCTTCAAGTGCGGTATAATGGGTGATTGTGTTGATTAATAATATTGTGTGTGATGGTAATGAAATTTTGTAATGAAATCACTTTTTTTTAAAAAGAAGGTTGAATAAACCTTGGCTTGATAATACAAAAAGTTAGCTCACAGTCAATTCATTTGAAAATTATAAAGATAAAAAGAAATGTTTCTGAATTAAAATTCTCAAATACTGAACTTTGGTAATGACACCTAATGAAGCTACTCTGATATCATGTAGAAATCTTAAAATACATTTTAATCTTTTTATTTTTTTTTTATCCCCTTTTCTCCCCAATTTGGAATGCCCAATTCCCACTACTTAGTAGGTCCTCGTGGTGATGCGGTTACTCACCTCAATCCAGGTGGCAGAGGACAAGTCCCAGTTGCCTCCACTTCTGAGACAGTCAATCCACGCATCTTATCACGTGGCTCATTGTGCATGACACCACGGAGACTCCCAGCATGTGGAGGCTCATGAAACTCTCCGCGATCCACGCACAACTTACCACGTGCCCCATTGAGAGCAAGAACCACTAATCATGACCACGAGGAGGTTACCCCATGTGACTCTACCCTCCCTAGCAACCGGGCCAATTTGGTTGCTTTGGAGACCTGGCTGGAGTCACTCAGCGCACCCTGAATTCGAACTCGTGACTTCAGGGGTGGTAGTCAGCGTCAGTACTCGCTGAGCTACCCAGGCCCCAATACATTTTAATCTTAAACAGTTATACATGTGTATTTATTTATATAAACTCAGCAAAAAAAGAAACGTCCTCTCACTTTCAACTGCTTTTATTTTCAGCAAACTTAACATGTGTAAATATTTGTATGAACATAAAAAGTTTCAACAACTAAGACATAAACAGGGGGTGTCAAAATCAAAAGTAACATTCAGTATCTGGTGTGGCCACCAGCTGAATTAAGTACTGCAGTGCATCTCCTCCTCATGGACTGCACCAGATTTGCCAGTTTTTGCTGTGAGATGTTACCCCACACTTCCACCAAGGCACTTGCAAGTTCATAGACATTTCTGGAGGGAATGGCCCTAGCCCTCACCCTCCGATCCAACAGGTCCCAGATGTGCTCAATGGGATTGAGATCCGGGCTTTTCGCTGGCCATGGCAGAACACTGACATTCCTGTCTTGCAGGAAATCACACACAGAACGAGCAGTATGGCTGGTGGCATTGTCATGCTGGAGGGTCATGTCAGGATGAGCCTGCAGGAAGGGTACCACATGAGGAGAGGAGGATGTCTTCCCTGTAACGCGCAGCATTGAGATTGCCTGCAATGCCAACAAGCTCATTCCGATGATGCTGTGACACACCGCCCCAGACCATGACAGACCCTCCACCTCCAAATCGATCCCGCTCCAGAGTACAGGCCTCGGTGTAACGCTCATTCCTTCGAGTCCAACCATCACCCCTGGTGAGACAAAACTGCAACTCATCAGTGAAGAGCACTTTTGCCAGTCATGTCTGGTCCAGCGAAGGTAGGTTTGTGCCCATAGGTGACGTTGTTGCTGGTGATGTCTGGTAAGGACCTGCCTTACAACAGGCCTTCAAGCCCTCAGTCCAGCCTCTCTCAGCCTATTGCGGACAGTCTGAGCACTGATGGAGGGATTATGCATTCCTGGTGTAACTCGGGCAGTTGTTGTTGCCATCCTGTATCTGTCCCACAGGTGTTGTTACACATGATCTGCCACTGCGGGAATGATCAGCTGTCCTTCCTGTAGCGCTGTCTTAGGTGTCTCACAGTACGGACATTGCAATTTATTGCCCTGGCCACATCTGCAGTCCTCATGCCTCCAAGCAGCATGCCTAAGGCACGTTCATGCAGATGAGCAGGGACCCTGGGCATTTTTCTTTTGGTGTTTTTCAGAGTCAGTAGAAAGGTTTCTTTAGTGTCCTAATTTTTTATAACTGTGACCTTAATTACCTACCGTCTGTAAGCTGTTAGCGTCTTAATGACCGTTCCACAGTTGCATATTCATTAATTGATAATGGTTCATTGAACAAGCATAGAAAACATTGTTTAAACCCTTTATAATAAAGATCTGTAAAGTTATTTGGATTTTTACAAAATTACCTTTAAAATACAGTGTCCTGATAAAGGGACATTTATTTTTTTGCTGAGTTTATATGGGTATATAATATATATATAATAACAGTGGTCCGAGGAGAGACAAACCACAAACCAGTGACAGGCTGTTGGACGCCCAAGGCTCATCGATGCACAAGGGCAACAAAGGCTATCCCGTCTGGTTCGAACTGACAGAAGGTCTACTGTGGCACAAGTCACAGAATTTTTTTTAATGATGGTTACAGGAGGAATGTGTCACAAAACACAGTGCATCACACCTTGCTGCGTATGGAGCTGCGTAGCCACAGACCGGTCAGAGTGCCCATGATGACCCCTGTCCACCGTCGAAAGAACATACAATGGGCACGCGAGCGTTGGAACTGGAACTTGGAGCAGTGGAAGAAGGTCACCTGGTCCGATGAGTCCCGTTTCTTTTACATTACGTGGATGGTCGTGTACATGTACTACCTGGGGAAGTGATGGCACCAGGATGCACTGTGGAAAGACGACAAGCCAGTGGAGTGAGTGTGATGCTCTGGGCAATGCTCTGCTGGGAAACCCTGGGTCCGGGCATTCATGTGGATGTCAATTTGACATGTGCCACCTACCTAAACATCATTGCAGACCAGGTACACCCCTTCACAGCAATGGTATTCCCTGATGGCAGTAGCCTCTTTCAGCAGGATAATGCGCCCTGCCACACTGCACACATTGTTTGGGAATGGTTTGAGGAACATGATGAAGAGTTCAAGATGTTGCCCTGGCCTCTAAATTCCCCAGATCTCAATCCAATTGAGCATCTGTGGAATGTAATGGACCAACAAGTCTGATCCATGGCGGCTCCACCTCGCAATTTACAGGACTTGAAAGATCTGCTGCTAATGTCTTGGTGCCAGATATTACAGAACACCTTCAGGGGTCTTGTAGAGTCCATGCCTCAGCGAGTCGGAATATTACAGCATATTAGGCAGGTGGTCATAATGTTTCAGCTCATCAGTGTACATACAGTATATATATATATATATATTGTTAACCAAGTAAAAAAAAAAGTTGATATGGCACTAGTTGCACTTTAAATAGGAACTCTCTTAATAATAAGTACTATGAGCACATCACAAGTTGGAACAATGGAGTGAGTCGAATTTACTGCAAATAAATGCTGAAAAAAACAGGAATTGATTTTAGGTCATCCAGAACCCCTTTCGGCAATTACACTATGTGGTCAAGTGGTACCTAGGGATTTTGATTGACAGCAAGCTAACTTTTTCAGGAAATGTGGACCTCATTTGTAAAAAAGCAAACCAGCGGTTATTTTTGTTGTTGTTGTTTTATATGCTCCTATGCTTGATTATTTCATGCTGTGCATGGAATTCTGTATTCTTCATACTGTTGCTGGAGTGGAGTGTGTGCAATGTTTTGTGTGTATGACAAGACCAAAGACTAATTTTCAGCCATGGCTGAACAATAAAGTAAACTCAACTCAACTCAGCTCAAAGTGTCATTGAAGAGAATGCTTGTGATGAAATATGAGATAAGAGATGTTTGAAGAAAAAGAAAAGTCAAGGTTAATATAAATTGTGAGCAGAATATTTTTATTGGGTGTCACTTCCAATTAAGGACATTTTATGCAAATTATGCAAAAATTAAAACACTAAATATTTTTTAATTGTATTTAAGATACATTAAATGTTAGCTATAAAAATAGCCTTAACGAGATAAAGTAGTCAGACGTTTTATAAAAAAAAAATAAAAAAAACATAAACATTTTCCTCCACCACAATGACACTATAGTGTGAATTTATATGACTTTCATAAAAAGAAAAAGAAAAAAGACATAAATCTTCTGATTCATGTACATACACAGTTGGAGATTATTAATATACAAATTAAACAAGCTAGTGTGAGAGCGTGAAAAATGTTTTAATGAGACTTTACATTCTAGAAACAGAGCTATCCACAGAGCTAAACATTCAAAGTTGAAGAAACACCCATACAGTATATATATATATATATGATGGTAATGACAGCAGTTTTGGGAAAAGCATTTTTTGTTATAAAAAATTATCTATTGTGCACATAACTACCCAATAAAATTCAAATATGTGTTTTTTTCTTTGGGAAGGTCTTTGAGAAAACTGCAAAGAAAAATCTCCCTGGTTTAAATATTCTTTGATACATTTATTGTTGGGCAGAACCAGATTTTGGAAGCCCAAAAAAGAGATAATCTGGCAAATTTAACCTTTCGACAATTATAAATCAGAAAAAGTTATTAACGAGACATAATAAAAGGTTTTGAACTATTATAATCTATCCTTTAAAATTAGAATGTTTTTTTTTTTTTAAATCATTTTTCTCCCTTTTTACCTTAAACAAAGCATTATTTCTTTAAAATCATCCTAGGGGACAGAAAAGTTCCCCTTATTGAAGAATCGCCATTATACAGTATATGTGTGCATGTTAAAAACATGTCTCTGCATGGTTACCTGCTCAAAAACATGACAATGCACATGTGATTCCTGCCTTCAAGGTCACAATCCACATGCATTCCCCTCTCTGTGTGGGTGTGCTTCAAAGATGCCGTAGCATGGGGCTGTTTGTACACATGTCACTCTTTAATGATAGAAGCGATGACAGGTTGGATGTGTGTGTGATTGTGTGTGTGACAGGTACCTGTAGAAACATCATACAGGTTGACAGCTCATTGTAGCCCCTGGCATCTGTACGGCTTATAGAGGGGTAAACTGTGGAGTGTATGGTTCAGTTTTAATTGCCCCACATGCTGTCAACAGCCAGGCTTATATGGACAGTGTCACCTGCCAATGAAAAGAGATCCAGCACGTTTTCTCATTATTCTGAAATTATATCCCTGACTGACAGTAAACAGTGTGAAATAACTTTGTAAATTTGATTTCACATTGCGCTTCACCTCGTGTTCAAATCTTTTTTAAACACTGGGTTAAGGCCACTTTTATCAACATGGTCACACAGGACATTGACATGATACTTCTGAATGTTCATGTACTCTGACACGGGTTCTGGTCCTGTGGAAATCAGGAAGTAATCGTTTCCACCTCAAGACATGGGTTCTGGTCCTGTGGAAACTGGGAAGTAATCGCTTCCCCCTCAAGACATGGGTTCTGGTCCTGTAGAAACTGGGAAGTAATCGCTTTGACTTTGAGATACGGATTCTGGTCCTGTGAAAACCAGAAAATAATTGCTTTCACTTTGAGACATGGGTTCTGGTCCCATGGAAACTGAGAAATAATTGCTTTCACTTCAAGACATGGATTTTGGTCCAATGGAAACCAAGAAGTAAATGCTTTCACTTCACAACATGGGTTCTGATCCTGTGCAAACCAGGAAGTAATCGCTTTCACTTCAAGACACGGATTCTGGTCCAATGGAAACCAAGAAGTAAACGTGGAAACCGAGCGATTCAGAGGTTGTATTTTCGGTCTTAAATTACATTTCAACTTTGCTGACGGTTAGGTTTAAGTGTGTTCAATGGTTTGGGTTAGGGGGTAGAGTTAATAAAATATGCATTCTTGTTAAATGTATTACGTAATTTACAACTAAAAATACAACTCGCTTTTGGCATCACCTTTTGGACATTTCCACCTCAACAGTTCCAGCTTCGGCCACTAGGGACAGTGGTTTCAGATATCAGAAAGCACAGACTGAATTTAGCAGCAGCACTTTTGACCTCCAGTCTTCAAAATCACAGTGTGGTCAGTCTGCTATTATCCCTGGGTTAAAGGGATAGTTCACTCTTAAATGAAAACAAAAATTTCCATAGACTGACAAGCAGTTATTAAAACAGATTGCATGCTGTACTTGTAATATGACCCTTTGTGGCCCATTTCAAATCAACTAAAAGGTAGAATCTCGACCTGATGCTCTTGATTTTGATGACATCAGCAGGGATAAGTTAAATATTAATGAATAATATCACAATGAACGTCAACTACAATGATGCATAATGCACATGTACATGGTGAATGGTTATGCACAGTATTGTGTTATATACTGTATATGGAATGCCAGTTGAGTCATTACAGAAGATTTAAGCTAATGTGAGTCATAATGATAATAGTGCAATTGTGTGGAGTATTCTTTATATTTTATTCTCTGTTCTCTTAAGGCCATAGGCATTAACTAAAAATCAAGCAAACATCATCCACTATGATGATGCCTACCTTATCATATCTGTTGTTCAGATGTTGATTTGTGAATCTGGGTCACATTTGGATCAATGGCCTCCATGTTACATTCGCAGTTGCAGATCTGTCACCATTTTTAAATGTGTGTGTGTGTAGACAAACGTTTAAGAGCATAGCCTCAGGCTTGGTACCTATTTCCAGCTTTCCAGAAATTAGCTTTTCCAACCGGACACAGTTTTTAACCTTTTAAACATTAAAAGTAACCATTAGTTTCAGGACATGCCCCTGATCGGAAACACTATACGGCCAAAACGGATGCAGTGGGTGATAAAAAAAAGAAGAAAAAAAAAGTAATGCAGTTAATTTAACCTGGGAGCTTTGCCACAAACCAGAAGCATGCATAACAAATGAACAGAGGCGAACAAGTGAACAAACCGAATAGAACACTTAACAAAAAAGTGAATGAGATAAAGATACATGATCATTGAAGTATATTTCAGATTCTTTGAGTGTCACAAGGAAATGTATCTATTTCATCCAGCCAATAAAGGTTGGTTACGTAAGTATTCTGTGATGTATGCAGTATTTGAATATCAAAGTCCAAGATTTCCTGTGGATTTGTAGATCTAGTGAGATATCAGTGTGTTGTTTTCAGTTTCTGAAGCAATAGAGAATACAAGATATTTTTAGTATTGTAGACAACAAATATCATTCATTTGTGATGTAAAGAAGTTGTGAATTGTAAAGTCTAGGTGAGTGCTGTCCTCTACTGGTGACCATGAAAACCTGCTGTTTAGAGAGCTCAGAAAAAGGTAGGTGGACAATAGATGGATGATGGACATCAAGGGTTGGAGAACTATATAAATGCTGCTCTATCATTGTTACTGTTTATTTCTCTTGCATATTTATATTTCTGGTATTAAAAATTAAGGTTTAATGCCCTGCTTTATCACAGGAGTCTTTAACACATGTTAAGCTGGACATCACAATAGACCAGGATATGATGTCAAGCACCAGGGCCTCTGGTTTTAATAATTTATAAATCACAAATAACAAATAAAATTATGCTCAAAATGTTAGAATATACAGTCGACTCACTTTCCAGCAACAATAAAAACAAGCAGCTTTGAAATATGTATTCTTTAAACTGATCCAAGAGGTCAGTGTGTGACATATTGATCTTTTGACATTCATGGTACTATAAAAACATACTGTGAGTTTCACAACTCAAAACTTCCTCCTCAATGCATAAAAAACATATATTCTAACAAATCTTCTATTCGTCACACATCTTCTCATCATCCAGATTCACAGTTCAGACTTTACCAAACTTCGCAGTACAGAGTTCACTAAACACAAAGGTTTTTCGAATGAGCTTGCATTTTCGGTCACCTGCGTGTTTGAATGAGAGTAAATGGAGTGCCCCTTTACACTTTCAATTCAAGCTCAATACAGACAAATGTTCCTTTAGTCATTTAAAATTTGGAACACATTCTTCCTCATAGCAAGATTTTATTTTATTTTTTTGTTTTCTGTGAACATACCTTGTTTCGAAGGCTGTGTGCTCCGGAGGTCGCATTTGTTGGCCGCATTCGTCACAGACTCTTTCTTGTTTCAGAAAAGCTAATAGGACACTCCAAATGCAGCCTTTGAATGTGACCTTCTTTCACAGGAATTTGGAGGATGCAAAAGGTGTATCCTTCGTTGGCACTCACAACCCACAATTCTTTGCATCAACGGAAATGTACATAATTTCTCTGAACAAATTACTCTGATTTACCTGAAAATTAGGGCTGTCAATTGATTAAAAATTGTAATCTAATTAATTACATGGTATGCTGATTAATTAATCGAATTAATCGCATACATAAATATTTGCTGAGAAAAACCCTCAAATAACTATAATTCAATATATAACGATTCTGTCTGGGAGGGCCGTAGCTCAACCCAGCCCCCCCCCCCCCCAGAACCACCCCTGAGTTGAACCTTTAAATAGCACTGCACAGTAATGGGGCTTAAAAATTCCACTCGATAGACATTATATTAAAGGGATAGTTCACCCAAAAAAATAAAATAATAATAATAATAATAATTCTGTCCTAACCCTCATGAGTCGTTCCAAACCATATGTTTTTCTTTCTTCTGTGGAACACAAAAGCAGATGTTTAGCAAAATGCTCATGCTGCTCTTGCTATGAAAATGGAAGGGGACTGGAGCTGTTAAGCTAAAAAATAGCACAAAGTACCATAAAAGTAGTACATATGACTTCTGCGCTACATTCTAAATCTTCTAAAGCCAATTGTGTGAGGAGCAGACCAGAATATCATTATTTTAGAGCTTTACAGCCCTCCCCATAAACTTTCATTGTATGGAAAAGCATGAGCATTCTTCAAAACATCTCTTTTTGTGTTCCACAGACGAAAGTTAGTCATACGGGTTTGGGATGACATGAAGGTGAGTAAATGATTACAGAATTTGAAAATTCCTTTTTAATTAAAGACAAATAAGCAACCTGGTCTCATAGTGAAATTGTGACTCAATATAAATTTTTGCAAAACTTGTTATATGTGTCTCCGGGTACAATTCCCTGCAGTTTCCAGGTGAAATGAACACTAAAGGTGCTACAACAACTGTGTTGTATCACTTTCACTCAAATCATGACTTCAGTGGCCGATTATGACTTGACACTTGATTGTGACACTTATTTTTCTCTCTATTACTCAGACCCTGCTATGTTATGATATCGACACACTTTTACTCTAACACATCTTTTGAAAAATTATACATTTTAACGCTTGAATTACAGACCCACCTACATATATACACTTATTCCAAAGTGATTAGCTTGCACGTTAGCGCACCTCATAGAGTGTTGGACTTTGGACTCTGAAGACCATGGCTCAAAACCAGACAAGAACTCAAGCTGACACAACAGAGACATAGAAACGACATGAAATGACATGGTTGCTTCAGAAAATGTGCTTTTCATTTCACTTCTGCATTTTAAAACACTATCGAATAAGGTTAGGTGTTGGTTAAGGATAAAGGTTTTGTTAAACTCTCATTTCTTGTTTCGGACACTATTGGTTAAGTTTAGGGTAAAGTTTTAGGTTAGGGAGGTTCTAAAATACACCTAAAAAACCTAGTCTAATTACAGCCTAATTTCACTCAGTTTTGGTGCCCCCTGCTGGACATTTCACTTGAAAAGTGCAGCCAAACATGTTATGAAACATATAATTTCAGTTTTCCAAAAACGTTGCAATGCTCATGTAATTTCATGAGACCAGGCTGCAAATAAGGGTTGCTTTGTATTGACCTGACCTTTGTTGTGTCGTTATTTTTTACTGATAGTATACACACTTTAATTGGTCAAAAATAAGACATTTTTAAGAAATCGTTTCTATCTGTGGCTGAATTTAACTGATAAATTGGAATATCACTTTACTATGTATATCTGCAGTTTCAAATTGCTAATATTTTTATATTATAAGGAATGAATAATGTTTTTTAAACATTTCTAAAGTCATGATGCACAGTGTGAACAAGAAGTGTTTTTACTCCCTATCTAAGCACCTGTGACATTTAAAAAAAAAAAAAAACTAAGAATTCCATCAATCATACAAATCACAGTAGCCAATATATTCACAAGCCAATATGTAAATCTGTCATCACAACACTAAACACATTCCATAATTTTGCTATTTGACTAAACAGTCATATAGGCAGCCACAAGTTTTGTGACATGAGTTATGGGCTTTTAAGACGCCACATTGAAATACGGAAAAAAGTGTCAGACCTGAGAGGCACAAAGCACATTATTTCATCACATCCCATGCATCGACACCCTTAACTTTACCTTAAAGTGACCTTGCAAGTAATTTACTCTTGTTTACACTGCCAATTGAGCAGAGAAGACATTTGTTTACCCGGTATTTTTCCAGAGCGTTCGTATGAATGCAGCAATGTGGCTTTGTGAGGCTCTTTTTCTTCCACGTGCTATTTTTAGGAGACACAAAAATGCCTCCCAGCTAATATTGCATGAATATGGATGGCGTGCTGTGCTGCTGAATGTGGTTTTGAGCAAAAAATATGTAACAAAAACACAAACATGCTTGCAGGTAACGTGTGTGTGCACCTTTCATAAATCATCAACAAGAAGTCTTCCATTACAGCAATTAGAAGACACATTCTGCATGCATTGTTTGTTCGAACTGAGAAGTGACAGCGGTACGCTCAAAACCTTGCACAAAAGGATTACATTTTTGCAGGATTTAGCTTTCTAACAAATCCATAGTACTAATTCTAGCAAATGTATACAGCTCAGTACAAATCAAACAAAAAATTCCTCATAAAATGTATTACATTGTGCCTCTATGTATTTGTCTTTTCTCTGTCAAAGATTTTGAATGTCAGTAAACTGGTTTTAAAAAACTAGAGCTGTCATGCTTAGGTTATTCAGACAGAGTATGTGTAAAACTCATTATTCATTTATAATTGATGTGAGCTGCTTTTAATTGAACACCCTGATTCACAACTTTGATTTATTGTATTTATGCGTCAATTAAAAAATGGCTTCGTTGTCATGCATAAATCAAAAAGAACCAGGCTTTGAGTTCTGTAACAACTTTTCTCTGTCCTCTATGTACTTTGAGCCAGTATAATTGAAGGGATGTCTATGTATGTAGCTTTAAATTTGGGCCAATTTGGGGCTTGGTGAGCATGTATCTTCGAAGACAAGTTTATTTTTACGATAGTCAATTTTTCAAGTCTCCTTCGGCGTCAAGGCATATCCTTGAGAAGGAGGCCAGAAGAGAGATGATTTACTAATCAAGTCTCAGTGGACCAGTGGTCAAAGAGAACTCCTCATCTCAGCATGTTATAACAGTACTGAGCAGGAGAGAGTGCTGTTGTGCTCTACATAAACACTCCTTTAACTGAAGCTCTACTGAGGAATGAGGAATTTTTTTTTACATAATATTAGATCTCTATAGATTGCTCAGTGAACAGGTCAACACTGTCCTACAGTCTGATTTTTCATGCACCTTGTTGGTCATTTAAAATTAGAAATTAACCAAAAATATATTATTATTTTAGAAATGAAAGCAAAATATTTTATAGCCTAAATGTTAATTTTTGGGATAGCCTAACACAGTCTGTGTACTGTATATAATGTATTACAAAGATAGTATTAATGAATTAAACAGGTATTCACAGTTTACTATTATACATACATGTTGTAAGGAGAGTTATACATTGTAATACTTATAGCTACACCTTTAAAGAGTATAATGCATTTTAACACATGATATAACACAAATTTGGTGTTGTTTTAATGCATTATACTATTTATGTATATCTATGTATAACCATGAATAAATATGAAGTCATTACAAGTGCATTATAGTGCATAATACTGCACAGGCTACTGTGTACTGTAAAGTGTTCATTTATTATTTTTCCTCTTCTTCTTTTTTTTTTTTGTTTAGTTCTTGTTCAAAGTATTTAGAATAACTAAGTGGCATTTCTAGTCTTTCAGCAGTACTGGGTCACAGGCCTCCCATGAAGTAAAAATAAAAGTATCCAGTTACTGTTTAGTTAACTGAAATGTTACCATACGGCAACTCTGTACAATGGAAAGTGGTCCAAAAAACAAACAAACTAGTTTTTCTTAATAATGATATAATTCACATTTCTTTAATGAATTGATGCATTTATACAATTGGAACTCCTAAAAACTCAAATTGAATGAATCATTATCATTAATTTTTCAATAATGTTGATCATTTTCACTGTCACTAAAGCCTAGCTCATCCTGTTGTCATTTGGAAGAGCTAACCATGCACTCTTGCGCTTTCCATAAAACATTTCTGTGGTCATTTTTGTCTGAAAATAATAAATACAATAATATAATTGATGCCACTATCTCTAAAAAATTGCCAATAAGAAAATGCAGTAGTTCCATTGTGGTACAGAGTTGCCAAATGACAACACAGCTATTTTTCCATTGTGGTACAGCTTTGCCATATGACAATGTTCATATTTTCAAAATTTTCTGTAAAACTATGTTAGATAAGGTTTATCAGTAAACAACAACATCTAATTAACTTATAAAAGATGCAGCAACAAACATAGGTGTAGAATGAAATGGAGTTTCATTTAACAAGTTTTGGGAGGAGCAAGTCATTTAATCGACCAATCACACTGCCAGAGTAAGAGTATATAAACTGCTGCTTACCTCTACATGGCATTGAGTCTTCTGGCATTCAGCCCCGCCCATTGTCCACGAACAGACCCATGCAAGTGACTGGGATCATCGGATGCAAATTTGCTGCAAAGCATTCACCTTCATCAGAACAGCTCTTCCATCCAAACAATCTCGTTATTCAACAGAAGCTGCCACAGCAGCTCATTTGTTTTTGCAGTATTGACCGCTACCACGTTAAGTGTTATATTTTATTCTGTCTTTCTTTCTATTCTCTATTCGCCGAAGCAGATTATAGCGTGAAGTTGCTTCCGCAAACTGGCTACTTCGGCACTGTATACATGTCAAACATCTCTCTAAGACTGTTCATGTTCTCTGATCTAAACTTTCCACCTGGAGCGGTCCGTTGCGTGGAGCTGGCAACCGCTTTGGCGCCATAAACATGTGAAGAAGCTCCCTACGAAGCTGTTCACTTCCTATCTAAACTTCCCACCCGGAGCGGTCCATCACGTAAGCCTGCCTCCGTGAACGGGCGCTGCTCCAGCTTCATGCCACTTGAGCTCTATCACAGCTTCATTTGAACGCAAGGAAAACAAAAGATTAACTATTTAATTCAAGCATCATTCCAGCGCTGCCCAGCATTTCAGTCTGGTTCTCCCACACAGGTGATTCCTGTCAGCCTCATTACCTCGCCGCGATTCAGTGATTCCGTTTCTTCCAACATGACTATCACGATTGTTCTCCCTTCAAAGCGCCCTTCGGAGTGTGATTTATTCCATTCGGTACACAGGGGCATTATGCAACAAGCAAACTCCTTCCAAATGACCATTCTACATCTCAATCTACAAAGCTCCAAATCATACGCTTAAGTTAATAAACATCAGACTACGGTATTCATTTGGGCACTAAGTTTCAGGTGCCTTCTAATTTCATGACAAACCAACTTTAAATGACGTTGTTCATCTACACACACAAGCATGTTCCCTGACATTGTTTCACATATGTTCCCGACATTTAATCTAGCAAACAATTATGTTCAGGCATCCGCAGACGCTATGTTTACCATGTTTTCTATTGGCTCAATACATTCCTAAGCAACACAAATGTGCTGTCCAGGTGCCACAACTGTGGCGTCTTTCGGGCCATGCGACAAACTCCCACTACACTGCAAACAGCGCAATGCATCGTTTACATGCCACAACCACAGCACGTCTTTCAGGCCATGCGTCTAAGCTTACATGTCTCTGTGACCCATATTATGGCATTCCTTCCAAATGAACCATTACCCACCTGATGATCAACAACAATCGGGCCATTTTAGGTCTTCCCTAAACAGTTCAACACAAGCCACATCTCCGTATCAATTAATTTCATTAGAATATAGCCTTCTATATGCCCTCATGTTGAATGCTGTGCTCGATGACCAAACCTTTCATATTGCAGGGTGAGTTCTTACTCATAAGCTGCGTAACTTTTCACACAAAGACACAGGGTCTTTCATTTCCTAATTTTTCTCCCCTCTCCACATTCTCCTTGGCCTCACACCTCAATCAATCCAAAACCTCCATCCAGGAACCATCAAAGGTTACCTAAGCGGCATTCATTTCTTCTATAAATTAATTTTCAGCAAAAACTCCTCCACAATAAGCCACCCCAGATCTCACTTCAAATCCCTACCCACCAGGACCGATACCAGGCTTCCCCTCACCATCGATCTGCTAATCCAATGCTTAAATACTCTCCGACAGGGCTACATTTCTCCAAACACCTCAAAAACACTAGACGCAATGTTCATCCTCGCCTTCTTTGGCTTCCTTCGCTGTTCAGATCTCACTACCATGGCTAAATTCAACCAAAGTATCCATCCCACCATTTCAGGACCTCCATATCACAGACAACAAGACAATCAGATACCTTATCAAACAAAGCCAAACAGATCAGACCAAAAAGGGCATTCAATTTTCATTTTCAATCTGCCAACTCCCATCCAGCACTTTCAATCATTAGCACACTATCTCCATTACAGAGGGTCCCTAACCAGAACCCCTCTCGATCCACATTTCGTAGATGACAAAAACCAAGCAGTTTCCCGATTCTGGTTCCAAAAACACCTCAAATCCGTCCTGCTCAATTCTGGCATATCAGATAAACTATACTACAAGCCATTCCTTTCGCATCGGTGCTGCAAGCACAGCAGCCCACAAAGGCCTGCCTAAGCACCAAATACGATTACTGGCCCGCTGGTCATTCAACGCATATCTCGGCTACATCTGCACCATCCGTCTCCATATAAGGAAAGCACAAAAAGCCCTGATTAACTAATCACAACGTTCATAATTGGGGTCAGAGGGACGCTTGCTTCATCCTCGTCTGTTCAATAGGCCGGCTCCGCCATTTAGATGCTGCAGGGGCCTTCCTGGCCAGTCCATGAGCCCCCCCCCCCCCCCCCCCCATCTCAAATTGCTGGACGGGCACTCCTCAAACACTCAAGGGCTCTCCTGTTCGAATGTAGTGTGAGCTAACTTGTATTGTGGGATCCCCCGTTTGAAGTGCAGCAAGGACTCACCCGTTTGAATGCCGTGAGGGCCCCCATTGTCAGAAGGAGAGGCTTAGGTCATTTCCGAGCACCTAGGATTCACATCTACACTTGGGGTGATCTGCCCGAGTGGCTAGGATTCACACCTCGTGTCCCCCGTGTTTGGGTGGAACAGTGCCTCCAGAACTTTTCAGCTCTCGCAGAGCTCATTTCCATGTGGCTGCAATCGCCACTGTCTCTTCAGTGCTTCAGCCTATTTTTATTCTCCATCTCCACCTTTTCTACACCTCCCAGTTTCCTATCCCCCGAGCGGACCCTAGTGCAAGGCTGCCTCCACTAGTGGCCCCCACTCATTCTATCATATTTTGGCACCTCTGCCCTCCTCACACTATTCGAGCTCGGGCCTTGATGCCCTTTCGCCCAGGACAGCGAGCCACACGTTTACACTATCCTCAATGCAGAATTACATTTACTTACGAACTACTGAAATGTGTTTAAAAGAGCAATTTATGGAGTAATTCAGCAGGTGTCTCCCCTGTCCTGTGGCTTTAAAACAGCATATTATTGGTTACTTTAAAGACTGCCATTTCATTTCCAACAATTATGTTGTAACATTTTTCTGAAATGTAAGAAAGTGAAAGAAAGAAATGGTTGCCATATGGCAACACTATCCCATAAAGAACTCACCCGCCATCTCCTCCTCTGGAGTCAGCAGAGCCTCAAGTTTCTGCGAGCCACTCACATCCCGGCGACCTCAACACTGCAGTGGATGTGCTGTCATGACAGGTTACGCTCAGGGGAGAGTGGAGACTCCACCCTCAGGTGGTCCAGCTGATTTGGAGCACATGTAGACCTGTTTTGCTTCCCGGGAATCTTCCCACTGCCCACTTTGGTATGCCCTGACCAAGGCACCCCTCGGTATAGACGCGCTGGCACACAGCTGGCCCCCAGGACTATGCAAATATGCATTTCCCCCAGTGAGCCTACTTGCACAGACCCTATGCAAGGTCAGGGAGGACGAGGAGCAGGTTGTCCTAGTAGCACCCTACTGGCGCACCCAGATGTGGTTCTCGGACCTCACACTCCTCGCGACAGCCCCCCCCCGGTGAATTCCTCCGGGTTGAGGACCTTCTTTCTCAGGGATGGGGCACCATCTGGCACCCGTGACCAGACCTCTGGAATCTCCACGTCTGGCCCTTGTATGGGACGTGGGAGACCTAAGTGGCCTATCACCCGCGGTGGTAGACACGATCACTCTATGGCTAGGGCTCCCTCTATGAGGTGCCTGTATGCTTTGAAGTGGCGTCTGTTTGCTAAGTGGTGTTCTTCCCGATGCGAAGACCCCCAGAGATGCGCAGTCGGATCGGTGCTTTCCTTCCTGTAGGAGAGGCTGGAGGGGCGGCTGTCCCCCTCCACTTTGAAGGTGTATGTAGCCACCATTTTGGCACATCACGATGCAGTTGATGGTAAGTATTTGGGGAAGCACGACTTGATCATCAGGTTCCTGAGAGATGCTAGGAGGTTGAATCCCTCCAGACCGCACCTCATCCCCTCATGGGACCTCTCTGTAGTCTTTTGGGGTCTACAGGGAGCTTCCTTCAAGCCCCTGGAGTCAGTTGAGCTTAAGGCACTCTCTTTGAAGACTGCCCTCCTGACTGCGCTCACTTCCATCAAGAGGGTAGGGGACCTGCAGGTGTTCTCTGTCAGCAAAACGTGCCTGGAGTTCGGTCCGGGCTACTCTCACGTGATCCTGGGACCCCGACCGGGCTATATGCCCAAGGTTCCCATGACCCCTTTAAGGATCAGGTGGTGAACCTGCATTTTTTACTCCCAGTCATGTTGACAAGTTGTGATCCCTGGATGACTTTCCTCCTTAGCCCTGTGGCAGACGTGCTTGCGGAGAAACTCACTGCCGGCCCAGTACATGTGCTAAGCCCTCTCTGGGTAAGTGCTCCACATGTGATGGTTCCCCATAGGTGACCCCATGTGAAATATCTTCTGCTAAATCGTTTCCCTGTCGGTAAACTGCGTCTTCCTTGGGCAGAGGTTCCTCTGCCCCAGTCACCGTGTTTGTAGAGCTCCTCCCCCTTTGGGTAGGACCTACCATGGGACTTCTCCACATGACATACTTCCGACAAGACTCGGTAAGGCCATGTGATGTATTTCCACTCAAAATACCTCCAGGCGGGGTGTGGTGTCTTCCCCTTGGGAGTGACACTCCCCTGACATAGACACTTATAGCCTCCAGCCGGTAAACAAGATTCCACTCTTTTTGAGGAGAAAAAAGAGGAAAAGAGGCCACGGCTGGGCAAGCCTGTCCCTATTTGTTGGGCAAGTCGACTTGTTCCCAAAGGACCGTTCGACACTTATAAGAGTGTTGGGGGAGGTTACGTGATGGCCTGGTGCGCTGGCTACGAGGCACACAGCGGTCTGCCTGTCTCACACCACCAATCCACGTAACACAGTTCAGCTTATTGTGGCATTTCTTATAGGGACCCCTAGTGTCACTACATCGACACAGCTTCGAGTGAGTGACAGATAGGGAATGTCATGGTTATTTTCGTAACCTCAGGGAACGAGACGTTGTGTCCCTCTTGCCACAATACTGAACTACCCACTGAAATGGCCGGGACCTTGTCATGGCTTCTCAGCACAAAACCTGAATGAGTGGTTGCGAGCCAGCTCCTTTTATACCTGTATGTCCTCCTTTTATACCTGTATGTCACCAATTCCCATTGGCCTTTTTTCAAAATCAGAGGTGTTTGGGGCTCCCAAGAGTGACCCCTAGTGTCACTACATCGACAAAACGTCTCATTCCCTCCATCAGGGAATGGAGGTTATGAAAGTAACCAGGACGTTTACTTCATTTTAAACCATTAAAATTCACTTTGAAACAATAAACTGTGTGCAAAAAAATTAAGTAATCTTCAAGTCATTATTTTCAGTGAAAGTGCTCCTGAACTAAACAAAATAAATAAATAAATAAATAAAACTAGTTAGTGTTGTAACCTTGCCAAGCCAATTATTTTATTAATTAAATTATGCTTCATAGACACACAAAATACTATGCTTTTGAATTTCAGCATCTACAGAAGCTTAGATGTTGATATCCAGCTATATTTTATGCCAATTTACATATGTGTTAGCCTATGTATGCATGTCTATAGGCCTTCACATCATGTAATCTGTTATGGCATCACAGAGAACAAGTTAAATCCGAGAGACACCCAGCATGTCAGAGTGCCAGCAAGTCTTCTCTGTGACAGAGAACTCAGACCAGTAGTCAACTCACATCTCTCTACAAACAAAGGCCTCATTTGAGCCACCTCAGTGTTTCAGCAGCTACTTATCTCACGTCATTCTCCACATATGGCCGCATTATCTCTCTCCTCCACAGCATCAGCAGCTGTTATTCTTTCTCGACTTCCCCTCCTCTGTATTCATCCTCTAACTTAGATGATGCGAAGTACAGGGAGATCACTGATGTAAAATGACGTGCCTGATGACCACCCCCCACCTCTCCAGTTGCAAAACAGCGTACATCCTCCTCGGTGACGGTCCGGCCGCACTTCGCTCACGCTGGGATGTTTTTGTTTGCGGTAGCTCATGCAGATGATTTGCTGGGATGGAGCGGAGCGCTGTCATAATGAGTTGGCTCAAGGGGTGTGTGAAAAATAGCGATGGCATCTTCCAATGCTCATACGCAGCCCCTGATGATGAACATTAAATATGAATGTGTTTGTAAGCATGAAAAAAGAATCAAGCTCACCACTCTTTCTTTCTCTCTCTCATTTGCTATCTCCCAAAGGCGTAGCAGCCGTGGGGGACGTGGGAGACATGTCCCCCAAACTTTTTAAAAAGGTGATTTTTGTCCCCTGCTCTTTTCCAAGCTAAACCCATACCGAGTCCAAACGGTGGTTTTGTATATAGTATTCTTTGCGTTTTGTTACTTTGGGCTGATTGAGTGACCATCCAGCCAATCACAGGTGAGTTTCAAGAGCCGAAACAACCCTTACCACTGATGTTGATCTAAATTAATAATCTCGAGATGAGGAACACACAAATGAGAGTTATTTATTGGCATATCATTCTTGATTGGCAGAATTTCGTGAAATGCTCTGCAGAAAGAAAACAAAGGACAATCCTTCTTTAAAGCACACATTGTAAGTGGAGTTTATATCAGCGCATGAGTCTTCATTAAGTTATGCTTTTTACATTATGTTTGTATGGTAATAGTTTGATCGGTTCTTTTTGCCAATTTAAGCAGATTACTAGATCTGTGTTAAATATGTAAAGCTGTTTTTAATATCAGCTCCTGTTTTTTACCTTTATGTTGGTGTGCAGTCAACAAACTGGAGGACAAAGATAGATCTGCTGTGTTCTTAGAACACTTAGGCATTTTAATGAAGTGAATAGACATGTAGACACACTTTCTTATACATGAAAATGTACGGACGTTATTGAAACTCATAATTATTATAAGACTATTATTGTTGTATTTTGATCAAAGTCATGCTCAGCTGCTCACAAACTGTAGGGAAATTATAGATTTGCTTTGTTCTTATAATTCTTAAAACCTCTACTAAAGTCTCTTTGTAGATCTGTAGACATACAAATTTTAAAGAATTACAATTTTCTTTTGATCACTGATTTGGATCTAAACGAATTATGGTGAACATAGTCAAACTACTCGAGCCACTTGGATTTAAATCCCACAATGCACATGCACAGAGTAAAAAAATAAAATTCTGCACATGCACAATTGTCATTAATGTGACTGATTAAATATTTTTATTCAGGACCAACTTGTGCTCAGTATTTTATTGTCGCATGTGAAACAGAAGTGCTCCACAAGATGCACTTTATTTTTGCAGCTAATTTTGCAATTATTTTGCAATACTTGAATATTTAAAATACTACAAATATTAAAAGTAAATAATATGTATATATTAATATAATACTTAAATCATACTTATATATTCATGTATACTGTAATATTATACCCCTTTTAGATCATAACCAATGTGCTGAATTCTTCATTTTCTTTAGGAGTAGAATTAGAATGTTACCCACTGTAGCAGAGATGGATGCTGTAATACTCAGAGCCAATGTAATCAGTAGTTTTGACTTCTCATGACTTATACTGTTAATGATACTTGGGTCAGGTGATAAAAATGAGAAATCTTTTCAAATATAATTTAAAACATATATGTTAAGCTCCTACAATAAAAAAAATAAATAATAATAATAATAAAAAATAAAAAAACCTGCTAGTAAGATTTACTTACATTTTATTTCGCAAGTTTTTGCCACAGTTTTTCTAAGTAAATTTTAATGGTATAAAATTAAGTAAAATCTACTTAACTTCATGACATAATATTGATTAAAATGAGTGAGTACATTTAACTTAAATATTTCAGTTAATACAGTCAAATTTACTTACAAATCTGATGTACATGGTACTTAAATAAATTTAGTGAAATTTAAATGAACATTTTGTATGAATATTTCACATTTTGAACTTTTCTTATAAACACGTTTAATTATGTACCACATGACATACAAAATCCTTCCACGGGGAAGCTTATTGCATTCTGTGTAGTCTATTAGACAACATTACCTTGCATTACTGGCAATACAAACAAGATAAAGAGCTGTGCGCACAGACCTCAACATGTGGTGCACAAAACACGGTGACAGATTTTTTTGTTTATCATGAACTGTTAATTTTGAGTAGAAAATGAAATCCAGACTTCACAAAACAAAAAGAAGCAACAAAATCAACAATAAAAATTGTGTAAATAAACTTTCAAACAGTCAAACTATGCAAGCTCATTAATTATTCAAGAATGGTGAATGCTGTGAACACCAGCTTTGAAAAGTTAAGTAAAATTTACTTATTTTATTTACCAGTGAAATTTACTCAAAGAAGCTAATAAATATGACAAGGTTTTAAACTTTAGGACTGGTACATGATGACGCATTGTGAAGATAACAAACAATCATAAATTATTTTTACTTATAAGATAGAACATTCATTTTTATGTGTTTGAATTGAGTATAAATGTAGAATTTACTTAAGATTTTCAAGTTCACAATTTAACTTAATGAATGTAGAAAGTACTTAATCTTTTCTGTGATATCTACTCAATTACAAAATATTTGTATTAAAAAAAATTTCAGTGTAGAAATGTAATCTTTGTGTCCCATTTGTAGTATTGATTTAATTGATTTAATGAGTTTAAAAATGTCATGTGGTGTCACCATCAAGTATAAGGAATTATACTTGCACCTTGAATACCTACATTAGAGTGAACACAACTTAATCAAGTTAACTTTGTGCAAATAGCCTCTGCCTTATTTTCAAAAAAGTTTTCAAACATATTTTTCGAGGTAAATATTTTCCTTTTACAGATATCTCCAAAAGGTGGTAACAAATATCACTTTTCCATAAAAATGTGAAAATATCAAATATTGTTTCTAACTTCACACACAGTCTAAAGGGTCTTAAGTGGTCCTCTCTGTTTTTATTTATTTTATTTTTTTAAACTAAATGGAAACCTACAAATATGAATTGCTAATATAAAAAATTACAAATAATCACAAATATTAATAATATATAAAAAATTGATTCAGTTCTTTTTTTTTTTTTTTTAAGAAATAATAATAAAAGATTATTCTGCATTACTCATGCTACCAAATATTTATTTATTTGTTTTACTCTCTCCGGATAGTTACATAGATACATGACATTTTTTACTTTAGGCACCAGAATAAATATCAATATGACTTTGAACTCTGTAATTGAAAATTAATTCATTATAGAAGAGGTGTATTCAAGACATTGTTTTTGTGAATTTAATTTATTCTATTTTGGAATATCTTAATAGAGCAAAAAAAAAAAAAAAAAAAAAAAAAAGGTCAAAAAAAGAACATCATGTCATTGACCAGGATTGTATGTGTTCATGCATGCACAGAATCCTCTATAAATTTCCAGGACTGACAACAAGCAAACTGCTGTACACTTAAAATTAGATTTCCAGCATGCAACAAGTAATCAAATTAGATCACCTAAAAGGTGTAATCTAAAAGATTACATTATTGATTAGAATTTTAGTTGTGTCATTTGTAATCAGTACCAGACTACATTTCAGAAGTAATCTTCCGAACACTGTCTATTTACACTTTTTATTAAATAATCCATTACCTAATTTAAAACCCACAATACACAAAATTTGTCACTGGTGCAGTACCCTCAAATCTACACCCATTGTACCCTTTACATGTCAGTCAGAATGTATTTATACCTTCTCTGTCCCTAAAGGATACATAATAGTACCTTAAGTGCTGTTTTACCCCCGAAAGGTACAATGTTTCCGCATGTTTTTTTAATGTATTTTTTTTAATGTTTTTTTGTGTAACAGTGTTTGGGGTTATGAGTGGTTGTAAGGGTGTCATTAGGGTATTCTGGGTGGTTGCTTATTGGCCCAAATTAAATGAGCCCGCCCTTAAATTTCTATACGTCTATACAAAAATTTGATCACTAGAAAAGTAATAGCATGCTTCTCTCTGAAAAGCCTCACGATATGAGTATAGTAACAGCCACAGCAAGCACCACTAATCACACATTGTAACAACATAGGAAACAGAAATATATGTACAGTACAGGTATAACTGTATGCAGTGGGCATACAGTACAAGTACATGTGCAGGTTATATACTTGTTAATCTACAACTGTCACTGCACACATTCCAGTTGTCTTTTTTCAGGGCTAGCTCATCATTCTCACTGTTTTTTTTTTTTTTTGTTTTTTTTTTGTTTTGTGCATCCTCGAGTGTCTACAGAGAAATGGTCTGCTCAACAAGATACACAGGCAGTCACACACAGACGCTTCCCCCTCCATCTCCAGCATCCCTGTGATTCCTAACAAGTCCCCAGGCCTCCCTCTCAAAGATCCACAGATCCCAGAGGAGCAGCAGGTGCAAAAACCTCCTCACTCACATTCTTAAGATTTCAGAGAAGCCCTGGCACTCTTTTTCTCGGTACATCCTCTTTCACACGGAAGCTCTATCGAGTCTCGAGCTCTCACTTTGCGTGAGAGATTGGCTGGATTTATGCAAGTTAGGTTACACAGGATGTTTATTGGTACATCTGAAAACAAAGTAGTGTTAACAAGGTATTCATATTAATGCTTTTGAGGATAAAAACTTAGTAGCATTTTTGAAAGATACAGTATTTAGAGTTTTGTTGTTAGGCACTTCTTCAAATGTAACTAGATATCCACAGTCATAACTGTATACTTTGTTTTTTGAGTTATGTATGTGAAATTGACTGTACTTTTGGAAACGCAAAAATTATGATCACAGTCTACACCAGTGTCAGAAATTAACTTTTCCCTTTATAGGGCGATATTTGCCGCCTGGAGTTTATTTTCAGGGGCATTTTCAACATTTATGAGGGCATTTTTGTCTAGCCAAATAAAAATACTGTTTTTCATCTATTTTATGCCAAATATGTCAATTAAAATCATTATTCAAATTGAGAATTCATTTAAATTTGTTACCAATAAATATGGATAAACTCATTTTATTTTAAAATAAAATTAACTTGGCTTAGAATATAATATTAAGAAATATATCAGATGTTACAAATAAAAACAGAAAAATTAATTACAGGGGTGTTTTTTCCCCACCACATTTTAAATTTTAGTGGCAGTTTGCAAATAAGTTTTATGTGCCGCGCTCTGTTTCGCCAGTTTCCTGGTGAAATTAACTAGAGGTGCTACAAAAACTGTGCCTTTTATTCACTTTCACCCAAATCACAAATACAATGGCTAATTATGACTTTATAAACACTTATTTTTTGCTCTATTACTCACACACTGCTATGTTAATATCAAAACACTTTTATTCTAACGCATCGTTTGAAAAACTATACATTTTAACACTTATATTACAGACCCACCTACATTTACACATTTATTCCAGTGTGATTAACTTTCACGGTAGCTCACCTGATAGAGTGTTCGGAAGAACTCAGAAGTCCGAGGTTCAAGCCCAGACAAGTACACAAGCTGACACGTGAGCCGGAATTGCTGTAGAAGCAACACGAAATGACGTGGTTGCTTCAGAAAATTTGCTTTTCTTGTCGCATTTGCTTTATTGGTTAGGTTTAGGTTAAAGTTTTAGGTTAGGGAAGTACGTTTTACTCATTTAAGCCTCCATCTAACATTAACCTTAAAAACCTCGTCTGATTACAACACCATTTTACTCTTTTTTTTTTTTTTTTTTTTTTTTTAATTGTTGCCGCAGTCATGTAATTTTATGAGATTGCTGAAGCCCCCATTAAGTTCTGACCCTGATCTACACACATTTTCACACACACACAACTTTTTACTGTGTTTCTGTACAACCGTTCTCAGAGACTGCCACACCTATTTATTTTCATTTGTTTTCACACTGATCTCTTATTGTGGTATAATCCATTTAAGACAAACCCGCCACTAAATGGCCCATAAAAACTAAACAAACTGTGGTTGGTCACTTTACATGTAGGTCAGACTTTCTCTTCCTGTCTGTTATTATACTACACCTGGTATTAATATGCATTTTGGGTGATCTGTTTGAAATGGGACGACAAAAAAAGGGTTCCAAATGTTTTGACATTTGTCCACTGTGTTCAAATGTTGTTGAAAACAACATTGGATTGGTATTGTCATAACATTAATTCCTTCGAAAGTGTTCGAATAGCAGTGAAGCACCATCTACTCACCTGTCACTCAACCACTGCGCTTAAACAAGACTTTTAGCAAGTAAGTCCACTGGGGGCCATCTTTGGCCAGCTCTCGGTAAGCTATTTCCACTTTTGAAAGTGCAGCTCCTATCTACATGAATGGGGAAAGACTGAAATCTCCAAAACAGTTGGTCAAGATTACGATCAAATAACATATTTCAAATCAGCAGTAAAATCTAACAAAAATGGTATCATAAATTATAATAAAATAAAATAAAAAAAATAAAAAGCTAATGTATAGCTAATGCGCATGCACGTTCTTGAGTTGAGTGACAGGCGATGTCTGTATCTAAAAGGTGATTGACTCTTTTATCTGTAAGGTGGGACTTCTTTTCTACATCTGTTGACCACTGGGCACTCCAATTTCTCCCATTCATTTAAATAGAAGTGGCCCATCTCTGCTAAATAGTCTCTGGTTACGTGTGGCTTTAAAAGAAAATAGCCATCTGATCTGAAAATTTTAAAAAGGGCATAAAAATACGTGCACAAGAACTCAACATAACTTCTTCAGTGTGCCTGATATAAACATGCAATGACACAGATGATAAAAAACAAACAAAAAAAAAAAACACATCTGAAGCTCAATTAATACATGTACTCCACTAAATTAACTAAGAATTCTGTTCTTAATGTGCTTAGACTAAATGCAAATATAATTGGGAGACAGTCTGCTGTTTTATTTCACTTTTTTGCTCTTTATTATCATGCAGTTACAAACTGACATAATGTATGTTTTCATGAAATCATTGACCCTATGCTCAAAATCCAAACACAAGTAGTCAAATGCATATTATGAACAGGTGTAAATGGTGATGTGTCTGGCTTGTCCACTTGTGATCGGATAACCCATAACGTTTCTTAATACCAGGTATAGTATAAACAGGGCCTAAGCTGCAATGTCGACCAGACATTTTTAAGTTTAGTCAAAAATCTGGCAAAGCGAGACTACTTTGACCCAAACTAAGCCAAGCGTGGGATCATTACATGGAGGGTGGACAGCAGACCTCTTTGGAAAGTAAAAGCAAAGAACCGCTCTCCCAAAAATAGTCCTCCCCGGGCCATTGTAACAAAGGACAAAGTGACATTGTGAACATCACTAACATCTGTGTATAACCTCGCAGTAACAAACGCCCCCTGCCCAAGTTCTAAGCAGACTTCGCTGTCATCCTCCAAGGAGCAGCCATTTTGGAACGCTCTCCCCAGCACAGATGTTGCATATTAAAAAGTGGGGCTCTTTGAGGAAGAGGGAGAGAGGTGGGGGATCTCTCGGTGGGACTCACCTGCGCCATCATCCGCGAAGCCAATCCATGAGAGGAAGCTGCCTAACCAACCAAAGACAAAGTGACAACAATGATGAAGTCATCCCATTTTCTGTATGACCCTGAGCAAGTGAAGATGTGGACAAATGGCTTCACTCATGAGAGTGTCTTGTTTACCGCTTTTCTTCTTTTGCCAGTTACTCCTTCCTCTCTTCGTTTGAAAATCATTTTTTAAGGTTCCTTGATTGCCTAAAACTAGTTCAGATCCACTGATTCTTCATACACTATATGGCCACAAGTATGTAGACACCCAAACTTCACGCCTATATGTGCTTGTTGAGCATTTAATTTCAAAACCATGGGCAATAATAGGGAGTTTTCCCCTTTTTTGCTGCTATAACAGCTTCCTCTCTTCTGGGAAGGCTTTTTGCTAGATGTTGTGGATTTGCTCCCATTCAAACACAAGAATATCAGTGAGGTCAGGTTTGGAAATGGCTCGCAAACAGTGTTCCAATTCATCTCAAAGATGTTAAGATGTCAATTTCTTCCACACCAGACATTTTTTTATGGACATTGCTTTGTGTACAAGGACTTGGTCATACTGGAACAGAAAAGGACCCACCCTATATTGTTGACACAAAGTTGGAAGAACAAATTCTCTAGAATGTCATTGTGTACTGCAAGATTAAGATTTACTGGAATTATGGGACTTAGCCAAGCTTGTTTATGGGTTTCCACATACTTTTGATTATGTATGTGTATTTTACCATAAAACACTATAATACACTGATCATTAACAGATCCATCTTTTGAAAACATGTTTTGTAGATGTAAATGTAATGTCTTTGAGTGTTTCCTCTGTTTTGAGGCACCTTGGGTAAGGACAGTTTCATGTCCACAAGATGGTGATATTGACCAAAATTCAGCCTGATTTTTAGTGGTCTGACTTAATGGAAAGTGATACAGTGGCCCCAGAAAGTATGCTGACACTTTAGACTCTGTATTAGATTACAAAATATCTAATCTAATGGCGTTTATTTTAAAGAAAGAAGCGCACACACACTTTTAAAGCAACACTGTTCACAAAAAAAAGTTAGTAAAGTTTTTAAATGATAAAACAATAGATATGCTGTTCAAATGAACATATTGTGAAACTATCTGGTTGCAAGACATTAGTGGAGCATGTCCATACTGTAGTTATGTGATAAACTACACCTGTGGTTACTCTGCTAGGACACCTGTGTGAACTCAAAAGTCATTGCAAAAAAACAAAGTTAGTTCTGAGAAAATGTTTAGAATCATTTGCTTGCAGATACCACTTGGTTTGATATTTTGCATCTAATATAGCCTAATGCAATCCATACATGTGTGCTTTAAGTGCCCAAATACATTTCAGGGCCTCTGTATGCTGCCATTCAGTGTACATGATGTTCATTCAAGTGATTTTGTTTGGAATAATATTGACATTTTGGACAAATTCATATTTGTTGTTCAGTTATTTAATCATTGTTATGCTGCACAGAGAATTATGGAAAATATAGTTTTGTGGTACAAGCCTGTCGCAAGTTAAATGAGCAGTATTTTCTGTGTCTCTTCTGTTCTTCATAACACACAAATTCCTAGAAGTGAAATTGTATATTCAACATTCGCAATGAAAACAAAACTATTTTGCTTCTCACATGATTCTTTAATTGAAACTTGGAAAGTTGGGGCTCAACGAAAATCCAGACTTTCCCACTAGTAATTACGACATTGTGGTGACATTCATGTGTACATTCGATCATTCCGACTATGGCAGCAATAGATAAAAACTGCTAATTAGAGCTTCAAATCCTGCATATAAATTGGTGCATATCTATTATCTATAAACTAAGTAGCTTCTTATACATTCATCTCTGTCTATAGCTCCCCTGGCTGGCTGGAAACGATGAATTATATGTTAGCAAACAGCCAGTTTGTGTCTCCAGTGTTTGTGAAGTCTCTAAGGAGTTAGAGTGTGGAGTGCGGGTCAGGCTGGTTCAGTGGCTGTGTGCCCACATACCCAGTGCGAGGGGTAGGGTTCAGTTGTGTACTGACCCAGGGCTCCAAGGGGCTGTGAGTAAAGAGGTTGTGACCCGTTATGCTCACCAAGGGCCCATACTGATGTTTGCCCTGTTGCTGGGCTGCTGGGCTCCAGTCTCTGCCCATAAAAGACTCACTTAGGACCTTCCAGACCAGAATCTTGTAAATGTTTGTACATTGGACAAACACTGAAATGCACAATGTAAGTGAATTAAGAGCATCTACACATAACTAAATAAATACATATAAATAAATAAATAAATATAGAGATACTTTACAAATCTTCATGAACTTTTATGCTTCCATTATGTGCTCTTTGGAGGTTCTGGTCACCATTCACTTGCATTGTATGGACCTACAGAGCTCAAGTATTCTTCTAGTAGTCAGCAGAAGAAAGAAAGTCATACACATCTGGGATGGCATGAGGGTGAGTAAATGATAAGAGAATTTTCATTTTGGGGTGAACTATTCCTTTAAATGTGTTAAATGAAATTTGTTAAACAATATTTTAGGAATCTCATTTATTTTAAATACAATAAATCAACCTATGAATTCTGTAAATTCAATATTCTACTAATCTTAAAGAATTTGTAAATATTTATTTGGTAACACTTACAAAAAGGTTCTATTTGATAACATTACTTCATGAATTAGATATAATGAACTAATAATGAGAATTGATTTATTAATGTTAATTTATCAAAATACAATTGTTCATTTTTAATTCATGTCAGTTCATAATGCGTTAATTCATGTTAACATACTGATTTTAATGTAAAAATGTGTTAGTATACTGTAGTGTTAGTATATGAAGCAATTACATTTACCAAGATGAATAAGTGCTGAAAAACTATTGTTCATTATTACTATCACATTAGCTAATGTTAACGAATACAACCTTATTGTGAAGTGTTACCATTTACAATATTTTGTCTAAAGTTTTTGATACATAAAAGGGTTTATATTTTATATGCTGTCAAAATGTTGATATTGTATGTTTCAGTGTCTATCCAAATGAAAGAACATTTATAAATACCTACAAATTAAAATAAAATCACGTTGGATCTTTTTTGTATATAATAGATCAGATAGTACAGCACTCCATCAGAATATGATCATCTAGGCTGAAAAACTGTGACCACTTACTTGCTGTCTAAGACTAAGTAGTGTTTAACAGGTGCCAAGATGCTGTTCATCTAATTATACGTGTTTACAAACATGATAAATAACCTGATATACCCAAATATTACCTATTTGCCTCACATTAGAGAATGATCAATACAATTTACTGAATGATAATTATTTATTTATGCATTGATCTGGCAGTCGCAAACAATTGACCCATCATTAATGTTTATTCTCTGTTGCCTTTTTTCTCAGTTTCCGTCTACCTTGAAAGATTCATAACCACAGTATCAATACAGCAAGGACAATTTATCATCCATATTCTACAAGGACACCGCACTCCTTTATCCTAACCCAAAAACTTCAAGCAAGAAACAGATAACTAGCATTAACTCCAGACTTTCAGACTTTTCTTTTTGTTTTATTGTGGTGGTTGGAACTGGTATCATATTCATTGATCAAATCTTCCCCAAGAAAAGTAAAAGAAACAGTTCTCAATGTTAAAGGTATACTATCTATTAACGTTCATTCTTTGTTCTCAGAAAGCTGCCAGCCATAAATATTGGGGGCTGTTTTAATGATTTTGCATGAAATATCTAGGATATACTGCCTATGAAGCATACTGTATACTGCCATTTTGTCATTCATTACATCATTTAGCTTACTTAACACCCTCTTTTGTGTAGGGATTTTATGTTACGTTCTTAAGTGTATCAGAGTTCATATATATAATGTAATGTATGTACTGTAAGTATCTTAAAGGAATAGTTAATTCTGCCATCATTTACTCACCCTCATATTTTTCCAAACCAACATGGTATATAACTTACAGGTAAGAGGTAGATAGGGGCCAATGGCTGTCAAGCTCCAAAAATGACAAAAAAAAGCACCATATTCCAAGTCTTCTGAAGATTTTTGATAGCTTTGTTTGAGAGACTGAATTTAAGCCATTATTTACCAGAAATCTTGCCTTCAAAATCTTGCATGACATTTGTGGTCACTATTCACTTTCATTGCACAGAAAAAAGAAAAGAAGAAAAAAAATCTCTTTTTGAAAGAAAGGAGGTCATATGGGTTGGGATCGACTTGAGGATAATGTTGACCGAATTTTTATATTTGGGTGACTGTTCCTTTAAACAATGCCATATTTGTGTGTATGATGGTGTGAATACCCTGTGGAAGAAAAGGTGAGAAGATTACTCGAAGCAGAATTATGTGAGAAGTCAGCGGAGGGTCAATTTCTGGGAAGACAGACAATGGCCAAGCACTTTAAAACTGTCATATATTGTACACAGTTATGAAATATTTGTTCTCTGGTAAAATTATTTGTTCTTTGAAACCAGTTTAGCATGCATTATAAGCACAAAGGCAGAGCTTACTTCATAACTGGAGACAGATTTATTTTTTATTTTTATTATTTGTAGAAAACGACTGATTTGTCAACCGATGTTATTGTTTACATGCAGCAGAGTATAATATATTAGATGTCCAAAATGCTGCCCATGTCTACCAAAAAGCACTGAGTTGAGTTCATGCAGTCAGACAGATGAAGACAGATTAGGGTCTTGGCCTTGCATGGAGCACTCCGCTCAAATACATCATTACTGAGACAAACCTCATTTTTTAGTTCCACAGCCAAAACAGGGCTTAAGATGTAACATTGGACCTTATTACAAAGATTCATAGTTGATTTCTCAGCTTTGTTAGACATTAACTTCTCCCTCACTCAGTCCCTTTCATTTTGTAACTTTCCAGAGTCATTCAAGCGCATTTAGTTCCTTAAATTGAACCGCTGTCCTGTATGAACAAAGAGCGCCATTAAGTCCATGATGGTGAAGGGTACAGACTCTACAACCTCTTAAGATGCTAGCAGCCTGGCAGTCCACGCTTAGCCTAGCATCGCCCTATAATTGGTAGACTCTAGCCAAAATGTTTCCGCCGTTGCACCTGGTCCTCCATAAGCTTATTATTTGGCTAGCTTTTGCACCCTCACGATATAACACATTGTCCTCCAGCATTGACCATCTGACCAGGGAAAGAACTTTTTATGCTAGGCTAATTATAGAAAAATTGTGTCTTGTAAGACACAAGTTTATTGCCGTCATATTCTACTGTGGAACATGATAGGTGAAGTTTTTATCCAGGAACCAAAAATAACACATTTTTACAGTTTGTAGCAGGTACAAATTTGCTTTGCAAGTTAAAGGTTCCAAAAAGGGTGTTTCGCAGCGATGCCATAGAAGAACCATTTTTGGTTCCCCAAAGAACCTTTCAGTAAAAGGTTCTTAAAATAAACATTTTGAAGAACCTTTTTCCACTACAAAAAACATTTTGTGCAATGTGAAGGTTCCATTAATATTAAAGGTTCTTCATGGAACCATGCATGCTGATAAAGAACCTTTATGTCAAGGTCCTGTCACCTTGTCAGGTTGGGTTTTTGTCTGACGAGACTTTGGCATCATCTTTCCCTGTCTGTCTTGTGTTGTGTGTACGTTCTTTGTGTGAGCGGATGGGTCCGGTTGTGAGTTTCCGCTGTGCGCGCTTCGGTCTGTCTTGTTCGTGTCCGGGCATGGTGTCTGGATCCTGACTTCCTGTCTGGGTCGGTTTTGGTCTGTGTCGGGATCCAGACACTCATGCTCCATGCTCTGTTTGTTTTGTTCCAAGCATGTTGACGTTTTCGCCCTCATGTGTTTCAGGTGCCGCTGGCATGTGGAATCAGCATTTCCATGGGAACCCTGATTGTTTCCATGGGAATGCTGATCATGCCAACTTTCAACTTTTTTGCCCCTTGTTTGTTCATGCCTTTATTAATCCCCTCGTGTGTCATGTCCTTGGCTGGTTTGTTGAATGTTAAATGTAGTTCCCTATCTGTCAATCACTCGATGTTATGTCAATGTAGTGACACTAGGGGTCACTCTTGGGAGCCCCAAACACCTCTGCTTTTTTGAAAAAAGGCCAATGGGAATTGGCGAGTGGAATTTGCATGCCACTCCCCCGGACATATGGATACAAAAGGAGCTGGTATGCAACCACTCATTCAGATTTTCTCTTCGGAGCTGAGCGGTTGTATTCAGTGCACTGAATTCAATTTCCCTCCAAAGACGCACCTCAAAACTGCTGGATTTACGGTGCATTTCAGTGGCTTCTCCCCCTCTGCACCTGTGGAGTGCAGAGAACACCCCTGGGCGCTTCGGCAGAGCGAAAAAGAGAGTATATTCTAAAAGAGTATATTTTCATTCACAAAAAGAGTGGCACACACGGAATGTCTTTTTAAAGATGAATTTCCGTTTGTGTGTTATTCCTGGTTGCGGTCGTTATCTCTCTGCTTCTGATGGCCAAGATCGCTGTGTGTCTGGGCAATCTTATGGTGGGCGGCAGGAGCCAGGTAAGTGCTTCGATGTCCCTGGACTCAGCATGGCCATGGGGCTTGAGTCCCCTCGATGTGGCACCTCGAGCTCCGCCCCGCCGTGAGGCCCCACCCGCCGGTACGTCCAACGTGATGATTCCCTTGGTCCCCCTCACCTGGAGTTTGGGCACATGGCTCGCGCTTTCCAACCCGTTGCGATGGCTGACCCAGACCGTCCATCTCAGCTACGTGATTCAGCTCGCCAGGCGCCCGCTCAGATTCAGCGGCATCCGCTTCACCTCGGTGAAGGGCGAGAATGCCGCTACCTTGCATGCGGAGATCACGACCCTTCTGTGCGGTTTGCCTTCGAAGGCCAGGCGTACCAGTACAAGGTCCTCCCCTTCGGCCTGTCCTTGTCCCCTCGCATCTTCACGAAGGTCGCAGAGGCAGCCCTTGCCCTGCTAAGGGAAGTGGGCATCCTCATCCTCAACTATCTTGATGACTGGCTAATCCTAGCTCACTCTCAAGAGTTGCTGTGCGCACACAGGGACCTCGTGCTCCGGCACCTCAGCCGACTGGGGCTTCGGATCAACTGGAAAAAGAGCAAGCTCTCCCCGGTTCAGAGCATCTCTTTTCTAGGTTTGGAGTTGGACTCAGTCTCGATGACGGCACGCCTCACAAACGATCACACACAGTTGGTGCTGAACTGTCTGAAGGTGTTCAGATGGAGGACAGCGGTTCCACTGAAACTTTTTGAGAGGCTCCAGGGGCATACGGCATCCTCAGCGGCGGCCACACCGCTCGGGTTGATGCATATGAGACCGCTTCAGCACTGGCTTCAGACTCGAGTCCCAAGATGGGCATGGCGCTGCGGAACACATCGCGTGGCCATCACGCCGATCTGTCACCTCCTCTTCAGTCCTTGGACCGACCTTGCATTTCTACAGGCAGGGGTTCCCCTAGAGCAGGTCTCCAGGCATGTCGTGGTTACCTCCTGGACTGGCCCACAGCTGCGTTAGTACATAAACTGCCTAGAGTTGTTGGCAGTACTGCTCACCCTGCGGAGGTTCCGGCCGTTGATCCAGGGAAAGCACGTATTGGTCCGGATGGACAACACAGCAATGGTAGCGTACATCAACTGTCAAGGCAGTCTACGCTCCCGTTACATGTCACAACTCGCCCACTGTCTCCTCCTCTGGAGTCAGCAGTGCCTCAAGTCACTACGAGCCACTCACATCCCGGACGACCTCAACACTGCAGCGGACGTGCTGTCTCAACAGGTTACCTTCAGGGGAGAGTGGAGACTCCACCCCCAGGTGGTCCAGCTGATTTGGAGTCGATTCTGTCGAGCACAGGTAGACCAGTTTGCTTCCCGGGAATCCTCCCACTGCCCGCTTTGGTACGCCCTGACCGAGGCACCCCTCGGTATAGACATGCTGGCACACAGCTGGCCCCCTGGACTATGCAAATACGCATTTCCCCCACTGAGCCTGCTTGCACAGACCCTGTGCATGGTCAGGGAGGACAAGGAGTAGATCGTCCTAGTAGCACCCTACTGGCCCACCCAGACATGGTTCTCGGATCTCACACTGTCCCCCTCCATCTTGAAGGTGTATGTAGCCGCTATTTCGGCTCATCACGATGCAGTAGATGGTAAGTACTTGGGGAAGCATGACTTGATCATCAGGTTCCTGAGAGGCTCTAGGAGGTTGAATCCCTCCAGACCATGCCTCGTCCCCTCGTGGGACCTCCCTGTAGTCCTTTGGGGTCTACAGGGAGCCCCCTTTGAGCCCTTGGAGTCAGCTGAGCTTAAGGCACTCTCTTTGAAGACTGCCCTCCTGACTGCGCTCACTTCCATCAAGAGGGTAGGGGACCTGCAGGCATTCTCTGTCAGCGAATCCTGCCTGGAGTTCGGTCCGGGTTACTCTCACGTGATCCTGAGACCCTGACTGGGCTATGTGCCCAAGGTTCCCATGAACCCTTTTAGGGATCAGGTGGTGAACCTGCAAGCACTGCCCCACGAGGAGGCAGACCCAGCCTTGGCGTTGCTGTGTCCGGTGCGAGCTTTAGGCATCTATTTGGATTGCACGCAGCTCTTTGTCTGCTTTGGTGGACAGCGGAAAGGAAGCGCTGTCTCCAAACAGAGGATCGCCCACTGGGTCATTGACGCCATCGCGATGGCATATCAGGCTCAGGATGTGCCACCCCCTGTGGGGTTACGAGCCCACTCTACCAGGAGTGTGGTGGCCTCCTGGGCCCTGGCCAGTGGTGCCTCTTTGGCAGACATCTGCAGAGCAGCGGGCTGGGCAGCACCCAACACCTTTGCGAGGTTCTACAATCTCCGGGTTGAGCCGGTCTCGTCCCGTGTATTGGCAGGCACAAGCAGGTAAGTTCCGGGACACCTGGCCAGGTGTACCGCTTGCGCATAGCGCCTTTCCCCTCCCTTGAAAGTGATCCCTGGATGACTTTCCTCCTTAGCCCTCTGGCAGTTGAGTTTGCAGAGAAACTCGCTGTCGGCACAGTATGTGTGCTAATGAGGCCCTGTACTGAGGTAAGTGCTCCACATGTGCTGGTTCCCCGAAGATGACCCCATGTGATATCTTCCGCAAAATCCTTTACCTGTCAGTAAACTGCGTCTTCCTTGGGCAGAGGCCCCTCTGCCCCCAGTCGCCATGCTTTATAGAAACTCCTCACCATTTGGGTAGGACCTAGCATGGGACCTCTCCACATGACATACTTCTGACAAGACTCGGTAAGACCATGTGACCTATTCCACTCAAAATACCCCCCCCTCCCCTTTTTGGGTGGGGTGTGGTCTCCGTGGTGTCTTCCCCTTGGGAGGGACACCCCCCGATGTAGACACTTATGGCTCCCAGTCAGTAAACAAATTCCACTCTTTTTGGGGAGAAAAAAGGGGAAAAGAGGCCTCGGCTGGGCTAGCCTGTTCCTATTGTTAAGCAGTTGACTTGTTCCTGAAGGACCGTTCGACGCTCATAAGAGGTTACGTGATGGCCTGGTGCGCTGGCTACGAGGCACACAGTGGTCTGCCCATCACGCACCGCCAGTTCATGTAACACAGTTCAGATAGTTGTGGCGTTTTGTATAGGGACCCCTAGTGTCACTACATCAACACAACGTTGAGTGAGTGACAGATAGGGAACATCATGGGTACTTTTTTCATACAGGCTGAACACGTTCTTAAATTAAAAAAGCTTGACACAGCACAATGAATGAAATAGAATGCAGGTGTCTTTTTAAAAGTTGAAGTTCTTTTAAACTGAGATGACATCTTAAAAATGTGGCGCTTCTGCCAAAAAAACAACAAGATGCAGTGCAATGGTTAAAAGGCAGAAACATGCTCTATGCAAGTACTCTATGTGAATGCAGATGCTACACAATTTTTTTAATGCACACTTTACAGAAATCCTCTGTTTTTCATCTGTTATCTAACATTTTATATATTTCATAATATCCAGCTATGGGTTTAGACATCATATAAAGGTGACCATTCCAATTAATTTTTTTCAGTTTAAATGTTTGAATGATTTGCTGTGTGTTAGAAAAAATAAACCCCTATAGAGCGCAATAGTCTAAAAATCCCATTAATTTATCCCATAGACAAATTGATTTTCAATGATTACTTATAAACCTTTAAAGACAAACCTAACGTGAGCTACGAGGTTGTTCATCGATGGAATATGCTTTTTTTGAAGCAATTCATCTGCGTTATTTCAACTTCGTTGTTTAAAAATTGTGTTTGATAGAGGAATTCATGGTAAACAACTACATTACCCTTGGTACAGCAGAGAAAGATCCACCAATCACAGAACTAACGAAACCCGCAAAACATTCCTCTGCACGACTGCACGCACTTTGAATGACGTAATTGAGTTGGTCTCCCTTCACCCTTAAACTATTTATATATTTGTACTTATCTGAATATATTGCAATAAACATAAAAAATATTGTTTCTATACTTATAATCAAAAACCTCAAATTAATAGTTTTATAAATTCTTGTAGCTTTTTATTCAATGACATCATTCGAAATGCTTTATGGGATTGTAGTTCGTACCTTCATGAAAGACGGCAAGTACACAGCCTTGTACCCTTTTCTTTATGTCCGATTTTCATATTCTTTTTTGCCTCAAATCAAAGTTTTTGATGTTGTGATTCTCCTCGGAGCTGGTTGGTTTGGTTCATGGCTTACAACTCTTTTATGATGGATTTTATAAAAAGTCTATGTTAGAAATGAATGGGGAAAATACTTCCGGAACCAAGACAGCTGAAAAAATGGTGGGCACTGTTGCTTTCTATAAAGGATAAAATATATCGCCCATTAATGCAAAAGTTAATTTCTGAAACTGTTTTGGACCCTGTTTTTAGCACTCCCAATGCCATGCTAATGTTGCCCATTTGCTTAAACTGGTGACTTGCTGAAGCTAACACAAAGACAGGGCCTTAGATGTTGGGAAAGAGAGTAATAAAGACAAAGCACTTGCTCTGGTTCAAATCCTATTGATCTAGGAAGCTAAAGGCTTAAGGTTACGGCTCTGTCTAAGCTCAATCCAGGCATGAAATGGTCCCCAGATACTGCTCGCATCTGAAGTCAAGGTCTTAGCTGCTGTGTGTTTCTCGGGGTTGTGTAGACCTGTCCTTGAACTCCGCTGGAGGGGAGAAGACTAATTTTCTCTTTAAAAAGTTGTTGAAAAAATGATCCTCCAGCGATTCTCCGGTGTAAGCGAGAGTCTTGAGGTGAAAGACAAAGAAGGTACAAAGTGGGGTTTAAGCAGAAGGCAAGTTTGTTTCTTACAGTTTTGCTTATGCAAAGGGATCTCATTAGTAGTTGTAGGTATTTGTACACATACATTTTTACACCTTTGGATTGACGTTGAAAAGTACAATATGAATGTATGGCAGCATTGTAAACATATTTATATTATATTTATTTTTTATATTTGTAATAAATGAAAATAAAGGGACAGTTCACCCCAAAATAAAAATTTATCATTATTTACTCATCTTCATGTTTTTCTAAACCCATTCTATGACATTTTATGTTTCATTGTCTATATAAAAGTACAAAAAAACATGTGTACTTGCTATGAAAATGAATGAGATCACACTGGTATACTCTGGCTAACTGCAGAGCAACACATTTCCATTATTCAACCTCATTACTGTATGGCAATAAATAAAACCAGCAAAACTAAAAATAAAAACAACCTGAGAATTCATTAAACTTTGACTCAACTAACAAAAACAGATGTGTCCTATTTAGGTTATTATCAATGTTATTTTGCATATGAGTGGGTAGAACTAGTGATTGATAGCATCTGTCATAGGTAAAGCCGTAAAACAACCCAATACACTTCCATAACTCTACGGCGCTGAAATCTCACAAACCAGATCTCTTATATTCTTTATTCAAACACCATCGATTGAATAGAGTGATCAGAGTTGTTGCCCTTGGAGGGAGAGATTAAGGCTAGGCTGACACATGGAAGGCGTGCTGGACTTTGATGATAGTGCAGCATATCCTTTTGGGCTTTCAAACAACACGGAGTGCGAGCGCGCTATCTCGCTCAGCTGTCTGGAGAACAATCATTCAGTACAAAGCACTGTCAAGGCTTCAGCGAGTTGAAACATCAGTTCAGCCAGTCGCTAATTCAAGCAGCCCTGTCTGTATCTCACATTGGGCTTCACATCCAAATTCCTTCTTGCAATTACTGGTGCTTTAAGAGGCCATGGTTCAAGCAATGTTGCGGGATTCTCAAACATGGTGGAACTCGTGGACAGATGTGCAAGCTATACGATATAATTTGGTCATTTCCATGCTAATATGTTTTTGTTTGAAAACGCATAGATTTCGCTACATTTTGCACCTCTCATCCACACTAAAATGGTGTTTTCCTCCAACGGCGCTTTTCGAAAACGCTCCCCCATAACTACATACTTAATAAAATTATGGAATTAGGAAACTGAAAAAGGAGTTTTCAGCACCATTGGATTAGTGTGGACGTGGCCCTAAGGTGGTCGCACACCTGACGCATCTGACGGATGACATGGCACGTTCTAAAGTTCAAAACAATTGTTTTCTATATATGTACGCACACCGCTGCCACCACTCAGCATCTGTCGGTGGCACCCAGCTCTGACTCCAGAGGCTGCTCAAATTTCTGCTGCGTCACAGAGAGCATCTCGCATATTTTCCATTAAATTCCACCCAAATCATTATCAAAGGACATAGATTATTTTTTACTCTAGCCATCACTGGATGATATATTGTGTATATGTTTCTTTCATATAGCTTACACAGTGTTTTTTTTTTTTCAGTTACAAGTATGTCATTTGTGGTTTGACAGATTGAATGAAGCACATTCAGTGCTTGAGTAATTGCATTATTAGCATAATTAGTGTAGCCATTTCTAATTGTTCAGTTTGCGCAGTTACACCAGTTTCATACACTAACCTGCAAACTCATCAACAACGCTTTGTTCATTCTTGAAGAAGGGAAAAACCTTGGCAACTTTTGTGTGTACTGTCTGCCACCTGAACTGCATCGACATGCCCTGTATTTGATACCTGTGCCGTGTCCTACCCAGGATGCGATGTGGCGTTTCACAACAGGTGTGCGACCGCCTTTAGATGTTTATAGTGTTGGATAAATTATTCAAAAGTAATCCACTACAAATAACGAATTACTTCTCTAAAATTGTAGTCTGATTACTTTACTAATTAATTTATAAAAGTAATAAAATTGCTAATTAAGACACTTTTCAAGTGTTTGTTTTTCCGCTCACATTTCAAGTGTTTGTTTTTCCGCTTACCGAAATTCAAGAAAAATTATATCTATATTTCCTCCTTATTTATTGTCACACGCATGTCATACACACATTTTCTCATGTTTCTCCCTTACAGTAATTCATTAAGGGGGACGCATACCCTTAATCTGTCACGAAAAAACACAAACAGGCGTACATATGAATATAAATCGTGTTTTGAATGCATTCTACATAAATAATATTATTTTGTAAAATATGTTTAACCCAAGAAATATACTTGATACTTAACTGAATGTCAGTAACTGTAATATGATTACAAGTTTAATTATGTTATTCTACAAACGTTGTTTAAGGTTTTTCCAAAATCCCTAAACCATACATTTCTAACTCTATTTACCTCCTCCTAGAGCTTTCAAGCTACATCCACCAAACTTTGCACAGACCTTCAGCCTGTTCTAATTTACTGTGCTTTATCTTTTCTAACTGATCAGACTTACGATTTTCCTGTAACAGAAATTCAAAGAGGCATAAAATCCCATAAATAGGCTGTTCAAATGGGCCAAGACTCTCTCACAGAATCTCCATGATTTCAAACTCCAAATGTCAAAACTGTCACACACAAATATGCGCAAGGCTTCCATCTATTCATCTGTCTATGTGATTGCTTTTCTGTGTCTGTCTGATTGCTAGACCTGTAAAACCTTCAAACCACAAGCTTTTAAACTGTTTAACCTTTCAGGCTAGGCTTTTTCAAGCCAGCATCAAACTTTGTCTTGACAAACTTTATTTTTCTAGTTAAAAATGTAATTTGTACACTACTTTTGACTAAAAAGTAATTAGATTACAGTAAAAAAAATACTTTTTATTCAGATTACACCCAACACTGGACATTTACTGGCCTGAGATATTAGGAGTCATTGAGAATTACATAGAGGTTTTTATTGCAGATTTGTTTTTTCTGCATCATGGGTTGTTTGTTCAGTCACAGAGATAAAATTAGATGTTGAGAATATTTTTTCAGTACAAACTCAGATCCTCAAGGTGCCATTTTAAGATATTTCAGTACATAACGACTTATATTTTGGTCTGTTCCTCACACAAAGGTATCATATGGCTTCACATACACATGAAATAGAAATCAGTAAAATAGCAAATGACTAATATGGAGTAGCCTATTTATTTATTTATTTATTTGTCCTGTTTGGAGCATTACAGTATAAATCATCTACTGTTGTATGGAGAAGAGCAGCTTACACATATTTTGAAAAAATTGTCACTATTGGACATTTCTTAAAGTTCTGTGTGGAACTGTGAATGCCATTTACAGCTAGTTTTGGCTGGTTGGTTTCTCATCTTGTCCTTTTTCAGCAGCACCATCAGACACACTAGAGAAAGACACAGAAGGGGAGATGTAAAGAACATATAACAGCACTTTTTTATGACACTTACCTTTAGGTCAGAGTAGTTAACCCAATGAAAATATCCATGGCAATCTCCACACTCAGCCTTCAAAACAAACCAGTGAACATAAAGAGTATTTTTTTTTAGCCTCTGGCTTTTGCCAACTGCCATTACGGAGAGAAAGAGGGTGCTAAGTGCATAACAGAGGAGGGCAGGTGGAAACTAATTCATGCCCGAGGCGATCTGTAGAACACAGATCATTTCTCCTTGCCTGTTTTCTTCCTTTTTGACTGTAAGCTGGGCATGCAGTGTTGAAATAGATCGATTTGTATGTAATACAGGAAGCAGTACCATAAGTTCTACAGGGCTACATACACACTCACACAGTCATACATTGAAATGTAGAATCCATACAGTCCAAAATGAGTGAATAACACAAAACCTGTCAAGAACATGTCCGGGTCATTATCTGACTGCAAAATCAAAACAAATTATATTTAGCTATAGTTCTTGTAGGTCAACTGGTACAGCATTGTGCTAGCAATTGTGTCACATTGGATGAAAGTGTCTGCCAATTGCATAAAAGTAAATGTAAAATAAAGCCTATCTGTTGTACCATTAAGACTTTTTGCATTGTGAATTATTTTCATGACAATTAAGCACATTTCCTCCCCAAATTCTCACTACAGTGAATAAAATTCTCATTAAACAAAAAGTGGGGTTGTCATGAAAATAATGTTATAATACAAAATAATCCTACAAATAGGCTAAACTTTATATATGCAATGTATTTGTGATCTTTTGTGTGGACTTTTAATATTAAATGTAGTTTCGGGTTCTTGTCTTGTCTCTGTTCCTGGTTCCCTCACTTGATTGTTTCCAGCTGTGTTGTTTTAGTCTTGTTAACCTCATTTGTTCTTGTGTATATATTGTCCTTGTGTTCTCTGTGTCTTTGTTGGTTCTTGTTCTGTTAAGGCTGCTTTGTTGGTTTGTTCCTATGTTTCTAGAGTTCTTCTGGATTTCTTTATTATTATTAAAAGCATTATTAAAAGCAAAGCAACATTACAGAAGAACCAACCAAAACGTGGGTCTATAGGCTTTGGAATATTTTGTTTCTTCGGCAAGACACGGACCCACTGAGGAATACACAGAGCTTTTCTGTGTGCTGGCGAGCTGTACGAACTGGGGTGACCTCAAGCTCAAGGACATATATAAGTTTGGGCTCAACAAACCCATGAGGTCCTGTCTGCCAGGTGGTAGGTGTGAGCTCTCTTTGACTGAATATATTTATTACATTTTGAGGATCACTCTCTCTTCATACACAGTCAGGTATAGCAATACTCCCACTGGGGCACCCAGCGCTGCCTTGGTGGTCCCAAACTCAGTGGTCTCAGCCTCAGTGGTCTCAGCCTCAGTGGTCTCATACTCGGTGGTCACAGCTGCCTTGACCTTGCCGCCTGAGTCTCAAGCTGCCTTGAACTCGCCGCCTGGGTCCCCTAGTGCCTTGACCTCCCCGCCAGAGTCCCCTAGTGCCTTGATCTTGCCACCCGAGGCCCGTAGTGCCGTGACCTCTGTGTCCCCTTGTGCCAAGACCTCTGTGTCCCTTAGTTCCATGACCTCTGTGCCCCCTAGTGCCTTGACCTCTGAGTTCCCTAGTGCCTTGACATCGCTCCAGTAGTCCTCAGTGGCTCCGCCATCTGCATCTCCAGCTGCCTTAACATCCGAGCCTTCTGTGTCCCTAGCTGCCTTGATCTCCGAGCCCTCAGAGTCCCTAGCTGCCTTGATCTCCAAGCCCTCTAAGTCCCTGCTGCCTTGAACTTAGAGCCCTCCCAGTGACTCTGCCCACTGTGTCCCCAGTGGCTTGGCTGTTTCTTGCTTCCCTGCTATTTTCTCCTCTGGTCTGCCTCGACTGGTCTGCCCTGGTCTCCTGGCTGTCTTCCAGGTCCCCAGTGGTCACCTGCAGCCTCGTCTGGTCCGCCCTGGTATCCTGGCCATCCGCTGGTTCCCCAGTGGTCTCCTGCTGCCTCATCTGGTTCACCGGTACACCACCGGCCTCGCTCTGGTCTCTAGCTCTGCCCTGTTCTCCTATTTGCTCTTTGGCTCCACCCTGATTTTCTGCTATTCCACCCATTCCTGGTTCCTGGAAGTCTACACCCACTCCTAGCCCCTCATTGTTTCCTGCTCCTCCATAGGCTCCCACATGGTCTCCTGCTTCTTGCTTGTCTGGACTCTCTTTATTTCCTGTGTTTTAGGCATCAGGAGCCACCTATAAGGAGGTAGGCTTCTGTAATGTATTGGTGATCTTTTTTGTGAACTTTTATTTTAAAATTTAGTTTCGGGTTCTTGTCTTGTCTCTGTTCCCTACCTCGATTGTTTTCAGCTGTGTTGTTTTAGTCTTGTTAAACTTGTTTGTTCTTGTGTATATATTGCCCTTGTGTTCTCTGTGTCTTTTGTTTGTGTTCTGTTCAGACTGCTTTGTTGGTTTGTTCATATGTTTCTAGTGTTCTTGTGGATTTCTTTATTATTATTAAAAGCATGCACTTAGATCCTCCCACTCTTCTCTGAGACCCCAACATTACACTCTATGCAAAATACAATTTATTTTTATTATTATTATTTTGGGGTGTCATCATATAGTTTATTTTAGGTCTGGATGGATGTTTATAAGCTATGTTCATTAAATGAAGCTTAACATTGTCTTTGTGTTTGTTTTTGAGTTGCCACAGTATGCAATAGACTGGCATGTCTTAAGGTCAATATTTGGTCAAAAATGGCAAAAAAAGAAACAGCTTTCTCTAGAAACTCAGCAGTCAATCAATGTTTTGAGGAATAAAGGCTATACAATGCTTGAAACTGCCAAAAAACAGAAGATTTCATACAAAGTTGTACACTACAGTCTTCAAAGACAGAAGACAACTGGCTCTAACAAGGACAGAAAGAGATGTGGAATGCCAGATGTACAACTAAACAAGAGGATAAGTACATCAGAGTCTCTGGTTTGAGAAATAGATGCCTCTCATGTCCTCAGCTGACAGTTTCATTGAATTCTACCCGCTCAACACCAGTTTCATGTACAACAGTAAAGAGAAGACTCAGGGGTGCAGGCCTTATGAGAAGAATTGCAAAGAAAAAGCCACTTTTGAAACAGAAAAACAAAAATAAAAGGTTAGAGTGGGCAAAGAAACACAGACATTGGACAACACATAATTGGAAAAGAGTGTTATGGATCTTAACTCCATTGAGCTTTTGAGGGATCAGCTAAACTGTAAGGTGCGTGAGAAGTGCCCGACAAGACAGCCACATCTATGTCAAGTGGTACAGGAAGCGTGGGGTAAAATGTCACCTGAGTATCTGGACAAACTGACAGCTAGAATGCCAAGGATCTGCAAAGCTGTCATTGCTGCACGTGGAGGATTTTTTGATGAGAACTCTTTGAAGTAGTTATTTTTTTTCAAATTGTAATAGTAATTTTTTAATGCATAGCCTCATGGTATGATATGATACCATATGATACGAGCACCCACAAATGTGTCACTCAAACTTATTGAAGGATTCAGAATAAATGTCACAAAAGTGTCTGACATTGGTGACAAAAAGCAGAGCTCTAAGTAACTTAAGCAACAGCACTGCATTTATTTTGTTTGATTATTGAGAAAAATGAATATGAACTCACAATTTTCATGTTTTCCTTGAGAAAATAAGTTTGTCTGCACTCTAGTTGTCACAGTTATTCACCGTTTTGTTCTATGGACTCTTATTTTGAATTGGTTTTGTCATCCCTCCTTAGTTTCCCCCGGACTACACTTCCCATAATTCACTGCCCTCATCATTAACGTCTGTTCCTTATCTTCCTCACCTGTCCTCCATTTCCTCATTAGCAACTTTTGTATAAATATCCTCTAGTTTTGTCCATCCTTTGTCAGTTCTTGAAGTGTTTCATTGAATTGTTATGTTGTGATGTTTAGCTTTATAGTTTGTTCCACTCCAGTGAGTTTTCTTGATTATTCCTTGTATTTGTTCCACTCCAGCGACTACTATTAAAAGTTTGAAAAGTGACTCCTGCGTCTCCTCTCTTCCAATCCTTGAACCAACATTACACTAGTCATTTATATTTGTATAGCACTTTTCATAATACAGTTTCAAAGCAGCTTTATAGAAAATCAAGCCCCCAGTGAACAAGCTGAAGTGACTGTAGCAAGGAAAAACCTCCTTTCAATGTAATTTAGTGGTGAAAAAAAAAAAAAACTTGAGAGGAACCTGACCTCTGGTTTTACGATGAATGAACATAATCCAATATTATTTAGCGGCTTAAGCAAAAATCGATTGACACACAATTTTGTTTTGTCCTCTTCCCCGTTTTACTTTGAATGTAAACTTTACCACCACTATTAGCTGTTTTGTCACGCTCAGTGTCGGCTGGGAGAGGTGGCTGTTAAACTTACTGCTGCTGTTTCTGCCTCACAAATATACAGATTTGCACTGTGATGTCAGCATAAATAAAACAACATGTTTGATGTACTGTAGGACCAGGACATGACACCGCTACAGTACAAGCTACTTGGCGTTTATCATCGATCTTCTCACCTATGTACTGTGTGTTGCTCTGTTTTCCTGTGAGTGCTCAGTGCCACCTCTCCACTGTTCTGCAGCTCTCAATGTTGTGCTGGCTGGTTTTAATTACACTATAATGTGTTTGTTTATGTATCGTACGATACATATGGTATGGTACAGAATAGTGAATGTTGTATTGCATGATGCAATTCGATACAATATTTTTTTTACACCCCTAAAATATATATATATAGCATACTGTATGTCCAATAGAAAAATTTGTGTTGCAGCTACACAAGAATTATAAAACAGATAGTTCCAGTCCTGGATGCCATTGCCTAGCAGTGTTCGGTCTATTGCCAGGGACTATATTTTCTGGTGGAAGGATGATATTTAATGAATTTACTTACAAAATATAAAATTTTAATGAACATTTGTTTCCTTAATATTTTTGTATGTGGTGACCATTTTATAAAAGCAATAAGGCACTCGAGGCTATGTCGTTGTGAATATAGTCTGCTATACTCCACTTTGTGTCGTTCCTAACAACGGCCTTCAGCCTAGACTGTATATAGCATGGCCTCTTATGCTTTATTTTTTAATTGAATAAAAAATCAAATACAGGCAATTCAAGACAAGACAGCAGAGAGAGATGCTAAAATTACATAGGCTAATATGTATTGGTAGCACTTTATTTTACAGTACTGTTCTAAATTTACATACTATATAATTAGAACAACTATAGTATTTACTAGGTACTAACCCTAATCCTAACCCTAACCTTAACCCAAATTAAGTACATGTAGTTACCTAATACTACTCAGTACTTTCTTGGGTAAGTACACTGTAAGTATACTGAAAGTACACTTACTGTAAAATAAAGTGCAACCTTTGGTTTATAGGTAGAAAGCCATAACATGAAACAAGAGAATTGGCATCTTTCCTCTTTTCCTGAGTGTTGAATTGAATATTTCTAATTAGCATTTCTTCTGTGACATCTTGCTGACAGTAACAGGTTACATTTGTGCAAAAAACTATATATCAGAGAAAAATCATCTTCTTGCAAAATCATGGAGTTATGGTAGATATAATTGGTAGCTTTGACATGTTGCCTTTTGATAGATTGTCATGCGCCTATTGCAAGAAAACAGAACTGTTAATAAAATATGAAATTAGTTACTGTGAGGTAAACAACAAACATCTCACTTCTTCCTAATATAGTATTATCATCACCATATGTCATGAAATATCTGGCACATAATTCATATTCTTCCCTGTCTGTTTGAATTTTGCGAGGGTGATAATTTTTTAAGTGGGGCTTTTGAATAATGTGTGTGATTATGTTTTGCCACCTCTGTCACAGAACTTTCACATATTATGTTGATAGCGGCATCTCTGAGCTTTTGTGTTGCTGGTTTTTGTGTATTGACTGCGTGAAGTGCAAGGCTTTACAAAGCACACCATAGCCCCTCGGCAGCGAGAGAAACACAGACTGTGCTGACTGGGTGGAAGAATTCTACATTTCGGAGAGCTGAATCGATGTAATTAAAATTTGCCTCCGCTTTGTGGATCTCCTTCTCGCTTCAAAGTGGAACCTCAGCAAAGTTCTTGTTTTCTTCAGCCCTCAAAATTGCATCAATACTATCATCACTGACAGCCTGCTTGCGAACTTCACTGGCTGCTGTCTGTAAGACAAAACATCTGTTTAGGTCAGCAATATGACGGCTGTGATGGGGAGATGATCTGTTTACCTCTCTCCATCAGAGCCAATAAAGGTTGCTTTTGTGTTATCCATATTGAATGCATGTCAAGGAGCTCTGACTTGGCTGTGTGTATGAGTTTTTGTGAGAGTGTATACATTTACACAATAATCTTGTGCACTTTCGGTGGGTTGCCCTCCTTTGAAAGATTGGCAAGAAAAGTTTTTCCATTTTGTTGAGAAGATTTGACTCTCAGATGGTTAGCGATAACAGGAAATTGCATTATTAGTTAGTTTGCACTGTTTGTGCTATAGCATATATGTACTGTATATATATATATATATATATATACACACACACACAGCGGCAAGAAAAAGTATGTGTACCCTTTGGAATTAGCTGGTTTTCTGCAATAATGACTCATAAAATTTGATCTCATCTTCATCAAAATCACAAGTATAGACAAACACAATGTGCTTAAGCTAACAACACACAAACAATTATAATATTTCATTTCTTTATTGAACACACCCCTTAAACATTCACAGTGCTGTGGAAAAAGTAAGTGAAGCCAAGAATATAATAACTGGTCTAATCTTCCTTTGGCAGCAATAACCTCAACCAAGCGTTTCTGGTAGCTGCGGCTTAGACCTGCACAATGTTCAGAAGAAATTTTGGACCATTCTTCCTTGCAGAACTGCTTCAGCTCAAGAGAGCCAATCCACAGCATCTCTATGTGGTTAAGGTCTGGGCTCTGACTGGGCCGCTCCAATAGGTGGATTTTCTGAAGCCATTCTCTAGTGAATTTACTTAGATGTTTACGGTCATTGTCCTGCTGCATCACCCAACTTTTACTGAGCTTCAGCTGGCGCACAGCCATCCTGACATTATCCTGTAGGATATCTTGATAAACTTGGGAATTAATTTTTCCCTCGATGATGGCAAGCAGTCCAGGCCCTGAAGCAGCAAAGCAGCCCCAAATCGTGATGCTCCCTCCACTGTACTTTACTGTTAGAATGATGTTTTCATGTTGGTATGCGGTGCCCTTTTTATGCAATATGTAGTGCTGCATATTCTTCCCAAACAATTAAACAATAGTTTCATCAGTCCACAAAACAATTTCCCAGTAGCGTTGTGGAGTGTCAATGTGGTCTTTGACAAAGTTCAGGCGCACAGCAATGTTTTTGTTGTAAATCAGCAGCTTCCTTCGTGGTATCCTGCCATGGACACCATGGCTGTATAATGTTTTCCATATAGTAGACTCATGAATAGAGATGTTAACCAGTTCCAATGATTCCTTCAAGTCTTCAGCTGTCACTCTAAGGCTCTTTTTTACCTCACTGAGCATTCTGCAGTGTGCTCTTTGAGTCATCTTGGCTGGACGGCCACTTCTGGGGAAAGTAGCCACAGTACTAAATCGTCTCCATTTATAGAAAATCTGTCTAACTGTGGACAGATGAATACATAAGCTTTTCAAAATAACTTTGTAACCTTTCCAGCTTTATGCAAAGCAACAGTTCTTGATTGTAGGTCTTCTGAGATCTCTGTTTTGGGATGGTCCATGTCTGTAGATACTTCTTGTGAATAGCAAACTCTAAATGTTTGAGTGCTTTTTAAAAGTCAAAGTAGCTCTAACACACACCTCCAATCTCGTTTCATTAATTAGATGTCAGGTTTGCCAACTCCTGCCTCTAATTAGCTTTTTTTGTCATCTTTAGCCTAGGGGTTCACTTAATTTTTCCACAGCACTGTTAATGTTTAATGGGATTTTTTCAGTAAATACATGAAAGATTATAATTGTTGGTGTGTTATTAGCTTAACAACATTGTGCTTTGTCTACACGTGTGACTTTAATGAAGATAAGATCACATTTTATGAGCAATTAATGCAGAAAACCAGCTAATTCCAAAGTATATATACATGAATGTTACCGCAAATCATGATGAGAGGTGTGTTATAACTTGTCTATAACTTTCACCTAGCAGAACCTTAGACCTACTGTATACTGTGCATCACATTTCTTAATTTTTTTTTTAAATGTCTAGTTTTGTCTATAAGATATTTAGACTTGCTTTAAGAGAATGTATCTTAAATATAAGTGCATTTTGTATATACATGTATTTTTTCACTTGGTTATACTTCTACAATTGCAGTAAAGACAAAATATACTTATATTCAAGATCTATTCTCTAAAAGCAAGTCTAAATATTATATATGCTGCTTCTAAGGTGAATGCATCTTTTTTAAAGGATTTTTAGATATTTTAAAATATTTGTATTTTTTATATTATATTCAACATTCTCAGATAACAATTTTTTCTTCTGCAGTATGGCTGCTAAAGAAAATTACGTTGTTTTAAAAGGGTTTTAGATATTTATATAGGAAAACAAACCAAAACAAATCAAAAACGTATTTTGTTGCAGTGTATAATGGGGTGAAGACAACCTTTCTCACCTTTCTTTTCACTTTAATCCATCTTTAACTCACAAAAATCAAACTCTCTCTTATTAATAAAGCAGCGTATTATCAATTTTCTTCAAGATAAGAAATGCACAGTGATGCATATATTGTGGTTCAATAAGTCGCAAGCCATCACGTTATAATCTAGCTGGAGCAAGCGCGCGTGCTCAAGGGACAAGCATCCCCGTGACAGTGTGTGCATCAGCCGGGTGCTGTTTCAGTCTCTCCCCCTTAGATCGGGACACTTCGCGCAACTCATAGAAGAGGCGTTGACCACACAGAGAAATGTTTTGGAGTTTGTAGTTATTTACATGATCTGCTTCCATATTATTTGAGCTTTAATAAAGCTATAACACATTAAATATAACTGAATTAAAGATTTAATGCCAGTGTGTTTCCTTTAAAGACGCTTGACATGCAAGTTTTGCTTCAGCGGAGTGGCAGCTCCGGCTCCACTTATTCCATAACGAGAGTGCTTCTGTATTTACTTACTTTGTATTTTTGCATTATCATTTCGTCATACTTTGCGAACTACATCACCTGAAGCAGTTTGGAAAGTTTACAGTGCATCTGGACTGTGAGCTGTGTAATTCTTGCTCTCCTCAGTCAGGTGCGAACTGCAGCGCTGCTCTCGTGCATCATCATTAGAGTTTAATGTGATCTCGTGTTAAGTTAAATGAGATCAAACGACTATTGGACAACAAAATATTTTGTCGACAATTTTTTCTTGTCAACATTGTCGATAACGTTGACTAATCGTTTCAGCCCTAGTAACTAGTAGCACCTATTAAACAAGCAAATAAATAAATAATTTCTAGAGCAAATAGGTTTCCTATAAATATATGTCCACCTATGTGGACAGTGGGACTAAGTTGGGAAATTTCTAATAATACAAAGCTAAAGAAAGTCAGTTCCCTATCTGTCACTCACTCGACGTTGTGTCGATGTAGTGACACTAAGGGTCACTCTTGGGAGCCCGAGACACCTCTTGTCTTTGATAAAAGGCCAATGAAAATTGGCGAGTGGTATTTGCATGCCACTCCCCCGGACATACTGGTATAAAAGGAGCTGGTATGCAACCACTCATTCAGATTTTCTCTTCGGAGCCGAACAGTCATGCTCAATATCACTGTTCATTCACCTCTGCTGGATCTGACGGCGCATTTCAGCGGCTTCTCCCTCCTCTGCACTGGTGCACTGCAGAGAACGCCCCTGGGCACTTCGGCAGAAAAACTAGAGAGTATATTTTCTGAAAGAGCATTTTTCCCCTCTAAAAGAGTATATATTTCTCTAAAAGAGCGCACACACGGAATGTCTTTTTAAAGACACGTCTTTTCAAAGATGCCTTTCCGATTGTGTGTTATTCCTGGTTGCGGCCGTTATCTCTCAACTTCGGATGGTCATGATCGCTGTCTTTCGTGTCTGGGCGCAACCCACACGGAAGCAGCCTTTGTGAATGGTTCATGTTCTTACTGCTAGAACATGACCATGGCAACGTTGCGGTCACGGCGAGTCTGGCTTCTTGTTCGGAGCTCGCGAAGATGATGAGCTCTCGAGCTCAGCATCGGAGAGCGGGCTTGTCCAGTCGGACGCAAAGCCTCAGCTGGGCTTCCCCCTTTGGGGACGATCGCCCAGTCTAAGGCCGATGCCGAAATGATGGACATGCTTTCCCGGGCGGCCACGAGCGTTGGGTTAGAGTGGAACCCTCGCGGCTTGATTGGTTTCTGGGCTCGTGGCGCCGCTCAAAGCAGCTGCTCCCCGCTCCAGTGCCATTCTTCCTGGAAGTGCATGAGGAGCTGACGAAGTCGTGGGAGGCACCTTTCACTGCCCGGCCCCGACTCCGCAGTTCCCCCGCTCTCACTACCCTCGATGGTGGGGCGGCTAAGGGCTATACGGTGATTCTCCCGGTGGATAAGGCGCTCGTGGTGCACCTATGCCCGCAGAGTGCCGCCACCTGGCGTGGATGCCCTAAGCTCCCGTCCAAGCCCTGTAGGTTCACGTCGTCTCTGACAGCTAAAGCCTACAGTGCTGCTGGACAAGCCGCCTCTGCCCTGCACACCATGGCTCTCCTGCAGGTCCACCAATCCAAGGCGCTGAAAGAACTGCACGAGGGTAGTTCCGCCCCAGATTTGATGCAGGAACTGCGCTTGGCGACCGACCTCGCCCACCAGGTGACGAAGGTCACGGTGCAGTCTCTCAGGCATATGATGGCCACACTAGTGGTCCAGGAGCGCCACCTTTGGCTCAACCTGGTCGAGATGGGCGAGGCCGACAAGACACGGTTCCTTGCTGCCCCCATTTCCCAGGCGGGCCTATTCGGCGACACCGTCGAGAACTTTGCCCAGCAGTTCTCGACGGTGAAGCAGCAGACGGAGGCAATCCAGCACATCCTGACCCGGCGCGGCTCAAGATCCCGCACCCCGTCTACTTGTTGCCAAGGGCGTACCCCTGCGGTGACTGCACAGGCTCCGCCGCAGCCCACCCCTTCGGCCCGGCCCCTGCGTAGAGCCCACCACAGGAAGCCGACGCCACCCATCTCACAGCCGGCGCCGAAGAACCCACGGAGGTCCTCGAAGCGCCCCTGAGATGGGCAACCCCGAGACGAGGGAACCCACTCATGTGGAGCTGGTAGAAAGACCACTCCATCCCCTGGTGGAGGGCCGGGTGGAAAATCTTTTGTTGCCTTTTTGTTTGATTTCACCGCACGCCCAGGTGGCTGTGGTACTCAACAGTTCAGCAAAAGAACAGCTTCCTTCCTCCCTGGGTCACATACCCGGTGCGTACGGTCGTCACCACGACTACCACCCACGGGCTTTTTCTTGCAGGATTGGCGCTCCAGCGGTGCCTTTTCCACCCCTGAGGCACCCGATGTGGTAGCCTCCACGGATTACGAGGACAGGCCTCTTCCTCCCCCATCCCAGGCTGTTCCGGGGGTGGTCACAAGGAGCCAGGTAAGTGCTTCGATGTCCCTAGACTCAGCATGGCCATGACATGCTGTGGCACCTCGCAGTCTGCCCTGCCGCAAGGCCCCACCTGCCGGTACGTCCGACGACGTTGTCCCCTTGGTCCCCCTCGTGCGGAATTTGGACGCGTGGCTCACGCTTTCCAATCCGTTGCGGTGGCTGATCCGGACCGTCCGACTCGGCTACGCGATTCAGTTCAGCGGTATTCACTTCACCTTGGTCAAGGGCAAAAACACTGCCTCTGGATGGGCCCGCGACTGCATTGGCACATCAACTGCCTCGAGTTATTGGCAATTCTGCTCGCCCTGTGGAGGTTCCGGCCGTTGATCCAGGGCAAGCACGTGTTAGTTTGGATGGACAGCACGGCAGCGGTAGCATATGTCAAAAGCCAAGGTGGTCTGTGCTCACGTTGTATGTCACAACTCGCCCGCCATCTCCTCCTCCGGAGTCAGCAGCACTTCAAGTCGCTGCGAGCCACTCACATCCCGGGCACCTCAACACTACAGCAGATGCGCTGTCACAGCAGGTTTCCCTCAGGGGAGAGTGGAGACTCCACCCTCAGGTGGTCCAGCTGATTTGGAGTCGATTCGGATGGGCACAGGTGGACCTGTTCGCCTCCCAAGAATCCTCCCACTGCCCGCTCTGGTACGCCCTCACCGAGGCTCCCCTCGGCATAGACGTGCTGGCACACAGCTGGCCCCCTGGCCTACGCAAATATGCGTTTCCCCCAGTGAGCCTGCTTGCACAGACCCTGTGCAAGGTCAGGGAGGACGAGGAGCAGTTCGTCCTGGTAGCACCCTACTGGCCCACCCAGACGTGGTTCTCGGACCTCACGCTCCTCACGACAGCTCCCCCCTGGCGAATTCCCCTGAGGAAGGACCTTCTTTCTCAGGGACGAGGCACCCTCTGGCACCTGTGCCCAGACCTCTGGAATCTCCACGTCTGGTCCCTGGACGGGACACGGAAGACCTAAGCGGTCTACCACATGCGGTGGTAGACACGATCACTTAGGCTAGGGCCCCCTCTATGAGGCGCCTGAATGCCTTTACGTGGCATCTATTCACTAAGTGGTGTTCTTCCCGACACGAAGATCCCCAGAGATGCGCAGTCGGATCAGTGCTTTCCTTCCTGCAGGAGAGGTTGGAAGGGAGGCTGTCCCCTTCCACCTTGAAGGTGTACGTTACCGCCATAGCAGCACACCACGACGCAGTCGACAGTAAGTCCTTAGGGAAGCACGACCTGATCATCAGGTTCCTAAGAGGCGCCAGAAGGCTGAATCCCTCCAGACCGTGCCTCGTTCCCTCATGGGATCTCTCCATAGTTCTTCAGGGTCTACAGAGAGCCCCCTTTGAGCCTTTGCAGTTCACTGCGCTCACTTCCATCAAGAGGGTAGGAGACCTGCAATCGTTCTCTGTCAGCAAAACGTGCCTGGATTTCGGTCCGGGTTACTCTCACGTGATGCTGAGACCCCGACCGGGCTATATGCCCAAGGTTCCCACCACCCCTTTTAGGGACCAGGTGGTGAACCTGCAAGCGCTGCCCCAGGAGGAGCCAGGCCCAGCCCTGTCATTGCTGTGTCCAGTGCACGCTTTACGCATCTATTTGGATCGCACGCAGAGCTTTAGAATCTCTGAGCAGCTCTTTGTCTGCTTTGGTGCACAGCGGAAAGGAAGCGCTGTCTCCAAGCAGAGGATTGCCCACTGACTCGTTGACACCATAACTATGGGATATCTTGCCCAGAACATGCAGCCCCCGGTAGGGCTATGAGCCCATTGTACCTGAGGTGCCTCTCTAACAGACATTTGCAGAGCAGCGGGCTGGGCAACACCCAACACCTTTGCAAGGTTTTACAACCTCCGGGTGGAACCGGTTTCGTCCCAGGTAGTGGCACGCAACACAAGCGGATAAGCCTGGGATAGCCGGCCGGGTGTATCACTTGCACATAGCACCTTCCACGTTCCTTGGTGCTGAAGACGTGCGCCGTTAATTCCCAGTAGTGTTCACAAACTTTGTTCCCTGGTTGACTTCCTCCGAGCCCTGTGACAGTCGAGTTTTCTGAGAGACTCGCTGCCGGCCCAGTACACGCGCTAACTAAGAGCCCTGTTCTGGGGTAGGTGCTCTGCATGTGGCGGTTCCCTGTAAGGCTAACCCCATGCAATATATATCTTCCGCTAGTTCGTTTCCCTGCTGGCAAACTGCGTCTTCCTTGGGCAGAACCCCTCTGCCCCAGTCTCCATGTTTGTAGTAACTCCTCCCCCATTGGGCAGGATCTACCTTGAAGGCTCTCCACATGGTTGGAAAGACCATGTGATGTATTCTTCCACTTAAATATCCCCCCTCTCTTTTGGCGAGGTGTGGTCTCCGTGGTTTCTTCCCCTTGGGAGGGACACCCCTCGACTAGACCTGGGTTAAGCCTGTCTCTATCTTTGGGTAGTCGACTTAGCCCAAAAAGGGCCGTTCGACACTCATAACTATGTTGGGGGAGGTTACATGTCAACCTGGTGTGCTGGCTATGAGGCACACAGCAGTCTGCCCACCACACACCGCCAGTTCATGTAACACAGTTCAGCCAGTTGTGGCATTTCGTATAGGGACCCCTAGTGTCACTACATCGACACAACGCCGAGTGAGTGACAGATAGGGAACGTCATGGTTACTGGTGTAACCTCCGTTCCCTGATGGAGGGAACGAGACATTGTGTCCCTCCTGCCACAACGCTGAACTACCCGCTGAAATGGCCGGACCTTATATCGGCTCCTCAGCATAAAACCTGAATGAGTGGTTGCATACCAGCTCCTTTTATACCCGTATGTCCAGGGGAGTGGCATGCAAATACCACTCGCCAATTTTCATTGGCCTTTTATCAAAGACCAGAGGTGTCTCGGGCTCCCAAGAGTGACCCCTAGTGTCACTACATCGACACAACATCTCGTTCCCTCCATCAAGGAATGGAGGTTACACCAGTAACCATTACTTTTTTTCTTTCATCAAACTGTTTATTATGTTTCCTGGAGTGTTGGTTATTCATGTTTTTGGGACGTTACAGACATTTCGTCAGAAATTAGCATAATTATTTCTGATTCAAAGTAATGGCCAGCATCATCCAATCACTGATAACCATGTTATAATAAAATTATACATTCTAAATTCTGAATCTATGTACTTATTACCATTGTCCCATGTCTGCCAAACATGTTGAGTGGTCCAAACATCATCTGCAGCCTGAAACTGAACTTTTGGTCGGATTTTAGGAGTGAAAATATGACTATATGGTATAGCTGCATAGAGAGCTATAGGATGTCCCCTTGCTCCCTTGCTCCCTATTTAGTAAATGACTTAACCTCCAGTGTGCTGTCTGTTTGCACGGGTCTCAGAGCAGTTTGAAATGCACCTTAATTTCATCCTAACTCCATATAAAGCCTCTGGAAGCAACATTTTTCAGCTTTTGGATGAACTCATTGATTCTCAATGTGAAAATGCACAGTGAGTATAGGAATGCATTTACTCATGTAAATAGATAGAACCGTATAGTACAGTTATAACTAAATAAAATATAACAAAATTTATATTAAAATGAAGCGAAATAACCCACAGATTTGTTAATGTGTAAAGTTATTCAAAATAACTAAACTGTTGTTAAAGCTTTTGAGGGAATAATGTCCGAAAATCCACGTATGTGTACATCATGTTTATCAACGCGCTGATGTACAAAAAAACAACAACATTTAAAGCGGCATATCAAATGAAACTAGAGATGCTACTCTTTACACCCAAACAGGTTTCAATAAAAAAACTTAAAGAGATTTCTTACCAGAGGCACTTTTGTTGGCACTGTGCCCATAGAAGCACTTCACGGAAATCGACGTCATGCTGTTGTGTCACGTGACTCAGTGCGTCAGAAGTTTACACCTTAAATGACAGTCTAGAGTTTTGTAAACTGTATTCAGTCGGTTTAAATTACTTTAAATTATGCATTGCGTATAGTGAAGCCAAAATACAACACGTGTACATGGGGTCACACAAGATTAAATGTCATGAGCGTCACACTATCCACTGTGCCATCTTATGGGCCCCAGTGCAAAACAAACTGATGGGACCCCCTGCCACCCCCACCCACCTGAACTTTATTGGATTGGAAATTAACTTTAAAGAATATTCCTGGAAGTGGAAGTGAATTGGAGACAATTTATGGAGGGTTTAAAGGCAGAAAAGTGAATCTTATAATTTTATAAAAACACTTACAAACATTTTTCTGTTAAAAATTGTGTATTATTCAGGCTGTATAGCTTTTTTAATAGTTTTTTTTTTATGGGCAATTTCAAGTGTGAAAAGCCCATATGTGACCACACCAAGCCCTCTCCTGCATTCTGAGTCAAAGGCCTTGGTCGTTAAGTATATATTTACTTATCTCAATAGATATTCCGTATGGTCTACTCCAGCACATCCCTCCTCCAGCGTCTCTTCTATGGCCCATGCACCTGTCCTGAACTGGGGTGATTTATGACTTGTGTGTTCTTCATATGTTGGACCAGGGCTCAGTTCCCGACAGTAGCAAAGCCCCGTGTTCTCTGTGTCAATGATAAGTATGCTCTTGCAGCAGATGCTAGGGTTCAGCTTAAAAAGCCTGTTCTTTGCGGAGCCCCGACGCTTGTAATTAGCAGCCGGGGCAGTGTTGAAGAGTCAGCGGCTGTCAATGCAGTCTGTTAAGTGGGTTCAAAGGGAGAGCATAGTGGCTCGGAGAAGTGCTCCGTGAGATTGTAGCTGCCATTCAGACAGTCTCTTCCTGTCTAAGTGGGCTGTTCTTGGTCAAAATAAGCTGCAGTATGCACCAGACCTTTTGCTAATTTACTTAAATGGCTTCGTGAGAAAACGGGCCTTTGGATTTGGGCCTATCGTTGTGACTTCCCCTCACGTTCTTCCTCCAACCCATCATTTTTATCAGATATAATTATTATTCGACTTTTTACTCATCTCAGCCTTCTAATCGGTCAATTACGGTATAACACACTATTGATTTGTTCCAAGAGAGGCCATTATGGATGCACGAGCTTGAAATCAGCTATAAGCACTCTAATATGATAAATGTTTTAATCCCAAGTTTGGTTAATGTGCCATCTCAAGCTGCTATTAACTGCCAAATTAATGGTTAAATTAAACTAGTTTGGCTTTTAGACATATGAGCTCCTGGAGTGGCTTTCTCTGGGCATTTCGGCTTTGATGTTGAAAAGCGCCCTCTGTGTATTATTCTGTGGCGTGAAATTCATCACATTTAAAACAAGTCTGATAAATCATCACACTTGCTTTGGGATAACAGCTATTAGATGAACGTGCAGATCTAAAGTAATCACTCTGTATAAACAGAATGACAACAGGGTTCTATTTTTTATTTTTTTCCCCCGGATATGCAGGTGTTACCCTTGTGTGGAAATGCCGGCAATATACCATGGGCTTCAAATGGAGTCCAAATTAAAAAACTGTGATTCAAAATCGAATGTGGACATGGAAATAAAAAGAACGTTTTAGGGTATTTGTGAATAATGAAACATAAAATTATTATGAAAAAATTAAATCATATTTTAATAAATTATTTGTAAGATTCTGCATTTCTAGGTCAGTGATCAAATTTGTGACATTGACCATGTAAACTCTTTTGTACAAAAGCAAAAAGGAGACGTACCAAATTTACATTCAAAACTGCAATGCTGTCAAGTTAATGTTTTAATTTAGTGCAATTTATCATATAGGCTAAACAATAATAATGTGTCAAAACATTTGCACAATTAATCATGCCCCTGACCATACGTAAATTCTGTAATAAGGAATTTTCATATTGATAGAGCAATTCAAGCTTGCAGTACCGCCTTCATGTTTATGCTACTCAAAGTCAGCAGGGGACAGTTAGTTTCCTAAAAATTTTGCATTTATGCGCAAGATGCTGAAAACAAGTGAAACCTGATGCAACCACATTGACCACAACTACAACAGTGACCACAACTACAGTGTGTGTTCATAAACAAACAAAAATATGGGAGACGCAACACAGTAACGCATCCTGTGAAAGCATCCAATAAGTCTACCTCAGACAGATTGACAAACTCAATTGCAAAATGGATTGCTGTGGACTGTAGGCCAATGATGGACGTATGGTCTTTGTATTGTCTAATCCAGTGTTTTTTTTTTAAACTGGGGCCTCAGGGGGGTGCTAGAGTGTCAGTGGGAAAAAAAGAGACCAAAAAAAAAAAGGGTAAAAAATGTATAAAAATATTAAACATTTACCAAATTTGACATTATAATGTTTAATTCTGTTTTCTAAGAACTACACATTTCAATTAAATTGAAAATATTTTTCTAACAGTGTATATAACTCTAATAGTAGGTATAAAAAAGATCTGTGCCCAAGTTTATACATATTAAATATTTTCCAGATTATGTTTTAATAATTTTTGGGGGCTTTTGTAAAATGACATTATAAAATCCAGTTATTTAATTTTGCAAACAACATACTGTCTTTATGATATCATGTTTACTATTTTTATTAAACAGTATAAATGGGTCTTTATACACTGCCTATGCGAATCATGAGTGCGGCTTTATGACTGCTGTAGGAAAGCAGATACAGTCTACCGGCAGATTAATATTGTGGAGGATCTGAGTTTAAGAGACTGAATGCCCATTACAATGAATATACAACCAATGTGTGGACTAGTTCTTTCAGTTAGTCAAACTCTCACTTAGACTTTGGGAAATGTTTAATGTTACTTGAATTGGTGCTATTTTAGAATATTTGTATCTTTATACTGTGAAAGGCTTTGTTTGGGAAATGTAAATAATGAATTATATTGTTACATTTTCTTTTCTTTTCTTTCGTAAGTTGGAAATAAATGAATTTTGACAGGAAAAGAAGTATATATAGTGTCAAAATTCAGCACTTTCAAAATCTGCAATTAATCGTGATTAACTACAAAATATCATGCAATTAATCGTGATTAAAAAAACGAATTGATTGATAGCATATCAATATGCTATGCACTGTATATATATATATATATATATATATATATACTGTATATATTATATTTACAATTGTTTTGATTATTAAATATTGAATTTATCTTTATTTGTGAGACTTTATCATGCGAATATTGATACAGTAAATGTGATTAATTGAGATCAATGTAATTAATTAATCAGCATCTCATGTAATTAAATTTATTTAAAAATGTATTGATTGACAGCCCTACAAATTAGTTATTTTTTCATTTCAACTTTTCACTCAAATTGTTTATTTGTACTTATGTTTATTTTTTAAGCATCCTGACCAGCAACATTGTCTCAACCAGTGGAAAGAGTTTGGGATGGGACTATCTGTTCATTCATCCAGTTGTGTTTGAGATACCTGTTTGAAAAGAGCCATTATTTTTGGAATTCCGTTTGGTGATGCTAGTGGTGCAGAAATTATACACGTCACCTTTAAATGATTAAAAAATACTAATAAAAGCATTTTCACAACTATACTCAGACTTTTGAAACCCACTCTATCTGTGCATTGTACACTGTGGCATTTAGCAACCTGCTCATTGTTTCAGCAAAGTATTGGGAACAAACACAAAATGGGAGCATGTGGCTGTGTGTCAGAGGCCCCTTCACGCCCATGCCTAGGCTGAATACGTTACCCATGTTGGGGCGATAAGCTCCATACGGAGGGCCGTGTGCCTGGGGCCCTGGGGCAATGCAGTCTCAGGTCAGCAGATGGGCTTATGATTATTATTTCCAGGCCTCTGTGTTACCTGACCACTTCCCCCTGTGCTCCACAAACAGCTGGTTCACTCGCTTCACTGGAATGCTCCACAGACGGCCATTTTTCTTCTCGTTCTTTACTTTGTACATAATATAAATCTTTACCGTGACCCTTCGCCCAGCTCCATCCACCTGTGTCTTACCTCAGGCGATGTCTCCCCCTGAGGATTCACCTTTTTTCTTTGTCTTCTTTCTTCCGTCTTCTCCCTCTACTCCCCTTTATCTTGTCTGATAACTGAGTTGGAAGAAAGTAAACTCTTTTTTGTTGTCCTGCTTATTGTGCCGATATTGTCAAATGTGTGACGATACTATCTTTGTAATCTCATGTAACGGCGTACAAAGAAAAGCTTTAGCAAGCAAGATTCCACTAAAAGAACTCCGCATAGGGACAATTTCAGGGAGAGCACATCAATCTATCATGGTACTGTACATTTGCTTTTAGGCATTCTTTGAAACTATACTGTTTCCTTAAAGAAATAGTTCCCCCCAAAAATTAAAATTCTGTCTGATATTTGAATGTTATTTTATTTACTCACCCTCATGTTGTTTCAAACCTATTTTTTGGTACTTTTATTGCACTTTGTGGTCCCTTTTGGAGCTTTACATGGTCACTAGGAACTATTTTTAAAGAGCTGCAAGAAAATTTCTCCATTTTTATTCCACAGAAGCAACATCACTTGAGTTTGGAATGACGTGATGTAAGTAAATAATGATAGAATTTTTCTTTTGAGGTGAACTACTCCTTTAATACGAATGGCTTCCATCATAAGTGTATAACTGTATGCACATTTTTCTTTTGTTTTCACAATCTGATGGACACATCAAAATTATTATTCAGGCTCCAGATGCTGCTGATTGATCTTAAATTGTATTTAATGTATTCCTGTAATGGAATATTAAAATTTTAATTTCATTAAAATATTCTTTTAAGGCCTGCTTCGCTCCTTTCAATTTATTAAAAATCAGAAAGCATTTTAGGTGGTGTAAACAAATGTTTTAAAAAGTGCCAAAATAAAAACATCAGTCAGTCCACCCTGTGGGCAGTATGGCAAATACTGCGAGCTGTATGTTGACTGATTAAGTGATATCTTTAGCTTTATATGTCTATTTTTTCTCTACACAGGACTATGAGAGGCAGACTGTAGTTTTTTGGATGAATACCCTCTTTACGTGGACCAATTTATCACGCCACAGGGAAAAATGCTCTACATCTACATGAGCACCTGGTGTCCAGGCTTTTTCAACAGACAGAGAGAGAGAGAGAGAGAGAGAGAGAGAGAGAGGGAGAGAGAGAGATAGACTACAGGAGGAACATTTCACTCTCATGCTTGGATTACGAGTTGGCTGCATTTCTGGTTTGTTGTGAGCTCCTAAATGCACTCCTTTGCCAGTTCTAATTAAAAGCTTCTTGACAAAACCGTAAATAAAATGTATAATAAATGATATGTAAAGGAGACATAAACAATTTAAAGGTGGAAGTACAGCGAAGATGAAGGATCTGAAAAGTCTGGTTTGAGAGCACAGTTAAACTTTAATCACATCACCATAGCAACATGCGCATGTGTAAGTGCGTGTTTGTGAATGTGTGTGCATGTGTTATGGATGGTTGACTGAGTCGCTTTTGTATTTTTAGGAAATACAAAAAATAAAGAACAAAGACGTCCTGATCAGAAGTGTTTATCTGCTTGGCTAGTCGTTTTGGGACCCATTCAGATAAAACAAAATGGGAAAAATGGTTTTGGGGGAGAGTGCGAGGGAAAAACACAAAACAAACTGCATACCGTACAGACAAAGAGAATAGCTGCTGCTCTTTAGATTAGCCCCAAGACAAGACAGTTAAAAAAATATGAAGAGAAACAGTTAGAGGAAAGGAGAGAAAAGAGAGAGATACTTAATTTACTGATAAGGTGAGAAACAACTGTGAAGAAGTAGCTTTGAAATGTAAAAAATTAAGAAGCTGCAGAGGCATTTAGAAGTTGTGTCACGCCTAAGACATTTTTTAAAAATTGTTCGATTACTTGCATACGATCAAGTACAATAATTTGGTACCGTGAATAGGCCATCATTTAAGATGTTTGTAGTTTATTGCCTACATAGAAATATCTGCCTGAGTTTGTTGCCAATATAGCAAGTGAACTTAATTGCATTAACCAGAAAGTTCACCCAAAAATTTACATTTTCTCATCATTTACTCAGCCTCATAACATCCCAGATGTGTATGACTTTCTTCTCTGCTGAACAGAAACAAAGAATTTTAGAAGAATATCTCAGCTCTGTAAGTCCATACAATGCAAGTTAATGGTGGCCAGAACTTTGAATCTCTAAAAATCTAATAAAGTGTAACATTGTTGGCTGCTGGCAATGACTATGAAGAAGACGATGATGAGAAGAACCCAAGTGCAGTTTATTATATAAGTGAAATCCAAAAACCCTAACCATAAACGTGATCTAACAAAAACATGAACTTGACATAAACGAGACTTGACTATGACTTGACTTCAAAACAACATTCACATCCAATACTTGACAACTAGACAATGCAAACATGAGGGCTTAAATACAAGACATGGGAGAACATAAACCAATGAACAAACTGAACTCATAACAAGCTAATTAAACAATAAACTAATGAAAACATGACACATGAACATGGAGGGAAAACAGAAATCACATGACAAGGGAAACAGGAAAACATGACATGAAACAGGAACTAGAATTTCAAAATAAAAGACATGAATCAACAGAATACACATGACATATCCCCCCCACTAAGGGGTGGCTCCCAACACCCCAACACAAACAAAACACGTAAAACATGACATAAATTCAAAGTTCTGTAGGGAGCAGGGGGGGTGTCTTGAGGCGTGGGGCGTGGCGTGGCGAGAAAGGGCGAGGGGCATGGGACCAGGGCAAAGTCCGTGGGGGGTGAAGCCATGAGAGGCTCGAGGGGTGGAGCCATGGAAGGTGGAGCCGTGAGAGGCTCGAGGGGCGGAGCCATGGAACGTGGTGCCCGGAGAGTAGCCGAAGACTCGAAGGGCCAGGGTGGAGTCGATGGCAGGGAGGACCAACGCGGTGCTAGAGGCTCGGAGGAGCAAGGCGGAGCTGAGGGATCGGAAGACTGAGGTGGAGCCGGAGGGACTGAGGACCAAGGTGGAGCCGTAGGGAAGGAGGTCCCTGGTGAAGCTGACAGATCGGAGGGACGAGGCGCAGCCAGAGGATCTGCCAAAGCAGAGCCAGGTGACCGACAGACCAAGGAGGAGCCGGAGGGACGAGGGACCCCGGTACAGCCGACAGGCTGAAGGACCGTAGTGGAGCCGAGGGAACGCCGAGCTGAGGCAATGTCGAGGGACCGACAGGCCAAGGTGAAGTCCAGGGCTCAGAGGGTCCAGGCGGGATCGGAGGGCCGAAAGTTCCCCTTGCCTGCTCAGGAGAACTAAGGGTGGGTATAAGGGTGGGAACCATCTCCAGGTCCCACTGCTCAGGTGTGGCTGTGACATGGCATGGAGCAGGCTGAGGCGTTGTGGTGAAAATCTTTCTAAAAATCTTTATCTTTATTTAAAGTCATATACATCTGATGGCATGAGGGTGAGTAAATGATGAGAGAATTTTCATTTTTGGGTGACCTATCCCTTTAAAGGGACTTTGACCATACCAAGTGTCCATGAAAAGTCAGCTAGTTTGAGCCATCAATTGATTTAACTTGATACCAGGTAGTTTTTTTGTTTTTGTTTTTTTTTTTAATTCATTGCAGTTTCTTCCGGCAGCCCATGAGAATATTCTCATTCCCTGAGACAGTGTATTGGGGTTTTTCTGTTCAAACCGCCCTCCAGTATGCACTCCAGGAAACAAATGCCGTGAAAATGAATTATGGAAATTTTGATTGGAAACGCATACAGCGCCGTGTTTCATTTAGTCTGGCTGCTCCCCGAGCAGTGCCACAGCCCTGCAACAAGCTGAACAGAAATATCACTCCGAGTAGCAGGAGCACCTGGAGGCTGGCACTCTCCTGGTCGGAGAGACCACGATTTATCTGCCAAGTGGCCTAGAGTCCGCCTGATGCATGCACTCATGCAGGTGTATTTTTTAGCCCCTGCTAGAACCCCAGGGTGGGTGTCATTTTATGCTGATCTTGGAGTAGCTTCCCCTATGCTTGAAAAGTCAGCATCAGTTATCTAATCAGCAATATGGGTTTAAGATCAGTGTGATTTATCAGCCTAACACATGAAACAAACACTGGGCCAAATATTGTTTTAGGCTTTTCTTTATAGTTTTGATGGTTTAATGCTTTTGGCAGCCAACAATTCACTTCACAATATACTTTGTAGTCAGCACAAACCATATTAATACTCTCAGCAAGTGAACCTGTATTAATGTTGTTTGGGTTGTTTGCTTACAAAAGTCCTCTTTTGTAAGTCGCTTTGGATAAAAGCGTCTGCCAAATGAATTAATGTAAATGTAAATGTAAGTCTTGTTCATGGTTTTTGACGATGAGGGTATGTCATGCAACCTGTGCATTGGCCTAATTTTTAATAAATAATGCATAATAATTCAAATAAATATAACAGATATTATATATACATATAATAAATATAATAATTCAGATATGCAGATTTAAATATGCATTATTGTGGCAGACGTGTAAAGCATTGATTAGATGCTTAGATGATTAGATCCAAAAAGTGGCTTTAGAAGTCAGTAGACACTCACTGAGCACTTTACTAGGAACACCTGTACACCTTATTCATGTGATTATCTAATCAGTCAATTGTGTGGCAGCAGTGCAATGCATAAAATTGTAGTGAGCAGAAAAGCATCTCAGAATGCACAACTCGTTGAACCTTGAGGCAGATGGGCTACAACAGCAGAAGACCACTTCAGGCACTTCATTAGGACCACAGTGTTCCTAATAAAGTGCTAAGTAACTGTATTGTTTTTTCCAATTAACACTTTTATTGGTTCAGACAAATGAAACAGACAAGCAAACATATATACACCGAATTAACATTTAACCCCCATTATTCCCATCCTCCTCCCAATCCCCACCCCCACCCTGACCCTCAACAAATATCCCTGTGGTCCAACTTGAGAATACAAAATAAATAAATAAATGAATAAAAATTATATATATATATATATATATATATATATATATATATATATATATATATATATATATAACACACATTTAAAACTACACATCTCTCTCCACTTCCCCTCCCTGAGAGCCTTCCAAAAATGCCAAACAGCTGCCCCATTTTTTTGTTAAATAAATCCAAGTTTCCCTGCCTTCTATATGACATTTCTTCGAATACCGCCACCCTGCCCATCTCTATGCACCACTCCTGAAATGAGGGCACTCCAGCCGACTTCCATCCCCTAAGGATGACCTGCCTGCCGATTATAACACTGGCTAGGACCCAATGTTTTATATATTTATCCCCTATATTAATGAACGCCCCATTGCCTAAAATACAGAGTCTGGGGCAAAATGAAATTTGAGTGCCCAATACGTCACACATAAAACTCTGAACCCTCAACCAAAAATCTTGGATCTTAACACATCACCAAAAAACGTGGGTTGTGTCCCCATCTTCTGATTGGCATCGCCAGCAGGTGGGTGTGTCTTTAAGACCAAGCCTATACAATCTAGAGGGGGTCCAATAAAATCAATGTAAAATCTTAAATTGCATAAGGCGCACCCTTGCATCTCTAGATGTAGACTTGATTTTTTTTAGAATCCTAGCCCTCACTCCCTCCTCCAATACCAAGTTTAAATCTTTCTCCCATAATCTCTTGAGAGAAGTTGAAGTGCTGTCCCCCAGACTCTGAATTAGCAAGGAGTAATACACTGATGCCTCATGACCTTTTCCAAAAGCAGTAATCACCACTCCCAGAGTATCTGCCGCTTTAGGGGGGTGTATGCTACTCCCAAAAATAGTACAAAGCAGGTGGCGCAGCTGTAAATACCTAAAGACTTGAGACCCGGGGATCCCAAAATGTTGTACCATATTTTCAAAGGATCTCAACACTCCACTCTCATATAGGTCAATGAGTGTATTAACCTCACTCACAATCCACTCTGACCAGCAGAAAGGGGACTTATTAATACATAATTTTGGGTTCAGCCATATGCTCGAAGCAACATTTATATAAATGTCTGAATTTAACACTCTGGACACTTTTGTCCATACAGAGTGCAAATGCGAGATAACGGGGTGTAACTTAACTTCTCCAGTTAGTTTGATAGAAAGACTTTGCAATGGCGAAATTGGGGCAAGAACTTCCTGTTCAATACAAAACCAGGGAGGGGCTCTCTCAGGTGGAAGCGACCAATGAGCCAAATGTCTAAGACTGAATGCATAATAATAAAATAAGTAACTGTATAGTTTGTTTTATTCCTATATCATTAAACATAAGCCTACAGTCGACAGCAATCCATTTTGCATTGTGTTCGTCAATCTGTCCTGTTCTCACAAGACGTGTTCTAATGTTCTGTCTGCGCTATTTTCAATGATATTGTCATCTATGTAGTACATATGTCAGAAAGATGATTTTGGAGCATCTCACTTGTTTTCAGCATCATTAATGCAGCAATTTTTAGGAAGTTTTGTCAATTTAAAGTATCTAAAACTTTGAAAATCACATCTCAAGATTGATACATTCTGTAGTGCTTTGTCCAACTGTCAAGAATGCATCCTGTGTGACCAGCTTTTATTCTGTGGCTGTGCTGCTTGTGAAGTTTGTTGGAGTGCGCTGACTTCCCCCTGCTGACGCGGCTCATAAAAACACGAAGTTACCTGTATTCAAGCTTGAATTGCTCCTATGGTAGGAAAATACTGTACATACTTTTATTAAGAAATTTCTGTATGGGTCAGTAGGCATGATTGTGTAAATTTTTTCTAACACATTATTGTTATATAATTAATCAAACTAAATGAACACATTACATTGACAGCCCTATTATTTACATTAAAGAGCCAATATTATGCTCATTTACAGGTTCATAATTGTATTTTGGGGGTCTACTTGAATAAATTTACATGCTTTAATGTAAAAAAAAAATTAACATTATTTTTTGTTGTACTTTACATTGCTGCAGCACCTCTTTTCACCCTCTGTCTGAAACACTCTGTTGTAGCTCCTGTCTCTTTAAAGCCCCTCTTTCTGAAAATCCAGTCTGCTCTGATTGGTCAGCTGGCCCAGTCTGTTGTGATTGGTCAACTGCTTAGAGCGTGTGTCGGAAATGTAACACCCTTTACCATAACCGAGTTTCAGCTCCCGAGGCTTCCTGAGCAGTGCATTCCTGAAGTGGGCATTATGCAAATATGTTACATAGTGACGTAGCTATGTCACAGAAGTAATGACTGGACTGCAAACCAGGCGTTTCAGGCAGTTCAGGAGCAGTGTTTTCTGTGGGAGAGAGTAACTCCCTTTGGCGTGGACTTTGTGCTTTGTAACTTTGCAGACCTTTAACATGCACAAACAGCTATATTACACACTAAAGGAAAGGTAAAATCCCAAAAAGCATAATAGGCCTCTTTAAGCAATGTTTTTTCCTGCTTTGCATGACCCTATCAGAATATACCTTCAACCCATTTTGGGTTGCGAGATTCATAACCCACCAGTTGAGATCCACTGGAAATGAGGAGCTTGTGGCAGAACCTGCCTGAAGCTCCCAGCCCACAAAATCAGCTGGTGTTCAGCACTTGCTGTGGGTAATAACCCTCCATAACCATTTATTTCTTCTGTTTGTTCTCTACTGTAGTTTATCTTCTGGCACTTTTTACTCTTCCCACTTTTGCAGTTGTTTTGAAGTATGCTAAACAACTCAAAGGGAAAGTATGCCATATCAATATGATTTATTTCGAATTCTCTTTCATTCTGCCTTTATGATGCAATAGAAGATTTTTAGTGTGTGCTAATGATGTAAATGTGAAAGCAACGCTTTCTTCTTAAGAACGAGTCTACACCCAACCTAATTATTGGTGAACATTAATGCAAGCTTAGCTGCATTTTTTTTTTTTGTCAAATTTAAATACATCATCAGTCTAAGTCCCCAAAATCTGGTGAAGGTTTTAAATACTGCTTATCATATCTAAAATTAAGGTCAAGAATATTTCTGTTTTGCTGAGTTTATAAAGGTCTAAATTAACTATGTTGTGGGCTTTAGTTGGTTGACTGAATCAACTTGATTTTGAAGCTTTTGTTCTTTGATCACTGTACTCCAATGAGAATCAGCTATATCAGTTGTTGAGAAAAAAAAAAAAAACTTTTTAATGTTTTAATGTTTCTTCTTCTCTTATGCCATCTTAAGACTGAAATTCTCAGACAAACAAGACATGGTTTACTTTATTTGAGAAATATTTTAAAATGCACTTAAAATACACAATTTGAAATATACTTATACATGCACAATTCTTAAGATACTAAAGGTATTAGAATGTGCAGCATCAAACAATCTAAAACATTTTGTGGTATATATGCCACTTCCAATGCAGCCTCTGTGCCACATCGCAGTGTTAAGATGGCATACTTCTCTATTTACTTGCTAACTTTAAAAGGTGTATTTTAGATATCTCATTCAGTAGGTAACTTATTAACCTTTGCTCTGGCAGTGACAGAGTTACAGTACCAGTGAATGACGAGTATTGTGTGGCAGGAGGTGCTAGTGTAGATACTCCACAACACAAGCACAGTGTAAGGAGGCAGGCGAGGAATGAGGATCTAAATGCAGCTTTTAAATGGAAATCAAAGATAAACAAAGTATAAACAATAAAACGAAACAAAACACGGGAAACCAGGCACAGAACGTGACAACACATGTGAAGACTGACAAACTAACCAGGGGAAACAAGGGCTTAAATACACAATGGAAGACAAGGAACACCTGGGGAAACAATCAGAGAATGAGGAACACATGGGGAAACAATCAGAGAGAACCAATCATGAAAAAACTACAAAGGACTTCAAAACCACAGGAAACAGGAACTAAAGAAGAATTTCAACATAAAAGTCTAAGCAAAAACACAGGGAATACGTGACAGAGCCCCCCTTTTAAGGAGCAGATTCCAGATGCTCCAAAAACAAAAAAACAAATTGTCCATGGGGTGTGGGGGAAAACAGGTAGTTCAGGGGGGCACAAGCGACAAGGGGAGAAGAGGAACAAGGCAAAGTCAGGGAGGCTTGGAACTAAGGCGGAGCTGGAGGGATGGAGAGCCAGGGTGACGCTGCAGGCTCGGAGGACCAAGTAGACCAGAGTAGTTCAGGCAGGTGGCCAGGAGACCAGGGAGACCAGAGAAGATCAGGTGGACAACCGGGAGACCAGGGAAACCAGAGCAGATCAGGCGGACTGCCAGGAGACCAAGGAGATGACCTCAAGGTGGGGACTGGGTCAGGAGTCCTGGGAGGTGGCCGCAGGGCCGAGACAGGGTCATGAGGCAGAGCCGCTGTAGGAAGAGTCTCTGGGGGAGCGGGCGGTGCCACAGGAAGAATGGTCTCTGCGGGAGCGGGCGGAGCCGCAGGAAGAATGGTCTCTGCGGGAGCGGGCGGAGCTGCAGGAAGAATGGGCATGGGCAGAGACTCGGGAACGACCTCTGTGGTCGTGGGCATGGGCAGAGACTCAGGAACGACCTCTGTGGTCGTGGGCATGGGCGGAGACTCGGGAACAGAAACCTTTCTTCTCCTTCTCCTACTCCGGATGGCCGATGTTGACAACGCTGTCTCTGGGATGGACGAGGCTGGCAATGCAGGCTCTGGGACGGACGAGGCTTCTAGCTCATCGGCCGTGGTAGGCGTGGGCATTGGCTAGTTGGCCGTGGCAGGCGTGGGCGTTGGCGTTGGCTTATTGGCCGTGGCAGGCATGGGCGCTGGCTCGTTGGCCGTGGCAGGCTTTAAGACCACTGAAGCCGGGGTCAGCGTAGGGAGAGGAGGATCCTCAGATTCCAGAGTGTCATGGGTTAACCTCACATATTCCCTCCATGCGCAGTCTCCCATCTCAGGCAATTCCCTCCACTGATAATAGGTTAAACCTATTCGGTATATTGCCTTGAGATGGGAGTCCTCAAAACCTGTGAGGCTGGGCAATGGCGCAGAAAAAATGGGAGTATTCCCTAATGGGTAAATCTGCCCGGCTTAAATGAGTGAACATGGCTGCTAGATCCATTTTTTGGTCAGTCTTTCTGTAAGGAGGCAGGCAAGGAATGAGGATCTAAATGCAGCTTTTAATGGAAATCAAAGATAAACAAAGTACTCAGAATAAAACGAAAGGAAACGAAAGGAAACGAAAGGAAACGAAAGGAAACGAAAGGAAACGAAAGGAAACGAAAGGAAACGAGGCACAGAACGTGACAACACATGTGAAGACTGACAAACTAACCAGGGGAAACAAGGGCTTAAATACACAAGGGAAGACAAGGAACACCTGGGGAAACAATCAGAGAACGAGGAACACATGGGGAAACAATCAGAGAGAACCAATCATGAAAAAAACTACAAAGGACTACAAAACCACAGGAAACAGGAACTAAACAAGAATTTCAACATAAAAGTCTAAGCAAAAACATAGGGAATACGTGACACACAGACAGTAAGCTTTCAACCCACATTACCTCATAGCACCCAGAGGCCCTTATGTAAACAGAGAAGCTCAAAGGATAGAACGTATCAGTCCCAGGTGTGTGTACATTGGAGCATGAAGCTCTCTGGAAGCCTGTGGAATAAGGATATCTAGGTTAAAATGGCACTATTCCAAGGAATATCTCCAAACAACACCCCTGTGGAATGGTGGAATGGAACAACCCGTCTTTGCCATGAAAAAGACAGCTCCTAAAAGCCTTCACATAAAAAACTGCCTCAGCAAATGTCCACTTAAATCATGTCATCACTTCTGCACCCGACTGTAAATATTGAGTGTGTGAAGCTCAAACAGACGTTAAGGTAATAAAGCCACTCTGATTTTAGAAAACAACAGTCACTAGTCACTCATGGTTTTGTCATGGTTTGGATTTGTAGCTACTTATTTGTCATTATACCTGCGCTGTGCCACAAGACAGCTGTTAAACTGATTAGGACTGTTGTGCAGACTAGGCCTGTGTTCTATCAAACCTGAGATATGATTTCATACAGATGTAATTTTGAAGTGATGATTTAATTTTGCTAAGTCTGTATGCCATGGCTGTGACACAATTTACGGAAAAACGATTGTCACTTTTGCGCAATGTGATTGAAACATTTATACCAAAACATGTTTTCGCCATGCAGACACAATTTCATTTGGAAAAGAACAGCGAATGCCAGGAATATTTTCATAATTTTAATGAGGAACAAAATGTCTGTCGTGTTTGCAACATGATCACAGGGGAAATCAACATGGTGGTTCCTAATGTTCCTGTACCCTGAAATCGACCTCATTTAGCCGATTTACTAACAAGCGGCATACCTCATCAGTCATTTTTCCATCAGTCCAAATATGTTTACCTTTCCCTTACCCTTACAAAAATCGAGAGTTCTGGCAAGCATGCTGCAAATTTGCCACAAAATGAGCTTTGTAGCAAACACTTAATTGCCGCCTAAGGTTTGCTGTAGGTTCACCACTTCGGTGAAGAGCTGCAAACTTCTGGCAGACATTTGCGGCGAATCAAAAGCTCATTTGCATGTGAAAATAAAGAGTGGGAATCTTTCGGCAAGTTTGCAGCAAGTTGCGGCAAGTTTGTCAGAACTTGTAAGGGTACTGATAGCAACATCAGAGACATGGGTTCTGGTCCCGTGGAAACAGGAAGTAATCGCATTCACATAAACAATGGAAAGCATGATTTGGAGGTTGCGTTTTTACTAGAGGGCAGCCGATATATTGCTGAGGTGATAAATTGGCCGATATTCTGACTTTTGTAATTATCACATCGGCCAATACATTTTCACGTTTGGACGATTTTTTTCTTGATGGTGCCGAAAATCGCCTGCTTGCATGTGAAGCATCTGAGACGTAAACGACCAGTCACAGTTCGTTTTGTTGATACTTGCCATCGTGTTACTATAATAATAGACCGGTGTGCAACACGGTCTCATTTAAATGGTCTGCATTTCAGAGCCATGGCAGATGCGTTTGAGCTCATAATATTAAAGTGCTTGCCTGTTTCATTCTCCCTCTCTCTCCTTAACAGTTCTCTGTAACTTTAACTTTAACTGTAGCAATCTCATTTACTCAAAAAATACAGAATCAAACCAATTGTACATACAGTGCATAGTGAATAAGACATTTACTCATAGCGCACGTGAAGCGCTTTTACCTTGGGCTGCATCAGAAAACGTAGGCAGCTGACTTGCTACCTTGCTGCCTAATCAGTTAATGGCTTAACTGACACCTGTTTTGAAAAGCATCTTATTTTCATTGTACCTCCATATACAGCCTCCAGAGGTAAGATTTTTCTGGTGTCAGACGCAGCCTTGAAGTTGACTCACACGCTCGTGTGGATCTACTGTGAGCCTCAATCACCAGACAGTTTAAACGGCCTGGATTGCTTACTTGGATTGTTACAGACGGACCGTCATGATGTGTGAATGAGAGGAACTTTTGATCCTGATCCTGAAGTTTTGATTCTGGCTGATAGAATACGCGCTTCAGAGGAAGATATTAGATGAGTGCTCGACGGGAAGAAAACACTGGATTTTCGAGGGGTTTGTGAATTACATCTTTTTAAATGAGATATCTGCATGTTTGCAGATGGTATATAATAAAAGTTTTATTGATATTTGCCTTTTATCATTAGAAAAGTTACAGGGAACTGTTGAGGAGAGGCTGATAGAATATGTGCTTTAGAGGTAAATAAATGATCATTCCACAGGACGCTGGATCTGCTGAGTTGTGTGAGGTTGGTTTATTACATATGTTTAAACATGATTTGCGCATATTTGCAGACAGTATATATGATATTAGTTTATTGATATTTGCCTTTTGATGGTTAGATTTAGGGTTGGGGTTTGGGTTAGGGACTAGGGTTAATAAAATATGCATTCCTGATGACAGTATTACACATAATTTACAACTAAAAATACTCACTTTTGATGCCACCCTGTGGACATTTCATCTCAAAAATACTTCCAGCTTCAGCCACTAGGGGCAGTGGTTCGCATTTCAGTTAGCACAGATAAATTTCAGCAGCAGAACTTTCAACCTACTGTCTCCAAATTAACAGTGTGATCATCTAGTGCAGGGTTTCCCAAACGGGAAACCCCTGGGGGGTTCATGAGGGAACTCCAAGGGGTTCGTGAGAGTAGAGACTGCATACGAAAATATATCCGTCATTTACAGATTTCTAAAAACAGATGATTCCAAGGTTGTCCACCATTTAACAAATAAAAAACAAGAACACAACTTAAACCAAGTGTGTCCAATTTTCCTTTAAACCTAACTTGTGTCTATGGCTTCAGTGCAAATTTCTTACCTCAATTAGATGAGAGTGCTGCATATGTGTGTGTGTGTGTGTTTGTGAGAGTGCATGCTCTCATGCAATGGATTAATGGTGAGAAATGGAAATTTTGAATGCAAAAGTAAATTACACGCTACTCTCCATAAACAGTTATGATGTAGCCTAATTACTTTCATCATCAGCAACGCAATCATGTTTTAAAAGTAAAACAACCTTCATTAACCTGACTCATTGTTTGCAGTGTAGTCCTGGAAAGCAATAGGTGATGATTGTACCTACTTGCCCGTACTGTTAACAGCTTGTGCACTGGTTCTGTTCACTACCAAACCGACTGTTTGACGGAGGCTTCTAATGGTTCTCAAAGGTGTAAATTAGGCGGCCGCCCACTATTTCCTTGCACAGCAGCTGAAACTTAAAATATAGGCTAATCATGTATAATTTCATAAAAAAATATAAATATAATGTTTCATTTCCTAAAAATATTTCTAGAAGTAAGGGGGACATGTTCCCCCACCCTAGGTTATAATGGTTTGTTACAGCCCTGGCTTTGTTACTTCAATGAAAAGACATTTTTAATTATTTAAAAAAAAAAAAAAAAAAAAAATTGGCTATATCATATCAAGATATCAAATGTAGGCTACATACACCAATTAAATGGCATTGATTCATAACATTTTCAGGGAAATTAAAACAAATAAATAAAGAAATAAAACAGACCATTAGACAAAGACAGATAAAAACATCCTGGTTACTTTCATAACCTCCATTCCCTGATGGAGGGAACGAGATGTTGTGTCAATGTAGTGACACTAAGGGTCACCCTTGGGAGCCCCAAACACCTCTATTCTTTGAGAAAATGCCAATGGGAATTGGCGAGTGGAATTTGCATGCCACTCCCCCAGACATACGGGTATAAAAGGAGCTGGCTTGCAACCACTCATTCAGGTTTTGTGCTGAGGAGCCGAGACAAGGTCCCAGCCATTTCAGCAGGTAGTTCAGTGTTGTGGCAGGAGGGACACAACGTCTCATTCCCTCCATCAGGGAATGGAGGTTACAAAAGTAACCAGGACGTTCCCTATCTGTCACTCACTCGACGTTTTGTCGATGTAGTGACACTAGGGGTCCCTATACAAAACGGCACGACTAACTGACCTGTGTTATGTGGCCTGGCGGTGTGAGACGGGCAGACCTTGCATGCCTCGTAGCCAGCGCACCCGGCCGTCACGTAACCTCCCCCAACGCTCTTACAAGCGTCACACGGTCCCCTGCACCTTGGGGATGGGTTGAATGCCCAAAAATAGGGACCAGCTGACCCAGCCGCGGAAATTGTTCAGCTGGGGGCCATATAGTGGCCTGTGTTGGGGGGGGTGTCCCTCCGAAGGGGAGGACACCGCGGAGACCACACCCCACCCGGAGGGGGGGGGGGTATTTGAGTGGAAATACGTCACATGGTCTTACCGAGTTTTGTCGGAAGTATCTCATGTGGAGAAGCCCCGTGGTAGGTCCTACCCGAGGGGGGAGGAGCTCTACAAACACGGTGACCAAGGAAGACGCGGTTTACCAACAGGGAAACTATTTTGCAGAAGATACATCACACGGGGTTACCTACGGGCAACCAACACATGTGGAGCACCTACCCCAGCACAGGGCCTAGTTAGCACATGTACTGGGCTGGCAGCGAGTTTCTCAGAAAACCCGCCTGCCACAGGGCTAAGGAGGAAGGTCATCCACAACTTTGTGAACACGACTGGGAGTCAAAGCGCACGTCTTCACTTCAGGGAGGGGAAAAGCACTATGCGCAAGCAGTACACCCTGCCAGCTGTCCCGGAACTTACCTGCTCATGCCTGACAACACACGGGACGAGACCGGCTCAACCCAGAGATTGTAAAACCTCACAAAGGTGTTGGGTGTTGCCCAGCCCACTGTTCTGCAGATATCTGCTAAAGAGGCACCATTGGTCAGGGCCCAGGAAGCCACCACACTCCTAGTAGAGTGGGCTCGTAGCCCTAAGAGGGGCGGCACATCCTGGATGTGATATGCCATAGCGATGGCGTCAATGACCCAGTGGGCGATCCTCTGTTTGGAGACAGCGCTCCCTTTCCGCTGTCCACCAAAGCAGACAAAGAGCTGCTCAGAGCTTCTAAGGCTTTGCGTGCAATCCAAATAGATGCGTAAAGCACGCACCAGACACAGCAATGCCAAGGCTGGATCTGCCCCCTCCTGGGGCAGCGCTTGCAGGTTCACCACCTGATCCCTAAACAGGGTCGTGGGAACTTTGGGCACATAGCGCGGTCAGGGTCTCAGGATCACGTGAGAGTACCTCTACCCTCTTGATGGAAGTGAGCGCAGTCAGGAGGGCAGTCTTCAAAGAGAGTGCCTTTAGCTCAACTGACTCCAGGGGCTCGAATGGAGCTCGCTGTAGGCCCCGAAGGACCACAGAGAGGTCCCACGAGGGGATGAGGCACAATCTGGGTGGATTCAACCTCCTAGTGCCTCTCAGGATCCTGATGATCAAGTCGTGCTTCCCCAAATACTTACCGTCTACTGCATCGTGATGTGCCAATATAGCAGCTACATACACCTTCAAGGTGCAAACCAGGAATAATACACAATCGAAAAGGCATCTTGAAAAAGACGCTTTGTAAGTGCCACTCTTTTAGTAGGAAAATATACTTTTTTTGAGGAAAGAATATACTTTTTATTTGCTGAAGGTCCCAGGGGCGTTCTCTGCACAATGACGGTGCAAGAGGGGGAGAAACCGCTGTAATGCGCCGTAAATCCAACAGCTTCACTGGATATCAGAGATGAATGGATCGGCAGAGTAAGTCAGCTCGCTGAACACAACCAATCGGCTCTGAAGAGAAAACTGAATGAGTGGTTGCAAGCCAGCTCCTTTTATACCCGTATTTCCGGGGGAGTGGCATGCAAATTCCACTTGCCAATTCCCATTGGCCTTTTCTTAAAGATCAGAGGTGTTTGGGGCTCCCAAGGGTGACTTCGAGTGAGTGACAGATAGGGAACAGACCATTTGACAAGATTTTTTTTCCCTTTGTGTGTGTGTGTGTGTGTGTGTGTGTGTGTGAATTTTATGGAATGTAGTGCAATCTCTGATTGGGTTAGAAATGGAAATGGTGAATTAAATTAAATGAAATATATAAATATTATAAGGAAAGCATAATAGATGTAATAAAGGTTCATTCAAATATATCAATAATATGACAAATATAGTGCAAAGATGTAACATTAATTATATTTCAAAAAGTTAACATTACTTAAATTATCAGGGGGTACTTCAAATAAATAATTTAGGTCAAAGTGGTTCAGCTGACAAAAAGTTTGGGAAACCCTGCTCTTTGAAAAGTATTTTGTAATTATTTTATGGGTGTTTGCTAAGGTAAGCTTCACAGTTAATGTTACCCATACTTAGAGTGGTTTTTTTTAAAGCCCCTAACCATAAGTATTACATTTTGCTGTGTAACTTGTCCTGCATCATTTGTGCTATGGATGTGAAAGATACCTCAAATCATCTGGCTTGTTAAGGAGAGGTGTGCTATTTCTTACGAAGAAGGAGGGACTTTCCAGAGCACTCTAGCAACCACATAGCAACATGCTAATACCACATAGCAACTCTCTGGCTACAACCCACAACACTGTGGTCAAGAGTTTTTCGTGAATTCTTCAAAAAATGTACAAATCTATTTTGAACATAATACCCAATACGTAAAATTTGCTAACATGTTTTTTTTTTTTTTTTTTTTCAGTAACAGTATCCCCATTTTTTGGATTAACCATCCCTTTTTCACTGCAGGAAATGTATCTTAAATGAGCAACAATGCAATCAGTCATATTTTCAAATTTACTTGCTGCCTATTAAATCCTTTCCATTCTATTTAACTCAGAAACACACTCAACGGTTTAAACAATATTATGCCGACTTCTAAGACACAGCAAATAAATGCTTGGTCAGCCCTCCTTTGCTAACACACACCCTGCCGATTTCTTAGAAACACACGGTAGAGACCAACTGGTTGCTGAGCGGGAGGCAGGCCTTTCGGGCACCAAACGGCCTGCTCTTCACCCACGGGCAGTGATGATGCCACCTGTGCCTCCAGCCCTGATCCCCATCCACTCCCTCTCTTTCTCTTTCTCTCTGTCATCAAACATGCCCGCGGTGGAGACGTGGCAGACAGCGCTGTGCCTTGCCAAGGAAGATTTATACCTGGAGCTTGACCCAGTTCTGTTTGCATCTATATTAGTGAGGACAGAGGGCTGGGTGCAGGCTGAGAGAAAGGTCACCGAGAGCCCAGGTACTTCACTGATGTATCAAGATGATGGAGCTGGCTAATTTAGTTAGCAACAGTTGTCCCCTCCTAACCACAGATGGTCTGCAGTTGCCGCCGCTCAAAGCGAAGGTTTAAAAATGAATGCTTGAACCGAGGAATCGAAACACACTGTACATAATAGAATGCATATTCAGATGCTGTACTGTAGCAGCTGTGTGTGTATGTGTGTGTTAAATTGTTCTCCAAGGCTTGCAGAGACACAAACAAAGCAACACTCTGAGCACAAAGAAAGCTTAAAGGAATGTTCCGGGTTCAATACAAGTTCAGTTAAATCGACAGGATTTGTGGCATAATGTTGGTTACCACAAAAAATTATTTTGACTCATCCCTCCTTTTCTTTAAAAAAAGCAAAAAAACTGGGTTCCAGTGAAGCACTTACCATGGAAGTGACTAGGGCAAATCTGTAAACGTTAAAATACAAAAATTTTTAAAAGTATAGCCACAAGACATAAACAATATGCATGTTTTTTTTCTCCCCTTTTCTCCCCAATTTGGAATGCCCATTTCCCAATGCGCTCTAAGTCCTCATGGTGGCGAACTGACTCACCTCAATCCGGGTGGCGGAGGACAAATCTCAGTGAGCACAATTCACCACGTGCCCCACCGAGAGTGAGAACCACACTATAGCGACCACGAGGAGGTTGAAGTGACTCTACCCACCCTAGCAACCGGGCCAATTGGTTGCTTAGGAGACCTGGCTGGAGTCACTCAGCATGGCCTGGATTCGAATTTGCGACTCCAGGTGTGGTAGTTAGAGTCTTTATTTGCTGAGCTACCCAGGCCCCAAAAACAGTATTCATTTTTAAATAATTTCAGTGTGATAAAATCACTTGCTATCCTTTTCTGAGCAAAGTTATATAACATTTTATAACTACGTTGCCATGACGCCATTATGCCATAAACCCTGTAATCCCGCAAAGACGCTGATTTAAACAACTTGATAGCTCAAATAATGCACGTGTTTTAACAGAACATATTTTGTAAGTTCTTTTTTAATTATAAACTTTATGTTTTTGCTCTTAAACCCTCCAAAAATTGGCCTCCTTTTTTTTTTTAATTTTTTTTTTTTTTAAAGACAAGGAGGGATTAGTCTAAATTAATTTGTGTGAAAATCAACATTATAGCTAAATACTGTTGATTAAACTCAACTTGTACTGAACCCAGAATATTCCTTTAAAATCAATGAGTTTTTATGTCATCTTACCTTTTAATTTGTTTGATTTTATCACTTTGGGAATCACTTTGATATTGGAAATGTTTGGGTAGTTGGGTAATAATAATAATAATAATAATTTCAGCAGTATCTGGTGGTTTGACATGCTATAATTTATCAGTTTAATAAAAACAGTTTTAAAGGGATAGTTCACCCAAAAATGAAAATTCTGTCATCATTTACTCACCCTCATGATGTTCCAAACCAGGGTTATTTTCATAAACTAAAAGTAATGAAAACTATTGAAACTTTGTGAAAATACTGACTGCACCAGTGCAAGTTCTTTATGTTCTCCACAGATGCTGATCAACTGAACTGAGTTGTTCAATAATTATATCAATTATATTACTTTTTTGTGTGTGTGTGTGTGTGCGTCTTTTACTTTTGTTGGTGTTGCCTTTTTTCTCATAATATCAAATCATTTCACTTTATATTAGGTGGCCTTAACTACTATGTACTTAACTATTTGGAACAATGTACTTATTTTGTACATGCATGTTGTTGCATTGTAATTATATTTAAAGTACTTGCATTTAATTACAATTGTAGTTACACTGTTAACTTTACCACTAACCCAACCCTTACCCCAAAACCTAACTCTAACCCCTAATCCTAACCCTACCCTTACTTCTAACCTACCCGTACCTCAACCTCAGTAGCCGTAAATGTTGGAATTTTGCAGAACAACCTGTAGTTACACAGTAAATACATAGTCTTGTATGTATTTAATGTTAGTACATAGTAGTTAAGGCCACCTAATATAAAGTGTATTAAAAAAATCAAAAGCCAAATGATCTTAAATTTTAGGTTCTTGCTTATTTTAGATATAATTAACTCTGGAAGTTTTCTGTTAATTTCCTAAGCTATAATTACTAAACTTAAAACTGAAACTAAAATATATAAAAATGAAATACAAATGTGTCCATAAAATAAAAAATAAACACAACTTAACAAAACCATTACTGAAACTAAAAATAAACTGAAATATAAATTATTCAAAAATAAACTGAAATATATAGCAAATTTGAAAACAGTATTAAAATAAAAATAAAAAAATGCAAAACTATAATAACCTTGTTCCAAACCCAAAATGTTTCATGAAAAACATTCATTCTATTTATTCATTTCATTATATGAGAAAAGAACTGCATCAGCATTCTTCATAATTTCTCCTCTTGTGTTCCACGGAAGAAAGAAAGAAAGAAAGAAAGAAGAAAGAAAGAAAGATAAAAAGTTATAGGGGGTTGGAACAACATGAGGCTGAATAAATGATGACCGAATTTTCGTTTTAGGGTGAACTATCCCTATTAACAAATGATTTACCTGTTCTATTACTAATGTACATGCAGTTTTCATGACCTTAAATTAAATGTACTTTTAAAAATGTATTTGTCATATCGTATGACTGTTTGAAATGAATTAGTGAATGCAAAAAGGTCATTAAAAATGGTGACCAATCACAGGACCTAATATATAGACTCTATCTTATACATACAGCATATGTAAAATGTAAAAAAATATTAAATGTTATTTTTCAATCTTTTAAATAAATTTTGTTAGCATTAATGTGTATTTGTGCTGTTGATTCAGCTATAACTTCAAAAAGACAATTTAATTTGAATGCTTTTATGACATTTTAAAAATGATTTTCCCTCCCTTTGACGTTTTAATGTCATCTTCATATCATTTCTGCAGGCCTTACTATTGCATGATAAAATAATCTATAATAGTCCTCTGAAAAGCAACAAAAATCACATTCTTGACTGAAAATAATACTCTGCTAGAATAATATCAGCAGCTAAAAAATATGTTTTGGCACAGACTCATTTACATGATAGAATAACCTTCCAGAGTGGAAAAAACAAGAGACTAATATATGCGGCGTGTTTGTGGTCATGCACTTCAGTTGTTTATTACTGAGACACTTGCATTAAATCACCCCACAAGAGGAGTGTGTCGAGGGGGGAGAGCACAATGAAGCAGGCCTGTGGATATAATGAACTCCTGTGGGGATAAGCACACCTCACTATAAAGGCCTAACCACAAATTAAGTGCTTGTTGCCATCATGCAGAACACAGGTGGAGATAAAACCTGCATGATTATGTGCCTCGTTTGAGCAGCCATTGTTGTCTTTTTGTCTACTGAAGGAAGGACAAAAGACGAGTGGAGAGACACTGTAGCCCTTTCCCGTGGGGCTGGGGGGACACTTGAAGTCTTTTGATTCCCAGCCATGTCTGTGTTTTTAAAGAATAGTGAAAGGCAGTGTAGAGTGCTTAATGTTGGCTTGGCACTCAGTATACAGTAAACTGCTCAGCTAATTTTGCATATTTGATTAAATATTTTTATTGGGCGGATTACAATACACCAATCAGATCTCATTAATATCTTAACTGTTTCTTATACACTGACGGCCAAACGTTTGGAATAATGTACAGATTTTGCTGTTTCAGAAGAAAATTGACCGAATTCACCAAAGTGGCATTCAACTGATCACAATATAGTCAGGACATTACTGATGTAAAAAACAACACCATTACTATTTGAAAAAAGTAATTTCCAGCAGCCATCACTCCAACACCTTATCCTTGAGTAATCATGCTAAATTGCTAATTTGGTACTAGAAAATCACTTGCCATTACATCAAACACAGTAAGCTATTTGGTTCATTAAATGAAGCTTAACATTGTCTTTGTGTTTGTTTTGAGTTACCACAGTATGCAATAGACTGGCATGTTTTAAGGTCAATATTAGGTCAAAAATGGCAAAAAAAGAAACAGCTTTCCCTAGAAACTCATCAGTCAATCATTGTTTGAGGAATGAAGGCTATACAATGCTTGAAATTGCCAAAAATAAACTGAAGATTTCATACAAAAGTGTACACTACAGTCTTCAAAGACAAAGGACAACTGGCTCTAACAAGTACTGAAAGAGATGTGGAAGGCCAGATGTACAACTAAACAAGAGGATAAGTACATCAGAGTCTCTAGTTTGAGAAATAGATGCATCACATGTCCTCAGCTGACAGCTTCATTGAACTCTACCCACTCAACACCAGTTTCATGTACAACAGTAAAGAGAAGACTCAGGGGTGCAGGCCTTATGGGAAGAATTGCAAAGAAAAAGCCACTTTTGAAACAGACAATCAAAAAGAAAAGGTTAGAGTGGGAACACAGACATTGGACAACAGATAATTGGAAAAGAGCATTATGGATCTTAACCCCATTGAGCTTTAGTGGGATCAGCTAGACTGTAAGGTGCATGAGAAGTGCCCGACAAGACAGCCACATCTATGGCAAGTGCTACAGGAAGCGTGGGGTGAAATGTCACCTGAGTATCTGGACAAACTGAATCTCCAAGGATCTGCAAAGCTCTCATTGCTGCACATGGAGGATCTTTTGATGAGAACTCTTTGAAGTAGTTTAAGATGTTCTGAACATTTTGTTCAAATTGTAATAGTAATTATTCACGTTATTAATGTCCTGACTATACATTGTGATCAGTTGACTGCCACTTTGGTGAATAAAAGTACCAATTTCTTTCCATAAGAGCAAAATCTGTACATTATTCCAAATTTTGGCCGCCAGTGTAGATATCAATGAGCATCATTGAAAAAGCAAATGGAGACCTTGGTAAGGCCAATCTTCTCATTGCTGTCTAGGAGAAACTATTCACATTTTAAAGAGATCTCCTTTATGTTTCTTCTTTCCTGTGGGATGAGCCATTTATCCAATGCCTGAACAATGGAGGTAAGTCAGTTCACTTCAGAAACTCATCTCAGAAGAACATTTTCCCTCTCAAAACAGGGGTCCCGTCCAGCAGGTTTTAATCAATACAGAAAAACATGAACTTGAGGGGACACACAGGACCTCTGACTGCAGAAGGCGATTAACCACAACTGTCTCAAACATGTTCTGCCTGTCTTCATCTCCACATGCTCCAGCTACCACCAGAACCATCTATCACTGGTGATCAGACAGTGTTTTTCTAAGCAAGCAACACAGGATGACATGTATTTTCCTCAATAGTCCTAGGTGAGTATCTGTATCATAAATCAAATCAGACAATGCCCAGCTTGACCTCTAAATGGGGGAGATATCATCGTATTCAGATTCTTAGCTGTGAGGGTTGCTCATAACCTCGGGCGTATTTTTGCTTGTCTTGGTTTGAGCTTTGAACAATGTTTGAATAATCCCATGGGCCAGGTGAGAATAACAAACTATCCCTGTCTTTGGCCCCATGGTGTGTGCTCTCCAGCAGACAGGAATGCTCTCTGTGTCTTTCTGTATCAGGTAGAGTATGATGCTTTCTTTCTTGAACTTTTCTTGAACTCTAATCTAGACTGTTTTCTTGAATTTTCTGTGAAAACCCTATTAAAACTAGCTTTAACTAGCATGACTTTTCAAGCTGTTTTAAACTGGTTATTGTTGGTTTTGTGCTGGTCTAACTGATCTACCTACTGGTGATTAGGGATGGAAATCGTAAACAACTAAACTATTCTGGTTCCAATTCCGTTTAACGATTCCGGTTCCTTAATGGGCCCATTAATGATTCTTTTAGAACTTTTGAGGGAGAAATATTTGGAAATAGGAAATTCATTTTTTATCGGATTCAATCCACTCAGCAGTCTGTTTCCAAATGATGATTTCATATTTATGATTTTACATTTTAACAAAACAGATTTTTGCAAATGGTGTTGTGATGAGGAGGACACGTGGCCGGCCCTAAATCAGGCTAATCAGCCTGGAGGGGGATAAATACGAGGCGGAGGCGCCAGTTCGTGAGAGAGAGACATACGCGGCTGTGCTGAATGTGTGTCTGTGTTTGTCTTATGTTGTTTTCAGTTCATTTATATCATTAAACCTTTATGTTGACTGTTCAGCCGGTTGGTATACATGACTTTGACAGGTACCAAATACCAATATAGTAGAATTTAAAAAGAATTAAAATATTACACCACTAGGCTTTGCTTTAAAAAGCACAGACATCATTATATCTTCTTCTCTTATACAACACCTCGATGACACATCCACAGCACCCCCCAGTGGACTCAATTGTGACTGTAAGGTTTGGTGAGAGATCCAGACAGGAAGGTACAGCATTCAGTGCTGCTCACGGCAGGCAAATGTGCAAATAAAAGTACATTTTGCAATATACAAGTAGTGTTTTTATAGTTGACTAGCTGGTGCCGAACAAGTACTCGATTACTTGTAAACATCCATATTGGGAATCAGAGTACACTGGTCACACTGTATGTTTTTTATGCTGTAGATTTAAAAGAAACGGCTCCAAAGAGTCATCTGCTCGGAAATCAGAGTACACTGGTTGGGTTGTATGTTTCATGCTATACTGCAGATTAACCAAAAAAAGGCTCAGAAGAGCAATTTGTTTGGGATTCAGACTACACTGGCTTTCCTTTATTTTAAGGCTGGTAGATTAAAAAAACTGCTGAATAAGACTCATTCGTATGGGAACCGCATATACTTGTTGCGCTCAATGATTTTCACTGTAGATTCCTAAGAACCAGCTTGTAAGAGTCAGTTCAGGAATAGAACTACAATGGTTGTGTTATATATTTTGCACTATAGATACATTAGAAGTGGCTCAGAAGAGTAATTTGTTCTGAATAAGAACCTGTTCTCAATTTGTAACCCAACTAGTGATGGTGGTTGACCAGCATGGTCTTTCTGGTGAAGGAAATTTTGCTGGTAAAGAAAGCTAAACAAGCTGGTTTGAACAACAGAACACCAGTATCCCAAGCTGGGGACCAGAATTGAAAACACAACATGTGCTGGTGATCAGCGATTCTGGTCTTAGCAGTGAAATAAGTTGAAATGCATTTTAAAGTGTGTTAAAAAGAAAATTGAGGTGAGCGCAAATATGATGCAAGCTTCAAAATATGGTCTGGTTGAAATTTAAATGGGTAACACTCTCTGTGATGCCCATGTCTATTTGTCTGCAAACCAAGATCACAGGAACCATAATCAATGTCTTCAAATTGCATCTGTAACTTTAGTATTCAGTATGGATTCAAACCCCCTCAAAAGAGCATTTGCATACTGTTTAAACTTCACTCTCTCCTTGTCTTCACCAGGCCTCAGTTCATTATATGTGCTCTCATGGTACATTCAAGCTTCCCAAGCAGCAATGGCTTGAGTCACTGGTTTAGAGTCTTTTTGGGGAGCACCGGTCCCACTCAAAGGGCCTCACAAAATTTTTGATCAGTGAAACTTGTGGTGAAAACACAGCATACTACTATGTCCCCCAAATCCTTCTCTCTTTCATTCCCTCTTCCAGCCTCTGATACATCAGTCCCAATGTAAAAGCTCCACTGTGCAGAAAGCATTCAAGTTCAGTTCAATTATTCAACATCCCTCCACGATTATGAATTATTGAGTTAAAAGCATGTTTGCATATATGGCTGTGTGTTGAGCTCAAGACACTAGCCACTCATTGGCGAAATAATGAAGAGGCTCTATCATTAAAAAATTCAGCCACTGACTTGGGGAGCAAAGGATTGAATGCATTTTAAAAATTGCTGTACTGTAATATGCAGTAGAAATAAAAGAGACTTTACGATGGCAAAACATTCCAAAACCTCAATCATCTTAAAGGAATAGTTTACCCAAACATGACATTTCCTCACCCTCATGTTGTTCTAAACCCATATGACTTTCTTTCTTACGTATGTGGACATCATAAAAGGAGATGTTTTAATGAATATCTCAGTCTGTCTGTTCAATACAATAGCAGTAGAAAGTGCCTCTTGAAAGCTTAAAACATGACCCAAAAGAATCACAAAACAATGCTAAAGTTTAGTTTAGTGCTAAAAACAATGCAAGTGCTAGCTTGAACATGCTTGTGTGGTATGCTGGGGAAAAATCATTATAATGTCATTCTTGTGCATTAAAATAATAATTTACAGAGTTAAACCATTATTATCATAATTTTGGTGCATTTAAAAAGTACTGACATATTTCACAGAACTGACAAAACATGATTAGTTTATTTACAGATTAATATGGTCATATAATAATTCATGTTCATGAGTTTATGCAACTTTATGCAATTTATTTAAAAACAGTCAAGTTTTAAAATTCTTATTAATCATAAGAGTATATGATTTACGCAATAATGTTTGCAGCATTTATTTTGTCCTTACTTCGTAAGCATGTAATTCTCTATCTCTCTTTAAAAAGTCTTATGTTATTCCACTAGATGGCAGCAAGTACTAGGAAAAATAAGATTTTCCTCTTTCAATTCTGTCACAATATGCTGATCTGAAATGTAGGTGGCGAGCTAACGCATTTCAGCCCTCACAGATGTGTTCGTCCATGGACATTCAGTCTAATTTTCAGTTCATGCACCACCACCATTGTTTCATCAAATATCTTAGCCTCTGAGTGGACTAGAAGCTCAATCTAGATGTCATTAGAAAGATGAGATCCTTCCTATGATATATGCAATATTCGATAATATATAACATTTTATCACCAATAGTTGATAATATATTTTTACGATGATTTGTTTAGCATGCCTGTCCTGTAGGACTGCATTTATTGTTCTGGACATTTAAGATATAACATTGAATTATAAAAAAATAAAAATTAGCTAATTTTGTAGAAAACTGCCTAAGGTAAAACCAGATATAATGTTTTTTTTTTTTTTTTTTTCTACTTGGGGCTTACAGCAGCAGTGTATTTGTACAGTAATAATATTTTACTTTGTTATTCTTTTGAAAATCTTTTGAATTGTGGTATTAGGGCAACAAAATAAACTGTGTAGTCACATTCCTTAGAAAGAGAGCTTTCATTTTATATATTAATTTGATTATTTGATATATTAATTTGTTTGTCCATGTTGGTGCTATGTGGAGAACTTTTATTTTCATATATAAATATTTCTATCACATTACCTCTAGGTGGTGCTTATTTGCAAGGCGGATGTTTTCAGCCCTAATTTTGTTATTTGTTGTAACATAAATGGACATGTGATGGTGTTCTATGAAAAGTTCATATTTTAGGCTTTCAAATGATACTTCACATGCCTGACTCATGTATCCGGGGACCTTAACGTTTTAAGCGTAAACTTATTTTGCGATATAGCACCCCCTTTTGGACTCTCTGGTGGATTCATAGAGTTCAAGGGTTTGTATATTTGAGTGTTATATGTAACATAAACCTGCAAATTTGGTGAATGTAATCCATTTTATAAATGTTAACCTAAGTTAAATGTGATATCATAATATGTAATCAAGCATGAGTCTATGTTGAACTTCAGAATTCAGACACAGTGGAATAAGAATATTATTGGGTAAAAATAGATGCACTTTCAAATACTTTATATATAAGTATATATAGTGTATACTGTATATAAAATTAAAATTAAATTAAGGTAAAGCACCACTGAGGGAGCAGTGCTTCCACTGTGAACAAGCTTCTCTCATAGCATTCATGAACGTGCAACAGACATCAAGATTTTCACTGAAAAATGATTTCAGTGTCAGGTCGTATGCCTCCAGAAGACATATGAGTTGCATGAACTACTTTTATGATACATTTGAATCATTTTTTCAACTTTAAAGTGAGACTGTATCAACAGCCATTGTATTGAAAAGATGGACTAAGAAATTCACCAAGAAATTCTCTAAAACATCTCATCATTCACTAACACACTAATACATCTAAGATGGCGCCACGGATGGCCGCCTCGGTATGGAGCTCTCCAGTTCTTTTGCTGTTTTTGTTTGAGTTTGTTTGAGTTTACGGGGAAAACGAGAGGTGGTGGAATGTGTTTTACGTTAGCATATGTTGGTGTACAGATGTAACAATGCTGAAGAAGATGTGCTAGAGGAGTTCTTCATAAACTGTAAGCCTTTCTACTTGCCACAGGATGCTTACAGAAGTGGGGATAAAATCTTGTACAATCAGGCCAAATACAGACTGACAAAGCAGATTAGAGTGGCTAAAAAAAGCTATTCTGAAAAGCTGAAAAACCAGTTTTCAGCTAACGACCCTGCATCAGTGTGGAGAGGCCTGAAAGGTCAGTCCTCTGTACTTCTATAACTGTCTGGTTTGGTTTAACTACCAAGTCAGACATCAGAAGACTTCAAAGGATAGTTCGGACTGCTGAGAGGATTATTGGCGCTCCCCTACCCACCCTCCAAAAACTGTACACATCCTGGTAAAATCACTCTTGACCCCATTCACCCAGCACACTTCCTTTTCAAACTGTTGCCCTCTGGCCCTCGCTACAGAGTACTGAGCACCAAAACAGACAGGCACAGGAACAGTTTTTCTCTCTGGCCATCCACCTCATGAACAGTTCAAACTTCCCCCAAATACTTTCCTTTGGTCAATACAGCTGTAACGGGGTTCAAAGGATGGATGAAAGGAGGAAATGGGAAAACGTGGGCTTCAACTCAAAAGGTAGGGTTTTAATAACAAATAACAAGTTCTCAGCTTCCACACATAAACACATTAACTAGCTTTTTGAAGCGCAACTCTCTCTCTCTCAGTTTCTGGCATGGTTCCTCCTTATATCGCTCTCCCCATTGCTCACTGCAATCAGAAACAGGTGTTAGACATATAGCGCTCAGGTGTGTGCACCCTTACCACTTTCTCTCTCCGGAGGAACGCTCCACCACGCCCCCATGCCCCCACCTCCACATACCTCCACCACCCGACTCAGGCCATGGAGCCATCAGGCCTGTCCCCCACTCCCTCCCATTTCTGGAGAGAAAGTCAGCAACAGACATCCACACCCCCGGTCTGTGGACCACCTCAAACTTAAAAAGGCTGTAAAACCAGATACCAACGGGTGATCCACGCATTAGAATCCTTCATGTGGTGGAGCCACTGGAGTGGTGCGTGGTCAGAATAGAGGGTGAAGACCCGCCCCAACAGATAGTATCGGAGGGTGAGAACAGCCCATTTGATGGCCAGACATTTCTTTTCAATGGTGCTGTACTTAGTCTCTCTCAGCGATAGCTTGCGACTAATGTACAGCACCGGCCACTCCTCCTTCTCTACCACCCCCAGCCCCATGTCTGAAGCGTACGTCTGTAAAACAAATGGGAGAGAGAAATTAGGTGCATGTAAAAGCGGCCGACCGCAAATTGCAGCTTTCACCTGTGTAAACGCCTGTTGACACTGCTCCGTCCACTGGACCGGGTCTGGAGCTCCCTTTCTAGTGAGATCAGTCAGTGGGCTGGTGACATCTGAATAATTAGGCACAAACCTTCTATAATAGCCAGCCAGCCCCAGGAACTGTCTTACCTCCTTTTAGGTCTTGGGCAGGTCGCAATTGCTGCAGTCTTATCAATTTGGGGATGCATGTGCCCATGACCCAAGTGGAACCCCAGATACCGTACCTCCACCCATCCAACTGCGCACTTCTTGGAGTTTGCCGTGAGTCCTGCTCGTCACAGCGACCTCAGAACAGCCCTCAGATGCTGCATAAGCCGCTGCCAATAGTGACTGTATATGATGATGTCATCCAGATTGGCAGTGGTGTAAGCCGAGTGTGGTCTGAGAACTCGGTCCATAAGGCGCTGAAACATAGCTGGGGCCCCGAACAAACCGAACAGAACTGTCCCGAATTGGTGTAAGCCAAATGGTGTGGAGAAGGCAGTTTTTTCACAGGACATCAGTATTAAGGGGATCTGCCAAAAACCCTTTGTCAAATCCAGCATTGAATAAAAGCAAGCTGTGCCCAACCGATCGAGTTCTATTACTCCCATCTCGGGCATTGCATCTAATTCTTCCCAAACTACTTTTTTCTTGTGCTCAGGAAGCCAGTAGGGATGGCTACGTACCACTACCCTGGACATAGTTTAGATGTGGTGCTGTATGAGGTTTGTACGACCCGGCAGAGGCGAGAACATGTCTGCAAATTCTTTCTGCAAACTTGGCAACCTCTGTGACATGAGATGATGAGAGGTGATCCCCGCAAGTGTGACATGATTGGCTTTGCTTCCAGATATTGCATTGCATAGTCCACCAGAACTAATACAAAGCGATGCCCATGTGCGGTCCGTTCTAATGGCCTGATGAGGTCCATGCCAATTCTTTCCAAAGGAATCGGGTTCAATGGTGCTCTTGGGGTGGCCGGTGGATTCACCAGCTGAACATTCATGGCATGCCGCACACCATCTGCAAACATCCCCGTGAATGCCCGGCCAATAGAAACGGGCCATTAGATAGTTTAGATTTTTTTCTCGCTCTAAGTGACCCACCATCAGATTATGATGAGCTGTCTGGAATAGCATTTCCCGACGGCTCTTCGGTATCAACAACTGGGTTGTATCTTCTTTTATCTGAGCATCCTGCTTCACTCGATACAACCGATCAATTATAATAGAAAAATATGGATATGAGAGTGCAATGTCTGGCTGAAGACAGTGACCATCAATTACTTTCACTCAGTCGAAGGCGTGCCTAAGGGTTTCGTCTTGCGTCTGCTCCAGAGTGAAATCCCCTGCAGGGAATACTCTAAGGGCTGGGGAAGCTGAGAATTCCCTCTCCCTTGCGTCATCCTGATGCAAAGCTGACATAGATGGCCCTGGCTCCGCCTCCAAAGCCAGCGCATTGCATACTACACACCAAAACACCTTGTTGCAGGACCCATCGATGCATATTCCTTTTAATAGTGTCTCAAATTCTGGCCAATTAGTTCCCAAAATTAGTTGATGGGTGAGGCAGGAACTAACCGCAGCCTCCACTCTATGCTTTTATCCCCGAAATATAATAATGAGTGTCACTACAGGATAATTGTGAATATCCCCATGCACACACCTCACCTGCACTTGCGACAACGGGTTCAACCACCTGAGGGGGAGAGCGAAGAGACATCGGGGCCACCAGCTGCAGGGAAACCCTCCGTGAACAGGGAGCCAGCTTCTGCGGTACACTTCCTCGCTGTCGGGGGACCGGGATGGGCTGTATAAAAGTGACAGAGTGAGAGAGGAGAGAAGGGGGGGCAAAAGAGGGAGAGGAAAGAGAGAGAGAGGGAGGGCTCCGTGGCTCCGCCCTCTGATACGCCATCATAAGGTCCTCAGCCAATTGGACGGCCTCCGCCAGCGACGCCAGGCGGTGGCACTGGACACACTCCGCCGTTCCTTTCGGTAGACGATGGATCAGCTATTCCAGCACCACAAGATCTATGACTGCCTCGGCGTCATGGTCCTCAGCCAGCAGCCACTTCTGGCGGGTGTCACAGAGCTGTTGCATGAAGGCAAACGGGTGGCCGCGTGTATCCATCTTCATTGAACAGAAGTGTTGTCGGTGCTGTTCGGGGCTGCAACTGACCCACTGCAAGATGGACTTCTTCAGGTCATCATACACTAGGATACTTGCCGCCAGTAGTTGATGTGCCGCGAGCTGGGCTTCCCCGGACAACAGTGGGATGAGTCTGGCAGCCCACTGCGCATGCGGCCAGCTCCAGATCTTGGCCATCCTCTTGAAGAGGTCTATGAATGCCTCTGGATCATCTTCTGCCCCCATTTTCATTAGGGTCACCAGGGGCATGGGGGCTGCTGTGTCCAGGGTCGCGGCCGGGGCTTTCTCCCAGTGCAGTAAACTCCGAATCGCCTGCTGGTCCTCTGCTTGAACCCGGAGCACCTCCTGGAATCGCCGATCTTGGTCCTGGTGCAGCTCAAGCATGGCCTGAAGTTGAGCATGATGCATGCTGGCAAGGTACTGGATAACTTCCGCCAACGATGAGTACTCCATGCCGACTTGTATTTCCTCTAAAATCCCAGGTGTCAGCACCAGTGTAACAGGGTTCAAAGGATGGATGAATTTTAATAACAAGTAACTCAAACAGTTTCTCAGCTTCAACACATAAACACATTAACTTGCTGTTTGAAGCACGACTCTCTCTCTGTAAACCAAAGCCACTTTGGCAGTGTGATGCTTGGCGAGGAGTGAAGGCCCCTAATCATTTATTCTCAGCAACTGGTCCCTGGCTCAAGGCCCCGTTTTGCTAGCCTCTACAGGCTCAAACTCTCCACAAGGTGTTTGAGTAGACTGCTTAAATATTTCATTCAAGAGTCTTTCTAAATGGGCAAAGTGCACCCTCTCATTTTCAGATTAGAAGGGGATGAGAGGAATAATTTAGAGGGAGAAAAAGCAAGCGAGAGAGAGAGAGAGAGAGAGAGACAGGATGAGAAATAATGAGCAATAGAGGACTAGTGTGAGAAAGAGTGAGCAAATCCGTTTGACTCACTGCATTAGCTTTGCTCTTCTGCATCAGTCCATTCTTAATGAGCATTCAGTTGCTTCCAGACCTTTATTTCCTGAGTCACTCTAACCATGCCATTTGAGGCAGGGGCTCAATCTATTTATTTCTTATGCTGGGAAAAGCATTCGCCTGGTCAAGTGGGGTCTAGTCATTACACACAGGGGAGCAGCGCTAATGGAAACGGGGCGCAGTGAAGAACCATTGCCCTTTTCTTCTCTCACCCCTACTGAGGAGCTCACTCATGCTCGCTTCAGCGAGAACCTTTTATTAGACATCATCTGGTCCTGGCACAGCTCAAGCAGAGCCTGATGTTAAGCATGATGCATGCTGGCAAGGGACTGGATAACTTCCGCCAACGGTGAGGACTCCATGCCAACGTATATTTCCTCCAAAATCCCAGGTGTTGGCACCAGTGTAACGGGGTTCAAAGGATGGATGAAAGATAGGGTTTTAATAAAAAGTAACTCAAACAGTTTCTCAGCTTCAACACATAAACACATTAACTTGCTGTTTAAAGTACAACTCTCTCTCTCTCTCTCTCTCTCAGTCTCTGGCATGATTCCTCCTTAAATCGCTCTCCCCATTGCTCACTGCAATCAGAAACAGGTGTTAGACATATAGCGCTCAGGTGTGTGCACCCTTACCACTTTCTCTCCGGACGAACACTGCACCATGCCCCCACCTCCACAACAACCATGTGCAATTTTCAATCCATCCATTCCTACTTATATCCATATTTCATTATATTCTTTAACATATCCTACCTCTTCTTCAATACATTACATCACCTGCACATCACTGTATATCTGTATATACAATATTCTAACAATATTATTGTGCTATTGTATATTTCTCTTTTTTAAATTTTTTTTATGTCACTATATGTATATATGTTTAAATGTATATGTTTGTTTGTATCTATATATATATGTTGCATTCTCTTGCACTGGAAGCTTCTGTCACCATGACAAATTCCTTGTATGTGTAAGCATCCTTGGCAATAAAGCTCATTCTGATTCTGATTTTGGGTTTGGGTTTGGGACGACATAAATTATAACAGAATTTTCATTAATGTGTGGATTATTCTTTTAATGCATTGCACAACCAGTTGGCCAATTTCGAGTTCCTCTACGGAGAAGAAAACTTCAAACTGTTTAATTGTACTCTGCTCTCTTGATACAAGAGCGTTACAATGCAGTCACAAGGCTAAATCCCATCTGTTAATGCAAATATCTCGAAGATGTCTCTCGAACCATCCGATATGGTGATGCTAGCTTGAAAGCTGGTTTCTGTTGACAACCCTAACTCCACTTTATCTTGGCTTTGCGAGAGAAAGCAGATGATCCAATAAATTATCGATAACGCCCCTGTAAACCAAAGCCACTTTGGCAGTGTGATGCTTGGCGAGGAGTGAAGGCCCCTAATCATTTATTCTCAGCAACTGGTCCCTGGCTCAAGGCCCCATTTTACTAGCCTCTACAGGCTCAAACTCTCCACAAGGTGTTTGAGTAGACTGCTTAAATATTTTCATTCAAGAGTCTTTCTAAATGGGCAAAGTGCACCCTCTCGTTTTCAGAAGGGGATGAGAGGAATTATTTAGAGGGAGAAAAAGCAAGCAGAGAGAGAGAGAGAGAGAGAGAGAGAGAGAGACAGGATGAGAAATAATGAGTGATAGAGGACTAGTGTGAGAAAGAGTGAGCAAATCCGTTTGACTCACTGCATTAGCTTTGCTCTTCTGCATCAGTCCATTCTTAATGAGCATTCAGTTGCTTCCAGACCTTTATTTCCTGAGTCACTCTAACCATGCCATTTGAGGCAGGGGCTCAATCTATTTATTTCTTATGCTGGGAAAAGCATTCGCCTGGTTGAGTGGGGTCTAGTCATTACACACAGGGGAGCAGTGCTAATGGAAACGGGGCGCAGTGAAGAACCGTTGCCCTTTTCTTCTCTGACCCCTACTGAGGAGCTCGCTCACTCACGCTCGTTTCAGTGAGAACCTTTTATTAGACATCATGGCTGTTAGGACAACAGGGTTCTTGGCAGCAGGAACTGCCTGGATGGATAGGCCCACAGAGCAAAGGCCATTTAAGCAGAATGTTTCAGAGCACCGAGAAGGTGCACATAGAGACATAGCCAGTGTCTTTACAATAGTCTCTGACAGGAAGATTTCTTTAATACGGTAGGTAGGGATGGACAGATCGATTCAAAAGTATTGATACTTTCAAAATGCTTATTTTGTATCGTTGTTGTAACTATGATGAACATTCTATGATGAACATGTTTTCAGTTACTGAGTTCAAAGTCATTTTGATATATATATATATATTGTTTTTTTTTTATTATTGTTATTTTTATGGGGTGTAAAGTAAAAAAAATTCATGTGGTGCAATCATCCAGAGACAGTAAAAAAAGAAAGTCTCTTTAAAAGCTAATATTCTTGGAAAAAACAAACAAACAAAACATGTTGGCTTGAGTAGTTTGTAATAAACATTTATTATTGTACCTTTAAAAAATAAGAAGTGAAACAATTTTGTTTTCAAATATAATTAATATTTAATTATATTTGATTATAATTAAATCAAATCAAAGTAAGAACTTTAAGTCTATTAAAAGGATATTTCACCCAAAAATCACTTACATGCCATCCCAGATGTGTATGACTTTCTTTTTTCTGCAGAACACAAACAAAGATTTTTATTAAATTATCTCAGCTCTGTACAATGCAAGTGAATGGTGGCCAGAACCTTGAAGGTCCAAAAAGCATATAAAGGAAGCATAAAAGTAATCCATATGACTCTAGTTGTTAAATCCATGTCTTCTGCAGTGATATGATAGGTGTGGGTGAGAAACAGATCAATATTTACAATTTTTTACAATAACTTCTCCTCAATGCCCAGTAAGTGGTGGTATGCACGTAGAATGTGAATCACCAAAAACAAAAGAAGAATTTGAAAGTGGAGAATTATAGTAAAAAAAAAAGGACTAAAATATTGATCTGTTTCTCATCCACACCTATCATATCACTTCTGAAGACATGGATTTAATCACTGTAGTCATATAAATTACCTTTATGCTGCCTTTATATGCTTTTGGACCTTCAAAATTCTGGCCACCATTCACTTGCACTGTATGAACCTACAAAGCTGAGATATTCTTCTAAAAATCTTTGTTTGTGTTCAGCAGAAGAAAGAAAGTCATACACGCAAGAGAATTTTCACTTTCGGGTGAACTTTAAGTCTACTATATTACTTTTGAGCAGTAATAATTTCCTCTGTACCTGAGTATTATACCTAAATGTTTTATTCTGTTCTATTGGACATCATACTGTACACATTTAGAGTAAGTCTATATGTAAAAGACTCCCTAAGGAGCACATGTCAGCTTGAATAAAGTGCATGTATTGACGTCATCAGAGAAAAATCAATACAGATCTTTTCAAATAGCAGTTTCATGTCCAGCCATTTGATATCCCATCATTTTTATGTTCAACTCAGCATTCGACTGAAAGTGTTGCTTTAGACTTTCCCGTGCAATATAAATGCTTCCTGTTGTTTTTAAATAGGTTATTATTGTGTCTTTTGATACACAGTAGGAGTAGTGGTATTGACGTGTTTCATGATGTAAACACGATGATGCACCCTCAGCCAGTGTGTGTGTGTTTGTATTTTTGTGTGTACCTCCTGCTGTTTTGTGTGTGTGTGTGTGTGTGTGTGTGTGTGTGTGTGTGTGTGTGTGTGGGGGGGGGGGGGGGGGTGTAGTGTATGAGAGCATGCAAAGCCAGAAACCCCCTCCGCACTTTATAGAGTGTACAGCTTAAAAGGGTTGCAAAGGGTTCTCTAGGGTATGAAAGAGGCAGAGAGACAGACTGAGAAGAGACTTTCATTAGCCAGTCAGCCCCAGTCAGGCCTGTAACCCAGCTGGATGTGACTGCCAGTTGGCTGGGTGTGTGTGTGTGTGTGTTTACATATGGATTCAAGCAAAGACACACTCATGCATGCTCACTAACAACATTCTTCATTATTCACACCATTCCTGGATGCTGTAGCACACAGACTCGCATTCACAATCTGAGCCCATGTTTTGTTTTTTATCATTAAGGCTTTGTCCTGAATGATTAACCAAATTCCAGACTCCAAAAAATCATATAGACAATCACTTTGACTCCACAACCAAATTTGATAATTTCTATGTCTTGGGAACATCAATATTTCAAATTATACTATCAATATATTTTATAGTGTAATAAGTAGTTAAGCAATATCACACACGCAAGAGCGCTGTGATCACAGCCGTGCTGATATTGGGACATAATGCATGATTGCGAGTGTGATATTGCTTTTGTACAACAGTTAAAAAAAGTAAATAAATAAATGAGGAAAACTAAGGACTGCCACAAAAAAAAAAAAAAAAAAAAAAAATGCACTTGTTTGTGGAACTACTTTCTTACGGAACGGATCAGGATCTGCCGTTGCTAGTTCAAAAGGTGCACCCAATCCTCTGTTGCTAATTCGAAAACGTCACTTTAGAGCTAGTAACATTTGCTTAGGCTGTTTCTAACAAGTTATTAGATATGCAAGGATGTGTGTGTGTGTGTTTGTGTGTGTGTGTGTGTGTGTGTGTGTGTGTTTGAGAGAGAGAGAGCACAATTGAGCATGTGCAATTACCTGCATCTGTCGTGACTCCAAAGCAGTTATGTTTAACTCTATTCCTCAGCTGTAGTGTAGTGTTTGGCTCATAGTCTTAATAATGATAGTATCTGACTAACTGGGGCCCAGGTCAGGAAGCAGACAAACTGGGTAAGTTGAACGTCTGCACAGGTCATCATAAACTACAACACATAGAGACTGTATCACCTAGATAGCACATTGAGACTGTGTCTGTTCCCTGAACTACCAAACACAAAACTCTCACTAAATCATTTAGAATTTTTTTTATTAAGGTCAAACTTCAACATCATATGAAGGTAGGGCAAATAAACATTAGATCTCTTTCTACCAAAGCACTAATTGTAAATGAAATTATTAAAGATAATTGTTTGGATGTGCTCTGTTTGACTGAAACCTGGCTTAAACCAGATGAATATATTACATGAATCTATCCCCATGTTATTGTTATAAACATGAGCCTCGTCTGAAGGGTTGAGGAGGAGGTGTTGCTACAATTTACAGTGAAGTTTTAGGTATTACTCAGAGGACAGGATATAAGTTTAAGTCTTTTGAACTAATAATGCTTAATGTGACACCATCAGATATACGTAAATAAAAAAATCTCTGTCGTCTTTTGCCTTTGCTATAGTATATAGATCACCTTATTCTGATTTACTTGGTGAATTTGCAAATTTTTTTATCAGATCTTGTAGTTACTATAGATAGAGCTTTAATTGTTGGTGACTTCAACATTCACATAGATAATGAAAATGACACATTGGGATTAGCATTTATCGATATTCTCAACTCTCTTGGAGTCAGACAAAATGTGACAGGACCAACTCATCACCATAATCATATGCTAGATTTAATTCTGTCATATGGAGTTGATGTTGATACTATAGAAATTATTCCGCAGAGCGATGACATCTCAGATCATTACCTCGTCTCTAGTATGCTGCGATCAGATAATGTTACTCAATCTACACCATGCTATTGTTCAGGTAGAACTATTCTTTCGACCATTAAAGATAGCTTCACTAATAATCTTCCAGATCTATCTCATACACTCAATAAGCCCCAAAGTCTAGAAGAACTTGGTGAAATAACAGAAAATATAAATAGTCTTCTCTAGCACTCTTGATAGTGTCGCCTTCCTTCAATTAAAGAAAATTAAAGAAAACACTCATGCTCTCAAGAGAGCAGCTCGGAAAATGGAGCGCAAGTGGAAGAATACAAAATTAGAGGTATTTCAGGGTGCATGGAAGGATTGTGTCTGTAAATACAGACAGGCACTAAAAGCTGCCTGGTCAGCATATTTTAGCAAACTCATAGAATATAACCACAACAATCCTAGGTGTTTATTCATTACTGTGGCTAAATTGGTTAGGAATAAAGCCTCAGTTGAGCCAGATATTCCATCGCAGCACTAGTAATGACTTCATGAATTTCTTTACTGATAAAATTGAAATAATCAGAAATAATTATGCAATCATCTGTCACAGTACCTCAGAAAGCAGTATCTCATAATTTTCCTCACATGCAACTTCAATCCTTCACTGTCATAGGTCATGAAATGCTAACAAAACTTATCGAAACATCAAAATTTCCACTGTTATGCTGACTATACCTAACTTTATATTTCTTCAAAACCTGACGAAATTTCACAATTCTCCAAATTAGCAGAGTGTATCAATGAAATCAAAGATTGGATGGCCAGAAATTTCCTTCTACTCAATTCCAACAAAATATAAGTACTAATTATTGGAACAAAAACCTCTAAAAACAAGCCACTAAAATATAATTTACTCTCGATGGATGTACTGTTACATCATCTTCTACAGCGAAGAACGTGTTCTATTTGATACCAATCTGTCCTTTGAAAATCAAATTACAAGTGTTTGTAGAACAGCATTCTTCCACCTAAGAAATATTGCTAAATTACGACACATGCTCTCTGTTGCTGATGCCGAAAAACTAAATAATGCGTTCATGACCTCAAGACTAGATTATTGTAATGCATTACTGGGAGTATGTCCAGCAAGATCAATAAATAAACTTCAGTTGGTTCAAAATGCAGCAGACAGAGTGCTGATTAGAACCAAGAAATATTATCATATTAGCCCCATTTTATCGTCATTACATTGGCTACCTGTAAAATTTCGTATTAATTTTTAAATTCTGTTAACTACGTACAAAGCTTTGAATGGTCTAGCTCCACAGTACTTAAGTGACCTTCTACCACGCTATACTCCATCACGTTCATTACGATCGCACAATTCTGGCCTGTTAATAATTCCTAGAATATCAAAATCCACAAAAGGAGGCAGATCCTTTTCATATTTGGCTCCTAAACTATGGAATAGTCTCCCTAACACTGTTCGGGATGCAGACACACTCACTGAGTTTAAGTCTAGACAAAAGACTCAACTATTCAGCCAGGCATACACCTAATTTATCCTTCAACTAACAATTAGGCTGCTTTAGTTAGGTCTGCCGGAACCAGTGACCAGAAACATTGATCATGACCTATAACTCTGCAATAAATTGAATGGCATCTATGCTAATATTATTCTATTTGTTTCCATGTCTCATCCTCGGGACTACTATCCTGAGGTCACCAGAACCGGCTGGATCCGGCTCAATTCCTGCTTTGTGTTGGACTCCACTGCTATGTGTCTCTGAGTGATGATGACTAAATGCAGCCGGTGCCAGCCAAACATCACTTCAGTCTATTACGATGGACTTCAGAGAATGAACTGATGCCAACTCCAACCATATGACATGGGATACATCATATGCCATTGCCTGAACCTTGGACTTAGGATAGACCTCACCAAAATTACCAGCCGGTTGAACTGCGATGCACCTCACTGATCTCTGCCTGCATCACCTTGGTCTAATGTTGGACTACACACTTATAATGGAATACATAGACTATCAATTAATTGCCAACAAAAGCCTTCATCAGCCAACTAACAAAGGACAATGCATCTATGTGAACTTCTGCAGTTAATCCAGGATGGACTTCAAAGATATTAATCATTAATCTTACAGTTCTTACAAAATCTTTGTTTAAATACTGACCCTTAACACTTACTTAGTTTAATAATTTTAAACCATGACTTGCACTGTACATAATTAAGTAATACTGGCATTATATTCATGATGTTAGCCAGAGGGGAACCGGCCTCCACAGTGAACCTGGTTTCTCCCAAGGTTATTTTTCTCTATTGACCAACATCTTATGGAGTTTTGTTTTCCTTGCCACAGTCCCCTTCGTCTTGCTCACTGGGTTTCTAAATACAATTATTATTTAATTACTTATTTTTAAACACAATTTACAATTGTATTTTGTCAAAATACACAATGATGACTCTAAGACATTATAGATATTACAGTTTCATTATCTGTTAATGCATGATTTTCTGTAAAGCTGCTTTGAAACGATGTGTGTTGTAAAAGGTGCTATACAAATAAAAACGAATTGACTTGACTTGTTAAACAGAATTTTTTTTTCAAATACATACATTCTCTGTGTTAAAATAGCTGTCCAAGTAGGGATCCCCCCTGAATATTTCGCAGTTGCTGGTTCACAAGAGTCATTCACTACATAAACCGTACTCTCCTCCGCCATGTTGAATGTTGAAATCTCCTCCCAACACTGAAACTCCGCTATCAGTAAGCGCCCTGAGTATGTATGATTACTCAGACTTTTGTGTCTCTCAGCAGTGATAAGCCTTATGCTGAAGCTGTTAGTTTCACTCCATTTCCCAGCTGTAGTGTAGTAGTAATCCGAGCGATCATGGAGTGAGAGACAATGCTGTTGACTTCAAAGATACCCACTTGCTGACTGACATTGCTGACTCAAGGAACGTCAACTCAACTGGCTAAAAAATAGTCTTTTCTCGCCACCTGCTGGCTAAAATCTTTAATGTTACAGGGATGAATGAAAATTATTTTTCTTTTAGACATCTACACTGCTCTTACACTTTAGTTTAGAACACAACGAACATAAATGGAGCAATACTGCAACCTGAGTCAGAACAGGCTGTAGGTCTGTGCCAAGTTTGCTGGATGGAGCTTGAAAGATTGGATGAGAAGCTTTTTCCATGAGTGCTGATAGCTTACAACATCAGCACTCATGGAAAGCCTCTCATCCAATCTTTCAAGCTCCATCCAGCAAACTCGGCACAGACATACAGCCTGTTCTGACTCAGGTTGCTGTCTGTCTGTCTGTCTGTCTGTCTGTCTGTCTATCTATCTATCTGTCTTTCAGCTTTAACTGTACAATATATTGTTTTGTGTGAACAAAGATGGTTATATCCAACTATAATTACCATCACAATTTGATTGCATGAAAAACATGGGAAGTTATAGTGACAAGCCCTGTGTAAAGAGATAGAAATAACTCGGGGAAAGATTTTTATCATTCCTTCCTGGTTGTAGACATTGAATAGAAACCTCTTTCTTTTGTCTAAAAAAACCTTTATCTGCAATATGTTTTGTCTTTCTTTTTTTAAATCTGTGTCACAATGTCATAAATATAGATAATAATTTTGTGTGTTTCATGTGCATAACCTTACTCATGAACAATATGCCTCTTAACTAGGAAGGATTTTTCATATTATGGATGTTCCTCTATATCTATATTTTATAGAACTTGTAACATGCTCCAGGCACAATGTTCCAAATATTACCTTGCTCTCTGCTAGGCTGTTTTAAAGGATTTCAATACACAGTTGGTAAAGTTTTCAAATTATTTCAAAATATATATTATTTAAAAATAAATGTGCTATTTTTATTTTTTCCATTTGCTCAGTTTGTACACTTAATGTAATTCACAATGAAAGCAACTAGCAGTAAACAAAGGTTTGTATTCTATTGCAAACCCCAATTATAATGACACAATGTTTTATAATTTAATACTTTAACTATAATTTTCCAAATACTAATATAATTTCAGGCTAAACTCCTTGACAACATAACTTTATTAACTCTGGGTTTGCACATGAAAATATATTTTCATTAAGCCTCTAATGAGTATTATTATGGTTTGCAAGTGATAACCAGTGTTTGAAACAGATTTATCAAAGTTTTTTTTATTTATTTATTTATTTTATTTTTTTTAAGGACCACTGGTCATGTACTTGTTTCTTGCCTTTTTCCACCAGCTCGGCTAATGAGGAGTTCTGTTAGGGTTCTCTATCCCACGCCTTATGTTTCTTCCACACTGTTTTCCAATGTCTAGAGGCTCAATTCAGAATTTTGCCTTCAGTTCAGTGTTGAAAAAATGGAACAGCTTGTGCTTCAATCTAATTCTGTTATTGCATATGGGGGATACCGGGATTGTTACAACCAGTGTTGGGTAAGTGACTCAAAAAAGCAATCTACTACAAATTCTAACAACTTTTAAGTTCCTTTGAAAAACACTTTTCACACAAATGATTTTGTTTTTCCGCTCAACAAATTCAAAATAATGTCTATATTTCCTTCTTGTTCATTCTCATACACTTACGTATGAACACATTGTGAGGAAGAGGAGGGTGTGGCCGGACTGTGATGGAGCACAGCCAGCACTGAATCAGCTGATCAGTGGGAGAGCGAAAATATGGGGTGGCCGGAGACGCCGGTTCAAGAGAAAGAGCATGTTTGTTTATGCTGGTTTTAGGATGAGTTTGATATTAAAACTTTATGTTGACTGTTCAGCCGGTTCCTGCCTCCTCCCTGCCCAAACTTTACCTGTTACACACATTAATTTATATTTTCTATGTATTATACACAGTGCTGGGTAGTAATTACATATAATCTGGATTACATAATTGGATTCCAAGGACATGACATAAAGATGACATAAGCGCGATGCACCCACGTCAATAACAGACAGACATGGAGCACGAGTGTCCAGATTCCGATACAGACCGAAACCGAACCAGACAGGAAGTCAAGATCCAGACACCATGCTCCTAACATGAATCAAGACAGACCGAAGAGCAAAGATAGACAACGAAACACAAGACAGACATAGGATGATAATGCCGTGGACCTGTCAGACAAAAACCCAGACTGACAGAGTGACAGGACCGTGACACACACACCTGATGCTTGACACTAGCCTGGTGACTGTAATTACACTGAAGATGGAGTGGTCTCACTCAACATTTGACCACAGGATTTACAAAAATCAATTAACTTTTAAAGAGACACAGGGCAAAATTTCTGTGCAATGTAAACTCTGTCTTCCGAAATTAAATATCCTCTCCACTGCAAACGATTCCACATCAAATCTAAAGAAACATTTGAGGTGTGCTTGCATGTTTTCTCCACTTTACACTGCGTTTCTAACGAACTTCGGATGAACACATTTTAATTATTATTTGAATTATCACTGTGTGTCATATAACAATCTGTCCCTATTTCTTTGGAATGGTTTTGTCCAACAAATGCATTAAAATGCACAAATATGCGTCATTTCATATTCACAAAGTAATCCACACATAAATGCTGAAATGATTCCATAAGTGTGGTAAAGTTAGTTTTAGTTTCACAAATTGCTTTTGTACTCTGCTTCAAAAATGTAAATGAATGCACTTTCGCATTTGTGATCATTTTGAGACCCTTTTTGTGACGTTTATTCACAAATATAACTGGTCTGATCAGGGCCGTGCACAGACATGATCTAAATATATGAATAAAATATATTTTGCTTTATATTTTCATCATGATTCACCGCCTTGCTTGCTGGTGCTTTGAATCAAGTTTACAAAGAAACACTCCTCCCTCAGCTCTTTCTCTTCTTTTTTGTGAAGGCATGGCACTGTAAACAGTGTGCAACACACAAGTAGATTTTGATACCTGTCTCACATTAGCTCTGTGGTCTGACCATACACCTTATGAACTAATGCATGTTTTTAACACATTTGGGGCCACTCAAGCAATGTCAATACTAATTAATTTAAGTTTTTGACGCACTTAGACCCACTTAAGTGTCAAGCATTGAACCCACTTAGGACCCTCTCCTCCTCCATTCCTGATCTGCTGCTCTGCGAAAAAAGATACATGCCGCATCAGCCAAAGACTGCTGTCTAGTGTATGATACCATAATCCAAAATTTGTTTTTAAATCAGTGTGGTACCATTCATTATATATTCATTGCTTTGACACTATAAAAAGCGTCTGCAAAATGAATATATGCGAATTAAATTACTTTCTCCAGAGGGGCATCTCAGCCCAGGAGGGCAAAGGTGCAGTGGCTTGGGCAACTGCAGCCACCACCCTGTGCACATCCCTGGGTCTGTTGGCACACATGTATGGTGTTTGTAGTGCCAGCATTTCTGGAGTAATACTATGTTTGTTTAACGTGCCCCGTGGCACCTGTCCATAATTTCAGAAACTCTCCAACAAGAAATGCATGTAAAACTCAGGGACATCACAGGGGAAACATGCAACTACTTCATATTTTTACACTTACAAAAAGTAATGTAAACCCCTAGGCTAATGACATTAACAAAAACTAATTAGATTCAGGAGTTGGCAAACCTGGCATCCAATTAATGAAACGAGATTTGAGGTGTGGGTTAGATAAAAAGCACTCAAACATTTTGAGTTTCTATTCACAAGAAGCATCTGCTGATGTGGACAATGCCTTGCAAAAAGAGATCTCAGAAGACTTATGATGAAGAATTGTTGCTTTGCATAAAGCTGGAAACGGGCTACAAAGTTATCTCGAAGCACTTAGATATTCATCTATCCACAGTTAGACAAATTGTGTATAAATGGAGATGATTTAGTACTGTGGCTACTCTCCCTAGAAGTGGCCGTCCAGCCAAGATGACTCAAAGTGCACTCTGCTGAATGCTCAGTGAGGTAAAAAAGAACCTTAGAGTGACAGCTAAAGACTTGAAGGAATCATTGTAACTGGTTAACATCTCTGTTCATGAGTTTACTATATGGACAATATTAAACAGGCATGGTGTCCATGGCAGGACACAATGAAGAAAGCAGCTGCTTTCCAACAAAAACATTGCTGCGTGCCTGAAGTTTGCCAAAGACCACCTTGACACTCTACAATGCTAATGGTAAAATGTTTTGTGGACTGATAAATCTAAGGTTGAATTGTTTTGGAAGAACACAAAGCACTATGTATTGCATAAAAAGTGCACCACATACCAACATGAAAACATCATCCTAACGGTGAAGTACGGTGGGGGGAGCATCATGATTTGGGGCTACTTTGCTGTTTCAGGGCCTGGACTGCTTGCCATCATCGAAGGAAAATTGAATTCCCAAGTTTATCAGGATGTCCTACAGGATAATGTCAGAGTGGCTGTGCACCAGCTGAAGCTCAATAGAAGTTGGGAGATGCAGCAGGACAATGACTCTAAACATCAAAGTAAATCCACTACAGAATGGCTTCAAAAAAAGAAAATCCACCTTTTGGAGTGGCCCAGTCAGAGCTCAGACTGTAGATGCTGTGGAATGACCTCAAGAGAGCCGTTCACACCAGACATCCTAAGAATGTGGCTGTGCTGAAACAGTTCTATAAGAAAGAATGGTCCAAAATTTCTTCTGTACATTGATCAGGTCTAATCCACAGCTACCAGAAATGCTTGGTTGAGGTTATTGCTGCCAAAGGAGGATCGACCAGTTATTAAATCCAAGGGTTCACTTACTTTTTCCACAGCATTCATACTTTTGAATTTGTGAACAAAAGCACCACTGAAACGATTAGATCATGCCTTCTCATAACAACAAAATGACAATCAAGTTCAGTAAGGAAACTCTACATGGCACGGGCTGATAGGTCGAACAGGTGCACCTCGTCCTACACAGCCAAATCAGAAACTTTTCCCTCATGTCAAAATATAAAAGCTACTACTCACCTCACACAATACACTGGGAAATGGCTACAGCAGCGCAGTATGTGTAGCTTTATCCCTCCACCTCCCCAGCACCACTTGTCAAGATCTATTTTACAGGGGCTTTATCTTGATGTTGGTACAGTAGCAGCAGCATGTCTCTTCTGTCTCAGCAGCATCATATTGACTCATGTCAAGCATCAGCATGTCTAAAGCAGATCTAGTCCACCAAAACTAAGCTTACTTCACTGTCAATATCATCAATAAAAATCTTTAATCTATCTCCGAGAGTTGTCCTGAAATATACAAGTTACTTAACACTGCTGATATATAGCTGTGAAATACAATGTTTACCCTACATTATATCCAGTGACATACTTTAAAAGTAATTAGTTTACAGTAACTAATTACTTTGCAATCAGATTACACCCAACACTGGTGACAACATACCCTGCTTTTAAAAAAAGTGAATTGTATCTTTTATACCGATTTATATATTAAAAATATTTTTGTAGCCAAAATTTTAAGGTATGTGCTGTACGTAAAATGACTTTCAAAAATCAACCTATCATGAGAAATATTCACTGGTGTCAAAAATGTGATGACTAGCCCCGAACTCCCCTAAACATAATTTAAGTATGAAGATACTACATAATTTACCATGAAACTTTTGAGTAGATTCAATTGTTTCCATGATAAATATGACTCTATGAAAATGCTTTAGAGTATGGTATTAAAACAGAAAAAAAAGAAGAAAACAAAGCCAGATGCAATAGTGGCCTGGGTTACACAAGCTCAATAACTTATCATGAGCGCTCCTCTGGGTTCATGTCAAAGGATTCAACCCCCGCAACTCCTGTTGTCATGAGAACAATGGGCATTTCACAACTTTACCAGGTTGGTGTCAAAAAAACGGTTACCAGAATAGGATAAAACAAAGAAAGCAGGCCAAAGCCGAACGAGGCCAACATGTACCCCTCCCAAAGGGAGCGGTATTACTTTTCCCCCCTCCCCTTTAAAACTTTTGTACACAACAAAGACACTAAAATAAAAAATAAAAAAAGGCCTGCACGAACATCCAGTGTGCAAGTCTGCGGATAGACTGCTTTCAAAAATAAGTTAGCTAGGCAGTGGACTCAAATTGGAATTCCAATTTTACCAAGTAACATGCCCAGCAGCAAATGACTCAAAATACGATCCAGTGCAATGGGAGAGAGACCATTACCGGGAAGTCATATTATATCACAGTTCATTGAACAAATAGCTGAAGATACACTTGAATTTGATTAAAAGACAAGTAAGGATCAAAGTCAAGAGAATGGGCACTTTAATATATAGGGAGACTGAGGTCAAACAGGGAAGTTGTTACAAGTAACTATAAGGATTTCAGTGAAAAGTCCAATAGCACAAATGTGCGCTTTCTCTAGCAGAGGTTTTGGTATTGGTTTCAAACATCTAGTTAAAATTAGCATTTTGTTTTTTTTTATTCTATTCTCCAAAATGTTTATATCACCAGATTTTTGTTATAGCCATTGGGTACACAAATGAACACAATAAAACAAAATTTGGATACATTAAGATAAGGTTTCATTGTACACTATAATGAAGGCAGAATTTAACAGATAATAAATTTCACATGGAGCAATTTTATTGGAATTTTATACAATTTAATAATTATTATATATACACCACCAGTCAAAAGTTTTGAAACACTTGACTGAAATGTTTCTCATGGTCTTAAAAATCTTTTGATCTGAAGGCGTATGCTTAAATGTTTGAAATTAGTTTTGTAGACAAAAATATAATTGTGCCACCATATTAATTTATTTCATCATAAAACTCAAATTTAATTAAAAAAAAAAAGTTTTTTAAATTGATGTCTTGGACCAAATAATAAAGAAAAGCAGCCAATAAGTGCCCAACATAGATGGGAACTCCTTTAATACTGTTTAAAAAGCATCCCAGGGTGATACCTCAAGAAGTTGGTTGAGAAAATGTCAAGAGTACATGTCTGCAAATTCTAGGCAAAGGGCGACTACTTTGAAGATGCTAAAATATAACACAGTTTTGATTTATTTTGGATTTTGTTTAGTCACAACATAATTCCCATAGTTCCATTTATGTTATTCCATAGTTTTGATGACTTTACTATTATTCTAAAATGTGAGAAAAAAATTATAATAAAGAATGAGTAAGTGTTTTAAAACTTTTGACCGGAAGTGTATATATATATATATATATATATATATATATATATATAGTGTGTTACCTTCCATTATTTTGCTGTTTCATAATTGTTTTACTGCTTTAATGTTGCTGAAAGCCCATTAAATAGTATAAATGGGAGACCAGGGCTAGTTGTCACACTTTTTACAGGTAGGTAGATTTATTTTTGAAAGTCAATTTCTGCATGGTCACATACCGTGAAATCTTGGTTACAACAGTATTTTACCAATAGTGCTCCGGAAAACGATACAGTTCATTAAATACAAATTGACCTTTTGTGACAACATGCCCCAATAGTGGTGATGGGGAAACATGTCTCTACCATCAGCCCCACCAAAATGTCCTGGTTACTTGCGTAACCTCCATTCCCTGATGGAGGAAACGAGATGTTGTGTCGATGTAGTGACACTAGGGGTCACTCTTGGGAGCCCGAGACACCTCTGGTCTTTGAGAAAATGCCAATGAAAATTGGCGAGTGGTATTTGCATAACACTCCCCCGGACATACGGGTATAAAAGGAGCTGGTATGCAACCACTTATTCAGGTTTTGTGCTGAGGAGCCGAGACAAGGTCCCGGCCATTTCAGCGGGTAGTTCAGCATTTTGGCAGGAGGGACACAACGTCTCATTCCCTCCATCAGGGAACGGAGGTTACGCAAGTAACCAGGACATTCCCTATCTGTCACTCACTCGATGTTGTGTCGATGTAGTGACACTAGTGGTCCCTATACGAAATGTCGCAACTGGCTGAACTTTGTTATGTGAACTGGCAGTGTGTGATGGGCAGACACTGTGTGCCTCGTAGCCAGCGCACCAGGCCGACACGTAACCTCCCCCAACATTTTTATGAGTGTCGAATGGCCCTTTGGTGACAAGTAGACTGCCCAAAAGATAGAGACAGGCTAGCCCATTCGTGGCCTCTTATCCTCTTTTTTTTCCTCTCCCCCAAAAAAAGGAATTAACTGACTGGGACCACCAGGTCTATTCGTAGGGGTGTCACTCCCAAGGAGAAGACACCGCGGAGACCACACCCCACCCAAAGAGAGGGGAGGGGGTATTTTGAGTGGAAATACGTCACATGGTCTTGCCGAGCTTTGTCGGAAGTATGTCATGTGGAAACGTCCCATGGTAGGTCCTACCCTCTAGGGGAGGAGTTTCTACAAGCATGGTGACTGGGGCAGAGGGGCCTCTGCCCAAGGAAGATGCAGTTTACCAACAGGGAAACGAATTAGTGGAAGATATACGTCATATGGGGTTACCTACGGGGAACCACCACATGCGGAGCACCTACCCCAGTACAGGGCTTAGTTAGCACATGTACTGAGCCAGCAGCAAGTTTCTCCGCAAACTCGTCTGCCACAGGGCTCGGAGGAAATCATCCAGGGAACACAGTTTGTGAACACTACTGGGAGTCAACAGCACACGTCTTCAGCTCAGGGGAGGTGAAAGGCACTATGCGCAAGTGATACACCTGGCCAGCTGTCCCGGACTTACCTGCTTGTGCGTGCCACTACACGGGACGAAACCGGTTCCACCCGGAGATTGTAGAACCTCGCAAAGGTGTTGGGTATTGCCCAGCCTGCTGCTCTGCAAATGTCTGTTAGAGAGGCACCACTGGTCAAGGCCCAGGAGGCCGCTACACCCCTGGTAGAATGGGCTCGTAGCCCTACCGGGGGCGGCACGTCCTGGGCGTGATATGCCATTGTTATGGCATCAATGAGCCAGTGGGTGATCCTCTGCTTGGAGACAGCGTTTCCTTTCTGCTGTCCACCAAAGCAGACAAAGAGCTGCTCAGAGACTCTAAAGATCTGCGTGCGATCCAAATAGATGCGTAAAGCGTGCACCAGACACAGCAACGTCAGGGCTGGGTCTGCCTCCTCCTGGGGCAGCGCTTGCAGGTTCAACACCTGGTCCCTAAAAGGGGTCGTGGGAACCTTGGGCACATAGCCCGGTCGGGGTCTCAGGATCACGTGAGAGTAGCCTGGACCGAACTCCAGGCACGCTTCGCTGACAGAGAACGCTTCCAGTTCTCCTACCCTCTTGATGGAAGTGAGTGCAGTCAGGAGGGCAGTCTTCAAAGAGAGTGCCTTAAGCTCAGCTGACTGCAAGGGCTCAAAGGGGGCTTTCCGTAGACCTGGCACCTCTCAGGAACCTGATGATCAGGTCGTGCTTCCCTAAGGACTTACCATCCACTGTGTTGTGGTGTGCCAGTATAGCGGCTACATACACCTTCAAGGTGGAGGGGGACAGTTGCCCTTCCAACCTCTCCTGCAGGAAGGAAAGCACTGATCCAACTGCGCATCTCTGGGGGTCTTCGCATTGGGAAGAACACCCACTTAGTGAACAGACGCCACTTAAAGGCATACAGGCGCCTCATAGAGGGGGCCCTATCCTGAGTGATCGTGTCTACCACCGCGGGTGGTAGGCCGCTTAGGTCTTCCGCGTCCTGTCCAGATGGTGCCCCGTCCCTGAGAAAGAAGGTCCTTCCTCAGGGGAATTTGCCGGGGGGCTGTCGCGAGGAGTGTGAGGTGTGAGAACCACATCTTGGTGGGCCAGTAGGGTGCTACCAGGACGACCTGCTCCTCATCCTCCCTGACCTTGCACAGGGTCTGTGCAAGTAGGCTCACTGGGGGAAACGCATATTTGTAAAGTCCAGGGGGCCATCTGTGTGCCAGCGTGTCTATACCGAGAGGTGCCTCGGTCAGGGCATACCAGAGCGGGCAGTGGGAGGATTCTTGGGAGGCGAACAGGTCTACCTGTGCCTGCCCGAATCGACTCCAAATCAGCTGGACCACCTGAGGGTGGAGTCTCCACTCTCCCCTGAGGGTAACCTGCTGTGACAGCGTGTCCGCTGCAGTGTTGAGGTTGCCCAGGATGTGAGTGTCTCGCAGTGACTTGAGGTGCTGCTGACTCCAGAGGAGGAGACGGCGGGTGAGTTGTGACATACAACGGGAGCGCAGACCGCCTTGACGGTTGACATATGCTACCATTGCCATGTTGTCTGTCCGAACTAACACATGCTTGCCCTGGATCAACGGCCAAAACTTCCGCAGGGCGAGCAGAATTGCCAGCAACTCAAGGCAGTTGATGTGCCAACGCAGCCGCAGGCCTGTCCATAAGCCGGCGGCTGTGTGCCCGTTGCATACAGCGCCCCAGCCCTTTTTGGAGGCATCTGTCGTAACCACAAAGCGCCTGGAGCTCTTCTCTAGGGGAACGCCTGCCCGTAGAAACGTGAGGTTGGTCCAAGGGCTGAAGAGGCGGTGACAGATCGGCGTGATGGGCACGCGATGTGTCCCGTGGCGCCATGCCCATCTCGGGACTCGAGTCTGAAGCCAGTGCTGAAGCGGTCTCATATGCATCATCCTGAGCGGAGTGGCCACCGCTGAGGATGCTATATGCCCCAAGAGCCTCTGAAAGAGTTTCAGTGTCTTCTGTCTGAATGCCTTCAAACAGGTCAGCACCGACTGTTCGTGAGGCACGCTTTCAACGAGACTGAGTCCAACTCCAAGCCGAGAAAAGAGATGCTCTGAACCGGGAGGAGCTTGCTCTTTTCCCAGTTGACCCGAAGCCCTAGTCGGCTGAGGTGCGAGAGCACCAGGTCCCTGTGTGCACACAACACATCCTGAGAGTGAGCTAGGATTAGACAATCGTCGAGATAGTTGAGGATGCGAATGCCCACTTCCCTTAGCGGGGCAAGGGCTGCCTATGCGACCTTCGTGAAGACGTGAGGGGACAAAGACAGGCCGAAAGGGAGGACCTTGTACTGATACGCCCGACCCTCGAATGCAAACTGCAGGAAGGGTCTGTGTCGAGGTAGAATCAAGACGTGGAAGTACACATCCTTCAGGTCTACCGCCGCGAACCAATCTTGATGCCGGACGCTCGCTAGGATGCGTTTTTGCGTCAGCATCTTGAACGGGAGTCTGTGTAAAGCCCGGTTCAGTACTCACAGAACCAAGATTGGCCACAACCCACCGCCTTTTTTCGGTACAATGAAGTAGCAGCTGTAAAATCCCTTCTTCATCTCGGCTGGAGGGACAGGCTCTATCGCATCGTTCTGTAGGAGGGTAGCGATCTCCGCACGCAAGGTAGCAAGGTCACCTGGTGAACTGAATCATGTAACCGAGTCGGACAGTCCGGATCAGCCATCGCGACGGATTGGAAAGCGCAAGCCACGCGTCTAAGTTCAGGGGCGAGGGGGACCAAGGGGACAATCTCGTTGGACATACCGGCGGGTGGGGCCCCACGGCGGGGCGGAGCCTGAGGTGCCACGCCATGTTGTGGCCGTGCTGAGTTCAGGGACATCAAAGCACTTACTTGGCTCCTTGTGACCACCCCCAGAACAGCCTTGGACGGGGGAGGAAGAGGCCTGTCCTCGTGACCCGTGGAGACTGTCACATCGGGGGCGGATTTGTGCCACAGCTGGGCAAACAGGGGCGGGGAGACCACCGCTGGAGCACCAAACCTGCCAAAATGGAATGGTGGACGGTGGTCGTGATGATGGCCGTGCACACCGGGTATGTGACCCCGAGAACAAGGAAACCGCTCTTTTGCTGAACTGTTGGGTACCGCAGCCACTTGGGCATGCAGCGAAATTAAATGAAAAGGCAACAAAAGATTCTCCTCCCGGCCCTCCACCGGGGGATGGAGTGGTCTGCTTACCAGCTCAAAGGCAGTGGGTTTCGTCATCCCTGGGTTGCCCGTCTCAGGGGCGCTTCGAAGCCTTTCGCGGGTTCTTGGCAGCCGGCCGTGAGACGGGTGGCATCTGCTTCCTGCGGTGGGCTTCACGCCAAGGCAGGGCCGAAGGGGCGGGCTGTGCCGGATAGCCTCCGTCTGCTGCTTCACCGTCGAGAACTGCTGGGCAAAGTCCTCGACGGTGTCGCCGAATAGGCCAACCTGGGAAATGGGGGCAGCAAGGAACCGTGCCTTGTCGGCCTCTCCCATCTCGACCAGGTTGAGCCAAAGGTGGTGCTCCTGGACCACCAGGGTGGACATCGCCCGCCCGAGAGAACACGCCGTGACCTTCGTCGCCCGGAAAGCAAGGTCGGTCGCCGAGCGCAGCTCCTGCATCAAATCTGGGGTGGAACTACCCTCGTGCAGTTCCTTTAGCGCCTTGGCTTGGTGGACTTGCAGGAGAGCCATGGCGTGCAGGGCGGAGGTGGCTTGTCAAGCGGCACTGTAGGCTTTGGCCATCAGGGACGACGTAAACCTACAGGCCTTGGACGGGAGCTTTGGGCGCCCACGCCAGATGGCGGTGCTCTGCGGGCATAGGTGCACCGCGAACGCCTTATCCACTGGGGGAATCGCAGAATAGCCCCTGGCCACCCCACCATCGAGGGTAGTGAGGGCGGGGGAGCTGAAAGATCGGGACCGGGCAGTAAAAGGTGCCTCCCATTACCTTGTCAGCTCCTCGTGCACTTTCGGGTATAAAGTAACTGGAGCGGGGCATGGCTGTGAGCAGTGCCGCGAGCCCAGGAACCAATCATCAAGCCGCGAGGGTTCAGGGGAGGGCAGAGGGTTCCACTCTAGCCCGACACTCGCGGCTACCCGGGAAAGTATGTCCGTCATTTCCGTGTCAGCATGTGACTGGGCGGCCGTACCCGAGGGGGGGAGCCCAGCTGAGGCTTCTGCATCCGACTGGACGAACAAGAGTTTGAACTCGCCGTGAGACGAGCCGGCGTACTCATCCGGAAGCCCGATCGGGGCAGACGAGCGTGCTGGGGAATGGGAGGTCCGTGGGGGGATACCCGGCGGAGATGGTCCCATTGGAATCCCCAAATCACCCCCAGTGCTAGCCGCTCTGGCCTCATACCCGTAGGTAGAAGGACCGAGGCGGGCCCTACGAATGCAAGCTGCGACCGCAATGTTGCCATGGTCATGTTCTCGCAATGAGTACATTATTCATCCACGAACGCTGTCTCCGCGTGGGTCGCACCCAGACACGAAAGACAGCGATCGTGACTGTCAGAAGTTGAGAGATAACGACCGCAACCAGGAATAACACACAAACGGAAAGGCATCTTTAAAAAGACACATCTTTAAAAAGACGTTCCGTGTGTGCCGCTCTTTTAGTGAAATATATTCTTTTAGAAAAATATACTCTCCTATTTCTGCCGAAGTGCCCAGTGGCGTTCTCTGCAGTGCACCAGTGCAGAGGAGGGAGAAGCCGCTGATATGCGCCGTCAGATCCAGCAGAGGTGAATGAACATTCAGCTCAGTAAACATCGACCTTTCGGCTCCGAAGAGAAAATCTGAATGAGTGGTTGCATACCAGCTCCTTTTATAGCCGTATGTCTGGGGGAGTGGAATGCAAATACCATTGGCCTTTTATCAAAAACCAGAGGTGTCTCGGGCTCCCAAGAGTGACCCCTAGTGTAAAAAGGGATAATTTTCTATCGGTTCATGGAGTGGAACTTCAATAAATTGCCCTTTGAAGGTCTCTGCGTCGTTCTGTCTTTTCTGAGCGCTGAAGTAAAGCAATTATTGTTAATTTACACTTTACAAATTGATTTTGTTATTAATTTTATCTGACTCCAATTTCATATTAGTCTGACTCCAATTTTAAGTTGACCTCTAATTTATATTTAAGCTCTATTTAATTTCTGATCATTCTTTTAATTTGATCTTTTTAAGTTATTGATTACTCTGAATCATCTTAATTTTCATTTGTCCTTTCGATCAATACTTGAATGTCGCTTAGAGTCTCTCGCCAGCCGTTATTTCAATTGCAAGGATCTCATGTCAAAAGCGAGCCAGTTCAGTTCATAGTCAGAGGTTGTAGGGTAATCTAAATATCATCTGATTTGGTTTCTCTCATAATCAGATGATACCATCGCTTAGACACGTACACACAACTTGCTATGACGGACGATAAGCAGTGACTGAAGTCTTACATGGATTCTCCTATCATTAAGCTTCAGTAATGGTCTTATCCTGGTCTCATACTTGCGGTAACAAACAGTATCTTAACACAATCTACCAGTCACAAATTATTTCAGAGAAATTCAGAATAAATCAAATAATAACAATTTATTTGCCAGGTAGGATATAAAACATAAGTTACAAAATCAATCAAAGCCAATTTCACACATGATCAGAATAAACAAACATTTCTAAAAATAAAAGACAAGTCAAAGTAGCATACCTGGCAATAGAAAGTGACACGCAGCGATAAGCATGGGAGATCTGGCTTACAGATTCCAAGAGCTCCTCTGCCATCCTTCCTTAAGTACCAAATGATTCTATTGTTATTTCAGATGTGTATGTTTGATGTTATACCTAGTGTCACGACACATCGACACAACGTCGAGTGAGTGACAGATAGGGAACAAAATTTGCACCTCTCTTTGAATCTACACATGCATTAAACAGTCTCTTAAAGGCTTTTCAGCTAAATTTTAGACTCTAAATGACTCAAAATGATTCATTAAACAGCAAAAATAGAAAAGGTAGCATATAAAAATATTGAAACAGTGTTTTGGCCAACAATTATTGTATATATGTGACAACCCATTAAAACACATGTGACAACTTGCAACTTGAAAGTCAACATGTTGACGGTAAACTGTTTTTTTTTCCCCCTGGGCAACAACAGTGGAAATGCTCAATAGATTTTTTTTTTTTTTAGCTGAGACTTTATGGTATGTGCCTATACAGAAATTGACTTTCAAAAATAAACCAAAAAAATATTCCCTGGAGAAAAAAAGTGTGACAACTAGCCACACGCTCATAGATTTGCATGAATATATACATTTTTGTGATATATTATTGTAACCTAACCTAACCCTAAATCACATAGTAACATGTGTAACACAGATAATGTAAACAGTACATTCAACTGCTGAGATTTGGTGACGCTGTTGGTAACGCTGTTTCCTGTTTCTGCTAGCGCTCGTGTTTGTAGCCTGCTAGCTTGCTTAGCATTGCTTATCTTTCTTTTTTCAGTGTTTAATCTTTAATCTCTCCCATTTTTTCGCATGCATTGTTTCCCCCGCTTTTTTGCTTTTTAACGTGATACAACTATGTGCATTTTAACACCCGCCTTTCCACATTTAGCGCAATTAAAAAAATTTACACGGATCATTGCATCAATCTCAAACCACTGGTAAGCAAGAACCACCTCAACAACAATAATTACGTGGGGATTCACATCGATCTCAAACCCCCGCTGATCAAAAACCATCACCACAGCAACAACAAACAATAACGGCATCCGCTCATATATCGCTTCATGCATTGCATGCCACATGTTTACTATAGCTTCTTCCATCAGCAGTGAGGGATTCATATGTGATAAATGTAAGGAATTAGTAAGGCCGACAGAGAAGTTTAATGTGTTAGAGACACGCATCCAAACGCTAGCAGAGAACAGTGAGAAAGAGAAGCCGGTAGACACTGTTTCAGATGCGGTTAGTACAGTGAGCAACACACACACTTTGGTTCCAGCTGCAGAGCCCTCGCAGCAGGGCGTTTGCGTGACCTCTCAGCAGCATACACGTAGGGCAAAGCGAGACCACTCTCCCATTCCTGTTAGGATTTCCAATCAATTCTTCCCACTCAGTGATGCACCCACTGAGAATCATTTTGAAAGCACCCTTGTTAATGGTGACTTTGTTGTAAGGAATGTGGAAATAGAGACTCCAGACACTATTGTTAAAAGCATTTCCGGTGCCAGAGTGTCTGATATCAGATCAAATTTACAAGTGCTGGCTAATGCTAAAAGTAGATTTTCTAAGATAATTATTCATGTCGGCACTAACGATGTCCGGCTTCGCCAGTCGGAGTTCACTAAATATAATGTTAAAGAGGAGTGTAAACTTGCAAAAATGATGTCAGACACTGTAATATGCTCTGGACACCTCCCTGCTCGTCATGGTGATGAGGTTTATAGTAGATTAGTCTCACTGAATGGCTGGATGTCTGAGTGTTGTCCAGAGAACAGTATAGGATTTATAGACAATTGGAAGAGTTTTTGGAGAAGACCTGACCTACTAAAGAGAGACGGACTCCATCCCTACAGGGAAGATGCAGCTCTCCTCTCAAGTAAAATGGCTCATAGTCTTAATAGTGATAGTATTTGACTAACTGTGGCCCAGGTCAGGAAGCAGACAAACTGGCTAATCCGAACATCTGCTAGCTGCCTTGAGACATCACAAAGGTCACATAAACTACAACACATAGAGAATGAATCACTTATATATAATTTAGAGACTTTGTCTGTTCCACGAACTACCAAACACAAATCCCTCATTAAGCTGTTTAGAAAAGTTTTTATTGATGTCAAACTTGAAAATAACAAAAAAAAAAACTGAAGATAAACATCATATAAATGTAGGACTACTAAACATTAGATGGCTTTCATCCAAATCACTAATTGTAAATGAAATTATTACACATCATAATTTGGATTTGCTTTGTTTGACTGAAACCTGGATTAAAGGAGGAGGAGGAGGTGTTGCTACAATTAACAGTGACATTTTCAGTGTTGCTCAAAGGTCTGGATATAAGTTTCATTCTTTTGAACTGATAATCCATAATGCAACATTTTCAGATATAAATAAAAAAAATCTTTGTCATCTTTTGTGCTTGCAACAGTATATAGACCACCAGGGCCATATTCTGAATTCCTTCAAGAATTTGCTGATTTTCTGTCAGATCCAGTGGTTGCTGTGGATAGAGCTTTAAAATATCAGTGACTTCAACACCCACATAGATAATGAAAATGATACACTGGGATTAGCATTTATTGATATTCTCATCTCTGTAAGGGTTAGACAAAATGAGACAGGTCCAACCCATCGCCAAAATCATACGCTATATCTGATTTTGTCATATGGAATTGATGTTGATAATATAGAAATTCTGCTGCAGAGCAGATCTCATATCTCAGATCATTACTGTCAGGTGTATTTTGTTGATTCATGTTTTCATTGTCTGGTGGTCAAGTATTGAATGTGAGTGTAGAAGTTTATGTCAGGCCACGTTTATTGTCAAGTCAAGTTTTTGTCAAGTCAATTTTTGAGTCAAGCCATGTTCATGTTTATATTTAGTTAGGGTTTTTGGATTTCACGTTCTGTAATTAAAACTGCACTTGGGTTCTCATCATCTTCGTCTTCATCATCATTGCCAGCAGCCAGCACACGTTACAGAATACTTGACCCAATCATGAACCCAGCAGTTCGGCTTCTGCGCCTATGTCAGGGGAATCGTCCCCTGGAGGACTATGTGGAGGACTTTTGCGATCTGGCTTTCCAGATGGACTTTAATGAGACTTCAAAGACTGTTTTAGATTTGGACTGAATGAGTCCATTTCTTTTTTGATGCCTAGCGGTCGCAGTTCCCTCAGCCTGGCTCAATATATCGACCAAGCCCTACGGTTCATTGGTTCCCCGTTCACTGTGGGGGAGGCGGATGCCGAGCCAGAGTTCCACAACATGGCCGCCAAGCCAGAGTTCCACGTCATGGCCGCCGCCGAGCCAGAGTTCCACGTCATGGCCGCCGCCGAGCCAGAGTTCCACGTCATGGCCGCCGCCGAGCCAGAGGTCCACGTCATGGCCGCCGCCGAGCCAGAGGTCCACGACATGGCCGCCGCCGAGCCAGAGTTCCACGTCATGGCTGCCGCCGAGCCAGAGGTCCACGACATGGCCGCCGCCGAACCAGAGTTTCATGTCATGGCCGCCAAGCCAGAGTTCACAGCAACGCCTCAGCCTGCTCCATGCCACGTCACAGCAACGCCTCAGCCTGCTCCATGCACACGTCTTTTGTGCTTGCAACAGTATATAGACCACCAGGGCCATATTCTGAATTCCTTCAAGAATTTGCTGATTTTCTGTCAGATCCAGTGGTTGCTGTGGATAGAGCTTTAAAATATCAGTGACTTCAACACCCACATAGATAATGAAAATGATACACTGGGATTAGCATTTATTGATATTCTCATCTCTGTAAGGGTTAGACAAAATGAGACAGGTCCAACCAGGTCGAGCCAGAGGTCCACGACATGGCCGCCGCCGAACCAGAGTTTCATGTCATGGCCGCCAAGCCAGAGTTCACAGCAACGCCTCAGCCTGCTCCATGCCACGTCACAGCAACGCCTCAGCCTGCTCCATGCCACGTCACAGCAACGCCACAGCCTGCTCCATGCCACGTCACAGCAACGCCTCAGCCTGCTCCATGCCACGTCACAGCAACGCCTCAGCCTGCTCCATGCCACGTCACAGCAATGCCTCAGCCTGCTCCATGCCATGTCACAGCCACACCTGAGCAGTGGGACCTGGAGATGGTTCCCACCCTTATACCCTCCCTTAGTTCTCCTGAGCAGGCAAGGGGAACTTTCGGCCCTCCGACCCCGCCTGGACCCTCTGAGCCCTGGACTTCGCCTTGGCCTGTTGGTCCCTCGACATTGCCTCAGCTCGGCGTTCCCTCGACTCCACTACGGTCCTTCAGCCTGTCGGCTGTGCCGGGGTCCCTCGTCCCTCCGGCTCCTCCTTGGTCTGTCGGTCACCTGGCTCCGCTTTGGCTCTCCGATCCTCTGGCTGCGCCTTGTCCCTCCGATCTGTCAGCTTCACTGGGGACCTGCTTCCCTACGGCTCCACCTTAGTCCTCAGTCCCACCGGCTCCACCTCAGTCTTCCGATCCCTCAGCTCCGCCTTGCTCCTCCGAGCCTCCAGCACTGCCCTTGGTCCTCCCTGCCATCAGCTCCACCCTGGCCCTTCGAGTCTTTGGCTACTCTCCGGGCACCATGTTCCATGGCTCCGCCCCTCGAGCCTCTCGTTGCTCCACCCCCCACGGACTTTGCCTTGGTCCCATGCCCCTCGCCCTTTCTCGCCATGCCACGCCCCACACCTCAAGACACCCCCCCCCCAGCTCCCTACAGAACTTTGAATTTATGTCATGTTTTACGTGTTTTGTTTATGTGTTGGGGTGTCAGGAGCCACCCCTTAGTGGGGGGGATATGTCAGGTGTATTTTGTTGATTCATGTCTTTTATTTTGAAATTCTAGTGCCTGTTTCATGTCATGTGTTCCTGTTTCCCTTGTCATGTGATTTCTGTTTTCCCTCCATGTTCATGTGTCATGTTTTCATTGGTTTATTGTTTAATTAGCTTGTTATGAGTTCTGTTTGTTCATTGGTTTATGTTCTCCCATGTCTTGTATTTAAGCCCTCATGTTTTCATTGTCTGGTGGTCAAGTATTGCATGTGAGTGTAGAAGTTTATGTCAGGCCACGTTTATTGTCAAGTCAAGTTTTTGTCAAGTCAAGTTTTTAGTCAAGCCATGTTCATGTTTATATTTAGTTAGGGTTTTTGGATTTCACGTTCTGTAATTAAAACTGCACTTGGGTTCTCGTCATCTTCATCTTCATCATCATTGCCAGCAGCCAGCACACGTTACAATTACCTCGTCTCTTGTATTCTGCACTTAGCAAAGGTAACTCAATCTATGCAATGTTATCTTTCAGGTAGAACTATTCTTTCAACTACTAAAGATAGCTTCACTAATAATCTTCCAGACTTGTCTCAAATACTCAGTATGCCAAAAATTTCAGAAGAACTTGATGTTTTCACAGAAAATATGGCTACAGTCTTCTCTAGCACTCTAGATAGTGTTGCCCCCCTTCGATTAAAGAAAGTTTCAAGGAAAAATCCTGCACCGTGGTACAATGATTACACTCATGCTCTCAAGAGAGCAGCTCAGAAAATGGAGCATAAGTGGAAGTATACAAAATTAGAGGTATTTTGCAGTGCATGGAAGGATAGTGTCTCTAACTACAGACAGGCTCTAAAAACTGCCAGACCTGTATATTTGAGCAAACTCATAGAAAATAACCACAACAATCCTAAGTGTTTATTCAGTACTGTGGCTAAATTGGTTAGGAATAAAACTTCTATTGAACCAGATATTCCATCGCAGCATTGTAGTAATGACTTTATGAATTTCTTTACTGATATAATCGAAATCATCAGAAACAAAATTAGAATTACGCATCCATCTGCCACAGCACCCCAGAAGACTAAAATTATTCCCTATGAGCAACTAAAATCCTTCGCTGTTATAGGTCAGGAAGAGCTAACAAAAATGATCAAAACATCAAAATCAGCAACATGTATGTTAGACCCAATACTGACTAAACTCTAAAAAGACGTGTTTCCTGTAATCTCAGAACCTTATGTTGCAGTTTTTCTCAATTGCTTTGGCTCAATTCTCGAATGAGAATATATATATATATATATATATATATATATATATATATATATATATATATATATATATATATTTTTTATTTTTTTTTCAAAACAATAAGTTCAAATCTCTTAACAATTAGATTCTTGTTCATACCAGATTTGAATTTGTTATTCATTTAAGCAAATTGCATGCGTTTTGGCACGTGTGCAAAAGAATAAGTACAACTGTCTACAATTTGCACAATAACTAAATGCACATGGCTTGCTGATCAAAACTGATGAGTTCATTCTCAGTGAAACTGTCATACTCTTCACAACTTTTAAACATTCTTTCATCATGTGAGCCATCACATGCAAAATGATCCATTCAATTATCAAAATCTGTCAGACATCTGAAAAAAATCTGTATATTCCATAAATATCTATGACGTGGAATGTTTGTGATGTCTGCTAAATCTCTGGCCATATCAACAAGAGTGACAGGATGTACGCCAAGAAGATGGGAACTTGTAGTGTTACATACTGTGAGGAGGTACAATTTATTGTTTTTTACAGAACTACTGCAGGTTTTTTCATTGTTGTGTTTTTTTTATTTCTTATTATTAATTTATTTATTTATGTTTTTCATGGATGTCATTTTGTGGCAATTTTCTGTTCACTATATATGACTTTACATGTAAAAAATGTGTAAAAATGGACATGCAAATGTGAATTTTCTGTTTACGTGTAACACATTGCTACAAAATAAATGTACTGTATACATACAAATGTGCATATCCTTTTTCTGTGTACTACAGTATTGTAAAGTATTGACTTTTCCCAGTAAACTTTTACCTACTGTTGAAATCAGTATCTAAAAAGCTCAGTGTGATAAACAATAGCATTCAGCTAGACAAAACTAACATTCTTGTATAGTACAGTAAGCAGTCAATGTCAGCAAAAAAGTAGAACAAAAATGAAATTTGTATATAACAAACATTTCCTGGGTTGACTGCCATGGTTAAAAAACATCTAAACATTTTGTCCAGTACAGCTCACACGATGACAAAAAAAACTTTTCATTTTGGTGGCATTGGCCAATTTACTGACACAATAACTATGTTTTGAAGCATGAATGAAATGTTTTGGGTGAATTATTACATTTTGCAGACATGCAATAGAATTGTGATGTCCCATAAAACAGTTGTGACAATCGCACTTACAGTTTAGAGAATGTTAAGACTGTTTAAAAAATGAGCCAAAATGATTGAGAAAAACTGTAATATTATTAACTCCTCATTATCCTTAAGGCATGCCCCAAGAAACTTTAAACTGGCAGTTATCAAACCACTTATCAAGAAACCACAGCATGATCCAGGAGAATTGGCTAATTATAGACCGATTTCAAATTTCCCATTTATGTCAAAAATACTAGAAAAGGTAGCGACCACCCAATTATGGTCATTTCTACAGAGAAATGGTATATATGAAGAATTTCAGTCAGGATTTAGGCCCCATCATAGTACAGAGACTGCACTTATCAGAGTTACAAATGACTTGCTCTTATCATCTGATCGTGGCTGCATTTCTCTTCTAGTGCTTTTAGATCTTAGTGCTTCTTTCGACACCATAGATCATGACATTCTCTTGGATAGGCTTGAGAATTATGATGGCATTTGTGGACAGGCATTAGCTTGGTTTAGGTCCTGTCACTCTGACCGCTACCACTTTGTCATTGTAAATGAGGAACTGTCAGATCAAATTAAAGTTAAGTATGGAGTGCCACAGGGATCAGTTTTAGGGCCTCTGCTTTTCATCCTATATATGCTCCCCCTGGGAGACATTATCAGGAATCATGGAATTAGTTTTCATTGTTATGCCGACAATACACAACTTTATATTTTTTCGAAACCCGACGAAATTTTACAATTTTCCAAATTAACAGAGTGTATAAATGATTTCAAAGTGTGGATGGCTAGGAATTTCCTTCTACTCAATTCTGATAAAACAGAAGTACTAATTATTGGAACAAAAACCTCAAAAAATAAGATGCTAAAATATAATCTTACTCTTGATGGATGTACAGTAACGTCACTTTCCACAACAAAAAATTTAGGTGTTATATTTGATAGCAATCTAACCTTTGAAAAACTAATTTCCAATATTTGTAGAACTGCATTCTTCCACCTCAGCAATATTGGCAAGTTATGACACGTTATCTGTTTCTGATGCTGAAAAACAAATTTGTGCGTTCATGACCTCAAGACTAGATTATTGTAATGCATTACTTGGTGGATGTCCTGTAGGTTTAATAAATAAACTTCAGTTGGTTCAAAATGCAGCAGCTAGAGTGCTAACTAGAACCAAGAAATATGATCATATTAGCCTAATTTTATCAGCGTTACATTGGCTACCTGTTAAGTTTTGCATTAATTTTAAAATTATTTTAATTACCTACAAAGCTTTGAATGGTCTAGCTCCGAAGTACTTAAGTGACTTACTGTCATGCTATAATCCATCGCGCTCATTATGATCACAAACTCTGGCCTGATAACAATACCGAGAATATAAAAATCCACAAAAGGAGGGAGATCATTTTCATATTTGGATCCTAAACTATGGAATAGTCCTCTAGGCAGTGTTCAGAACTCAGACACACTCTCTTAGTTTAAGTCTAGACTAAAAACGTATCTATTCAGCCAGGCATATACCTAATTTATCCCTCAATTCATAGCTATGCTGCTTTAGTTAGATCTGCCGGAACTGAAAACACTTCTCTTATTCTTTAACCCTGTTTTAAATTGAATGGCATCTACACTAATTTTATCCCAAGGTATTTCCTCAGTTAATTCAGGATGACTTCAAGGACTTAAACACTAAAACTTATAGTTAATATAAAATCATTCTCTTTAATCATTGACCCACAAAACTTACTTAGTTTACTCATTTTAACCACTAATAGTTCTAAACATAAATAACTAATATTGGCATTATATTCATTCATTTTCTGTTATATCATAATTTCATGTACAGCTGCTTTGAAACAATGTCTGTTGTGAAAAGCGTTATATAAATAAATTTGTCTTGACTTGTAAAATAAGGTTTTCACATGAACTACTATTTGAAATCAAAAATGTCATTCGTTCAAATATAAAAATAAAAAAAACCTGTGCAACAAAATTGGAAAAAACAATGTAATTACAAATATATAACATTGTAATTATACAATAATAACTTTTTTTTTTACATTCTACGGTTAAAATAGAGAGAGAATGTAACAAAAATTATCATCATACAGTATTTTTTTACTCAAAGTAGCTTGAAATGATTACATGAACTTGTAATGAGTGTATGGAGCCACATGTTAATATATAGTGTTATTGTTATTAGTATAAGTAAAAAGTGTGACAAATACCCACAGCCTCATAAATTTGCCTGGATATATAAAAATTTTTTGTGATATATTATTGTAACCTAATCCTAACCCTAAATCACATAGCAACATGTGTAACACAGACACTGTAAAATAAGGTTTTCACATGAACTACTCTTTGATAGCAAAAACGTATCAGGTGCTCATCTCCGACGTGTTATCTGGTGCCATCACTATGCCACATCAGGCATGATGAGGCAATCACAATGGACCGGCCATATACAGTATTTATTTATTTATAATACCAGTGACAGTTTCAGACATACAGTATTGGTCGAGAGTGTTTATATCTCTGGACTGATGGCACTGAAACTGTGTCAGAACTCCCCTGGGGTGTTTGTTAGTGTGAGTTGATGTGTATTTGTGATTGTTGTTGGGACTAAGAAGAAGGAGTCAGTCATAGGGACTTTGTCGTGTCAAGGCAGCCGGTTGCAACACTGAGCACATGAGCAAGGATTGTTGTCTCATCCTGCACTATGCCTGAGTAAAAATCATAAACACTGATACCTAGGTGGCGAGACCTGTGGCACAGAACCCCCGACCGATTATTTAACAGAGACAAGAGAGCGGGCTGATCATTGCCCTGTCAGGCAGATGTGTCATTCAGAGACTGCTGGCTTATCGCATAGCGGGCGCATTCAGTCGTGCATGGAGCCACAGACCTTGAAGTGATGGGCAATCACATGACCTCAGGCAAGAAAAAGAATGTAAGAGAGAGAGAGAGAGAGAGAGAGAGAGAGAGAGAGAGAGGGGTAGAGACATACAAAAATTATGAATTCCAGGATATTCTGAGATTTACTGTCATTGTAGCAGCCAGTATTCAACTTCCAAACAAATTAAAATTCCGTAATCATTTATAGAGTTATAAGACGAGAGCTAAAAATGCAATTTTCACATAAGTTTCAAATTAAACATTAGAGTTTAATCAGCCTGATAAGTGGTAATAAAAACCAAAACTTTTGATTTGTTTTCATATATTTTCTAATTTAAGTAGAAATAAACCCAGTAGCAGTAGCATAAACAGTCACACTTTATATTACAGCTTTATGTTACTCTGTATTGGGTAATAATAACGAACAATATGTACTTTATTACTTGAGGTGACTTGATTTTAAGTAACTACATATACTTTTAATAATAACTGTATGGAGTCACATGTAAATATATAGTGTTATTGTTATTACTGTAGTGTAAAATATATAGTACTATATAATATGTGTAACACAGACATTGCAAAATTAAGTTTCCACATAAACTACACTTTGATAGCAAACATTTACTTTATATGATACAATATACCAAATCTGTGCCACAAAATGGGAAAAACAATGTAATTACAAATATATAATACTGTAATTATACAATAATAACCTTTTTAAATTCTACAGTTAAAATAGAGAGAGAGAGAGAGAGAGAAAGAGAGAGAGAGAGCGAGAGAGAGAGAGAGTCACAAAAATGATCATAATTGGTTCATATAGTACTTTGTTACTCTGTGTAGCTTGAAGTGATAACATGTACTTGTAACAATGAGAGTTTGGATCCACATGTAAATATAAAGCATCATTGTTATTACTATAATATAAAAAATATAGTAACATGTAATATGTGTGACACAGACACTGTAAAAATAAATGTTTCCACATTAACTACCCTTTGATGGCAAAAACATACTTTATATGGTAAAATAAAAAAAAAAACTGTGAAGCAAAATAGTAAATACAATGTTATTACAAATATATAATATGGTATTTATACCATAATAAAGAAATTATTGGTTCATATATTACTTTATTGCTAGAAGTAACGAAGTGTTTACATGTACTTGTAATAATGATTGCATGGAGCCACATATAAACAGACTGTGTAGTGTTATTGTTATTACTATATTGTAAAAAAATATAGTTACATGTAATATGTGACACAGACACTGTACAAAAGTGATTCCAAATAAACTACTCTTTGATGGCAAAAATGTCCTTTATATGTAAAAAAAAAAAAAGTGAAACTAAATATTAAATACAATGTTATTACAAATATGTTGCATTGTATTTATACATTCTAGGGTTAAAAGACAGAAAGTGACATAAAAATGGGCATGGTTGGTTCATATATTACTTTATTACTTAAAGTAAGTTGAAGTGATTACATGTACTTGGAATAATGAGTGTATGGTGCTACATGTAAATACATAGTGTTATTTTTATTGCTGTAATATAAACATTATAGTAACATGTATTGTGTTTAGTAGAGACATTGTAAAATAGTGTTTTCATATAAAACACTGTTTGATGATAAAAACATCCTTCTTATGATAAAATAAAAATAAATAAAATAAAAAATAAAAAATATAAAAAATAAACATTTGAAACAAAATTATAAATATAAAATGTTATTACAAATATACAACATTGTATTTAAACAATAATAAACAATTTTACATTCCAAGGTTAAAATACAGGCAGAAAGTGACAAAAATGGGCATAATTAGTTCATAGAGTTGCTCTGCAGTTTTACCATTCCTCAATTTGAGCTGATTCCATCGGGAACATTGAGCAAGTTTCAAAACATTGAGCAAGTCATTCATCTGTCAGCAAAATACTCCTCTTATTTTGCTCCTTCATTGTCTTGTTTCTTCCCAAACTTTCTGCCAGGGAAAGACTGTTCTAATCAGGTTGCCTGGGAACAAAAGTGTTTAATGTCCTAATGAAACGACATAGTTCCACTTTTAAAAAGCCACACAATACTTGTAAAGTGACTTCTCCGTGTCGTTACCTGTGTGCCGGCGGTTTATTTTTACCCCACTTCTCCCCTCCTCATTCTTTAGCCGCTTCGGGAGATGGCGTTAGTTTGGCTTCATCTCTGACAAAAGATAAATGAGCTTGGGGTCTGTGGTGATCCACTATGGCTGCCAGGGGGTTCCAAAATAGCAAACTATTTTTCATAACGGGCCAAGTGATATGGAGTAGGATGCAGCAGGCGGGCTAACATTTACCATCTCCACATATATACAGAGATTTGATTCTTTTCTTTTTCGTTAAAGTTAACTTGAGAAGTTAAGGTTGTCTCTTGAAGGGTGTTGGGGCTTTTGCTTTACGAACGGGCGGGGTTTTCCGTCTTTTTAGTTTCCTCATAAGGGGCTAAGACTGAGTTGACAATCTCTTCCTTATTAGGGACACATGGGTGTCATTGTGAACAGAGGCAACACTTTTTTGTTTTTTTGTGAGGCTTCACTGTAAAAAAAAGATCCTGTTATTTTTACAGCTGTGGTTGCCAGAATAATTATGTAAAAAATACATTAAAAATGTAAACAACATACAGAACAACCTGTACATTTTACAGTTTAAAACTGTTGTAATTTACATGACCACACTGGCACAGTAAAAAAAAGTTATAAACTTGATATTGTGTGCAAGGGGATCCGGGTTCAAATCCCAACCTAACTCACAATTGTAATAAGCCAAGCAAAATTGGCAGCCAGTGATCATAAAGCATGTTTGTTGTATGAAAAAGAGTATTGACCATTGAATTTCCAAGACATATCCAGTCGTTCATCTTAAGGAATTTTTTTAATCATTTTATAGAGATTACAGATAAAATATTTGAGATATATTTAGCTCAAATATTTTACCTGCAATCTCGAAACAAATTATTTTAAAAATTCCTTACGACTGTATATATGCAGTAAGTATATACATATTCACTAGAAAATATTCACAAGAAATTCCCATGACATTTTCATGACGTTTTGAGATTTTATTAAATTCCAAGACTATTCCAGGTTAAAAAATATTTCCAGGTTGTCCATGACTGCAGGAGACCTATTAATTATCAACTTATTTAAAAACAATACATATTATTTTTATTTTTTGGAAGTTGCACTCAAAATCAACTTGATTTAAAATTCTGAGGTAGCAAGTGCAGTTTGAGTGGCCATAAGGCAGCTGGTTGTGAATTAAGTAAATTTTCTAATATATACCCACTAAAATACAGCTTATGTGTAAACCAAACCATGTTTGTCGTGCTCCCTAATATCGCCACATTCCCTGCCGTGTGTTGTAATTAATGTGGTGCTGTAGAACAGCTCAAATCCTTTGATAACCTCTGTTCTGCATCTCAGATCTGGCCATTAATCATCCTCACAAACATGAGCAAGAGAAGAGGGCAGGGTGGGGGAAAAAATGGAAAAGGATTAAAGAAAGAAATAGATGCATATCTGTGTGTTGTTTCTTTCCACAGGAAACTGTACTGTGTCAACGGGATCATCCAGTAACAACACTAGAAAATTTGAAAGAAACTTTCCCTTTTAAATGAGCGCTGGCGAGCCACAGGGGCACTTTAAAGAGCGGTGAGCAAAGCACAAAGAAGAGCAGCAACCCCCGTTCTGCAATTCCATATTTCGGAGCCGTGGCTGACATCTGATGAGTGATCAAACGCCGGCTTTCCTCTCCCTGCGATCCTTATGTGTGCTCTTCCTTGTACTCTTCTCTCGGATGATAAATCATCAGGCCAAGTTACAGGAATGTTCCTACACTCAACATTTACAAAATCCCCCATCAGAAGCTTGTATGCCGGGGTTTTCTTCATCTACAGGCACTTTTATATTGATTTACAGTGTATTAAAACTAACAGATTTCAACTTTAAGGTCTCATTAAAACATTGAAACTTTTTACTGTTTTTCATCATTTATTTTTGCTACTTTTCAAATATATTTTATTAGATTAGATTTTATTATGTTACCCTTGTCCAAAACCCAGGCTTTCAACATTAAACTATGAAAGTTCAATGTTTAAAGATTTATAACATGTATATAAACCATTTTAGTATTTATTGTGTCAAAATTTTTTATTTCAACTTTGCATAAACAACTGACCAACATTTGTGGTATCATTTCAGCCACACCAAATTCCACCTCAAATATCTTGGTGTACTTGTTTACCAAGGAGACTACAGTATCATTGAGGAGCATGCTTGATATGTAATATGAGACATATGATATGCGAAGAAAACAAAGACAAATCAAGGTATATGACTAACAGAGTGAACAGTTATTTTGTTGTGTGCCATTTCTAATCAAACTGCAATTTTGTGCTAAAAGTGAAAATATTAATTATTTTTACACATAAAATCAACCTAGTTTCATAGAATGAACATTAATATAACAACATTTTTGCAAACTGACTTTTATGTGCGGAATTCAACGTTTCATCGCAGTTTCCTGGTAAAATGAACACTAGAGGTGCTACATATATTTTATTTATATATATGTATATATATATATATATATATATATATATATATATATATATATATATATATATATATAATGTGATTAGCTTCCGCTCTAGCTCACCTGATTGTGTTTAGTGTTGGGCTTTGGACTCGGAAGATCGTTGTTCAAGACCAGTCAATCACGCAAGCTGACACATGAGATAAGAGTGTCATAGAAGTGACACGAGATGACGTGGTTGCTTCAGTAAATGTGCTTTTCATGTCATATTTCATTTTACATCATTCGCTTAGGTTTAGATGTTGGTTTAGGGTAAGGATGTCTGTTTTGTTCACCTCTCATTTGCTTATTTAAAACACTGTTTGGTTAGGTTTGGGTTAAAGTTTTAGGTTAGGGAGGTACATTTTACTCATTAAAACCCCCGACTAATTTTAACTTGAAAACCCTCATCTGATTACAACAATATTTCACTCGCTTTTGGCACCCCCCGCTGAACATTTTACAAGGAAACTGCAGCTAAACGTGTAATGAAGCATGTAATTTTGTTTCGTTCACAGTCACGTAATGTTTATGAGACCAGGCTGCATAAAATACTGGGTATGAAGTTGCATTTCCACCAACGTCATTTTCACCACAGAATGCTACTGTGTCAAACACAATACATAATTTAAAATGTGCTAGAAGTGACGGTAAAAATTTTCATAACTTTGAGAAAATATAACAAAAATAACAGAGTTCTCCTATGATACATGTATAAACACTGTTGGCCACAAAGAAAAAATTGTTGCCTTTGTTGAGCAAAAATATGTTGAGCTAAAAGCTATGTATGTAATGTGTGAATCACAACAGTTACTCCAAACTGGCTACAAATGGCGTGAAATACAACAAAGGACTTGCCTGCTTGACCACAGGTGGCACAGTGAGGACCTTCAAGTTACTGAAGAGGACATGACAGAACATGCCTTTGCAATATATGTAAACAAATGTGTTTTCATGAGTGCATAAAGGGACTGTATGCATGAGTTTTGAAATGAAGCAACAAAATGAGAAGAAGGCCTCCAACACAATCTGAATACTGGCGGTCAGGGGGGTCATTCATGGGTTAAAAAGCTAGACAATGTGATGTTGAACTCACAACTAAGCTATCTTTGGTCGTTTTTTAACCTATAGTAATAGTTAGACCTACAGTACATAGAATCTGCAAACTCTGTCTCATTTTCTCTGCTGATTGTTGGGATAAATCTGTAGAGTACAGCCTGATCTTCATAACATTATGTGGCGAATTGTTTTGCAAAATGATATTACATAGCTCTTTAAATGTATTGTGGCAGTTCTGTATTGAGGTGAAATGTCCACTATATAAGGGGTGTGCAGCGAACCCATTGTCTATATTTGTATCTGTATCTGTTCATATGACAAAATTATCTGTATCTGTCACTGTATTCGAATAGAACCAGGTGTGGACGGGGCTTAAACCAGAAGTGCGTCAAAACTAAATGCCCATTTTTAAATGTTACTCTTAGATTTATAGTATATATATATAACATATGCCATGTATATGCCTTTTCTTAATAATAGCCTTATAATGATAATAATAATAATAATTATTATTATTATTATTATATTATACAACTATTATTTAAAAAAGTATTATTTTATTCTTTTTTTTTTCTTACCAGATGAAGCTGAATTTGTAGGCTACATTAACTGTGGAATATGTTGTGGTTTCTCCTGGTATTTCTGATATTAAACTGCATGAAATTTTCATTTGTCTGTGCATGTATAACAGCATTATTCTGAAGGCAGGAGGTGTCAAGCAAAATGTGAATTTCAAGCACATATTTTTCAGTAAATAATAAATACAAATTCAAACAATAAAATAAATGAAAATAAAATCAATATAGCCTACAAACAGATGAATATCCCGTAAGTCTATCAGGAATTTTTACGATAAGACACCATTACTTAGTTTAATAATAATAATAAGAAGAAGAAGAACACTAACGATTACAATAGGGGTCTTCACCCTTTCAGGGCTTGACCCCTAATAATAATAATAATAATAATAATAATAATAATAATAATAATAATAATAATAATGTTACATTTATATAGCGCCTTACCAGATGTAGCACAGTTTAAAGAAGAAAAAAAAGACGGAGCATGTTTCAGTTTCTTCGTTTTACATAAGGAGATATATTCCTAATAAATGAATACTCAATGGAGCATTTAAACCTTTATGGAGCATTTTAACTTTTTTTTTTTTTTTTTTTTTTTTCAGAATAAAGTTTTAACCAGATAATTTCCTTAATCACTGTTCCCTATCTGTCACTCACTCGACGTTGTGTCGATGTAGTGACACTAGGGGTCACTCTTGGGAGCCCGAGACACCTCTGGTCTTTGATAAAAGGCCAATGAAAATTGGCGAGTGGTATTTGCATGCCACTCCCCCGGACATATGGGTATAAAAGGAACTGGTATGCAACCACTCATTCAGATTTTCTCTTCGGAGCCAAACTGTCATGCTCATTGAGCTGAATCCTACTGTTCATTCACCTCTGCTGGATCTGATGGCGCATTTCAGTGGCTTCTCCCTCCTCTGCACTGGTGCACTGCAGAGAACGCCCCTGGGCACTTCGGCAGAAAAACAAGAGAGTATATTTTCTGAGAGCTTTTTTCCTCTAAAAGAGTATATATTTCTCTAAAAGAGCAGCACACACGGAACGTCTTTTTAAAGACGTGTCTTTTTAAAGATGCCTTTCCGATTGTGTGTTATTCCTGGTTGCGGTCGTTATCTCTCAACTTCGGATGGTCATGATCGCTGTCTTTCGTGTCTGGGCACGACCCACACGGAGGCAGCATTTGTGGATGGTTCATGTTCTCATTGCGAGAACATTTTCTTACAAAAGCAAGCCACCCCAGCGGCTCCCCGCCTCAGTCCTTCTACCTACGGGTATGAGGCCAGCGCGGCTAGCACTGGGGGGCGATTTGGGGACCCCAGTGGGATTGTCTCCGCCGGGTATCCCCCCACGGACCTCCCATTCCCCAGCACACTCGTCTGCCTCAATCGGCCTTCCGGATGTGTTCGCCGGCTCATCTCACGGCGAGTCTGGCTTCTTGTTTGAAGCCTGTGAAGATGATGAGCTCTCGAGCACAGCATCAGAGAGCGGGCTTGTCCAGTCGGACGCAGAAGCCTCATCTGGGCTTCCCCCTTCGGGGACGAATGCCCAGTCACAAGCCGATGCTGAAATGACGGACATGCTTTCTCGGGCGGCGCGAGTGTCGGGTTAGAGTGGAACCCTCCGCTCTCCCCTGAACCCTCGCGGCTTGATGATTGGTTCCTTGGCTCGCGGCGCCGCTCAAAGCAGCCACGCCCTGCTCCAGTGCCATTCTTCCCAGAAGTGCACGAGGAGCTGACGAAATCGTGGGAGGCACCTTTTACTGCCCGGCCCCGATTCCGCATTTCCCCCGCTCTCACTACCCTCGATGGCGGGGCGGCCAGGGGCTATACGGCAATTCCCCCGGTAGATAAGGCGCTCGCGGTGCACCTATGCCCGCAGAGCGCCGCCACCTGGCGTGGACACCCTAAGCTCCCATCCAGGCCCTGTAGGCTCACGTCATCTCTGACGGCTAAAGCCTACAGTGCTGCTGAACAAGCTGCCTCTGCCCTGCATGCCATGGCTCTCCTGCAGGTCCACCAAGCCAAGGCATTGAAAGAACTGCATGAGGGTAGTTCCGCCCCAGATTTGATGCAGGAACTGCGCTCGGCAACTGACCTCACTCTCCGAGCGAGGAAGGTCACGGCGCGGTCTCTCGGGCAGACGATGGCCACACTAGTGGTCCAGGAGCGCCACCTATGGCTCAAACTGGTCGAGATGGGCGAGGCCGACAAGACACGGTTCCTTGCTGCCCCCATTTCCCAGGCTGGCCTATTCGGCGACACCGTCAAGGACTTTGCCCAGCAGTTCTCGGCGGTGAAGCAGCAGACGGAGGCAATCTGGCACATCCTGTCACGGTGCGGCTCAAGATCCTGCACCCCATCTGCTCGTCGCCAAGGGTGTCCCCCTGTGGTGACTGCACTGGCTCCGCAGCCCGCCCCTTCGGCCCAGCCCCGGTGTGGAGCCCACCGCAGGAAGCAGACGCCACCCGTCTCACAGCCGGCACCTAAGAACCCCCGGAGGTCGTCAAAGCACCCCTGAGATGGGTGACCCAGAGACGAGGGAACCCACTCACCTGGAGCTGGTAAAAAGACCACCACGGAAAATCTTTTGTTGCCTTTTTGTTTGATTTCTCTGCATGCCCAAGTGGCTGCGGTACCCAACAGTTCAGCAAAAGAGCGGCTTCCTTCCTCCCTGGGTCACATACCCGGTGTGCATGGTCGTAACCATGACTACCGTCCATGGGTAGTGGCCTTTCCGCCCCTGAGCGCCCAGCTGTGGTACACAGCCGCCCCGATGTGGCAGTCTCCACGGATTACGAGGACAGGCCTCTTCCTCCCCCATCCCAGGCTGTTCCGGGGGTGGTCACAAGGAGCCAGTTAAGTGCTTCGATGTCCCTAGACTCAGCACAGCCACGATGTGGTGTGACACCTCGAGCTCTGCCCCGCCTCGAGGCCCCACCTGCCGGTACATCCGACAACGTTGTCCCCTTGGTCCCCCTTGTGTGGAACTTGGACACGTGGCTTGCCCTTTCCAATTCGTCGCGATGGCTGATCCGGACCGTCCAACTCAGCTATGCGATTCAGTTTGCCAGGCACCCGCCCAGGTTCAGCGGTATTCACTTCACCTTGATCAAGAGTGAAAACACTGCTACCTTCCGCGCGGAGATTGCTACCCTCCTATGGAAGGGTGCGATAGAACCTGTCCCTCCATCCAAAATGAAGAAGGGGTTTTACAGCCCCTACTTCATCGTACTGAAAAAAGGCAGTGGGTTGCAGCCAATCTTGGACCTGCGTGTACTGAACTGAGCCTTACACAGACTCCCGTTGGAGTCCTGGACAGGACGTGGTAGACACGATCACTCAGGCTAGGGCCCCCTCTACGAGGCGCATGTATGCTTTTAAGTGGCATCTGTTCGCTAAGTGGTGTTCTTCCCGATGCGAAGACCCCCAGAGATGCGCAGTCGGATCAGTGCTTTCCTTCCTGCAGGAGAGGTTGGAAGGGAGGCTGTCCCCTTCCACCTTGAAGTTGTACATTGCCGCCAAGCAGCACACCATGACGCAGTTGATGGTAAGTCCTTAGGGAAGCACAACCTGATCATCAGGTTCCTAAGAGGCGCCAGGAGGCTGAATCCCTCCAGACCGTGCCTTGTTCCCTTATGGGACCTCTCTGTAGTTCTTCAGGGTCTCTGTCAGCGAAATGTGCCTGGAGTTTGGTCTGGGTTACCCTGACCGGGCTATGTGCCCAAGGTTCCCACCACCCCTTTTAAGGACCAGATGGTGAACCTGCAAGCGCTGCCCCAGGAGGAGGCAGACCCAACCCTGTTGTTGCTGTGTCCGGTGCACGCTTTACGCATCTATTTGGATCACACGCAGAGCTTTAGAATCTCTGAGCAGCTCTTTGTCTGCTTTGGTGCACAGCGGAAAGGAAGCGCTGTCTCCAAGCAGAGGATCACCCACTGGCTCATTGATGCCATAACTATGGCATATCTCGCCCAGGACATGCTGCCCCCAGTAGGGCTACGAGCCCATTCTACCAGGGGTGTAGCGGCTTCCTAGGCCCTGGCCAGAGGTTCCTCTCTAACAGACATTTGCAGAGCAGCGGGCTGGGCAACACCCAACACCTTTGCAAGGTTCTACAACCTCCGGGTGGAACCAGTTTCATCCCAGGTAGTGGCACGCAACACAAGCGGATAAGCTCGGGATAGCCGGCCGGGTGTATCGCTTGCATATAGCGCCTTCCACCTTCTTTTGAGCTGAAGACGTGTGCCATTAATTCCCAGTAGTGTACACAAGTTTGTTCCCTGGTTGACTTCCTCCGAGCCCTGTGGCAGTCGAGTTTTCAGAGAGATTCGCTGCCGGCCCAGTACACGTGCTAACTAAGAGTCCTGTTCTGGGGTAGGTGCTCTGCATGTGGTGGTTCCCTGTAAGGCTAACCCCATATGATATATATCTTCCGCTATTTCTTTTCCCTGTTGGCAAACTGCGTCTTCCTTGAGCAGAGCCCCTCTGCCCCAGTCTCCATGTTTGTAGTAACTCCTCCCCCATTGGGCAGGATCTACCTTGAAGACTCTCCACATGGTTGGAAAGACCATGTGATGTATCCTTCCAATTAAATATCCCCCCTCTCTTTGGGCGAGGTGTGGTCTCCGCTGTGTCTTCCCCTTGGGAGTGACACCCCCCGACTAGACCTGGCAGCCCAGTCGGATAATCCCCCTTCTCTTTTAGGGAGTGGAAAAAAGAGAAGGGGAAAAGAGGCCACGACTGGGTTAAGCCTGTCTCTATCTCTTGGGTAGTTGACTTGTCCCCAAAAAGGACCTTTCGACACTCATAACTATGTTGGGGAGGTTACGTGTCGACTTGGTGTGCTGGCTATGAGGCACACAGTAGTCTGCCCACCACACACCGCCAGTTCATGTAACCCAGTTCAGCCAATTGTGGCATTTCGTATAGGGACCCCTAGTGTCACTACATCGACACAACGTCGAGTGAGTGACAGATAGGGAACGTCATGGTTACTTGTGTAACCTCCGTTCCCTGATGGAGGGAACAAGACTTTGTGTCCCTCCTGCCACAATGCTGAACTACCCGCTGAAATGGCCGGACCTTATATTGGCTCCTCAGCATAAAACCTGAATGAGTGGTTGCATACCAGCTCCTTTTATATCCGTATGTCCGGGGGAGTGGCATGCAAATACCACTCGCCAATTTTCATTGGCCTTTTATCAAAGACCAGAGGTGTCTCGGGCTCCCAAGAGTGACCCCTAATGTCACTACATCGACACAACGTCTCATTCCCTCCATCAGGGAACGGAGGTTACACAAGTAACCATGACGATATGGACATACATAAATGTGGTCAACTTTAAAAGATGGATAGATGAGCTCCGACTTGAAATCATCACTTCAGGTCAGGAATATAACATCGTGCTCAGGTTTAGGCTATAAATGAATACATGGTAATCACGTGCGAATTGTGTGATACATTAACACAGACATTTCAAGAAGTGATATATTTATTTAAAATGTTGCTTCATCCTTGTGCTTCTTGGATAATCAGTCATAAGAATATTTTTTATATTATTCGGATGAATCCGTTATTCATTTTGAAGTCATTATTTGTGCATTTTCTGAATAAGGTATTTGGCTTCGGGCACATCTCTACACTAGATGGTGCTAAAAGCAAGTGAAATGTTCTCCCAAACAGAGGAGGTTTTTACGGTTAATGCTCTATCAAGTTTTTAATCAGCAAAATGTACCTCCCTACCAAGGTTATTATCGTAAACTAAAACGAAAACGAAAACTAAATGTAAAAAACATTTTTGTAAACTGAAATAAAAATAAAAATAAACATAATTAGAAAAACTGAAAATAAACTAAAATACATTTTCATGGCTCTGAAAAATCTAAATAAATATAAAAATAATCGTAAAAAATATTTAGTGTTAGTTTTTGTTGCGACAGGTTTTTAAACCCACTGTCACCTTAACATGAAGATGCCATTAGGCAGCGATAGCACAAGCAGATGGCCTATTGCCCTCATTACATTAGCAAAGACAGAGCGGGAGGGAATCACTACAGTACATCATGGAGAGAAGCAAAGCAGTTAGAAAACTAGGGTGACCAGAAGTCGGCCCCGGTTTTACGAGGTGTGTCCCGGCGTCCTGTCATTTCTCTAAAAAACTGGATAATGTCCCAGCTTCAGCTGGTAGGCTCACTGATTTTTTTTGTTTGAAATTAAAAAATCTTCATCGTCCTTCTTGGTATCGTGTCTGGTATCGATTGCAAGAAAGGGAAGATATTTTATTGCATTGCACGATGATTTGACGATACTTTCATTCTATCAATCCGCAGCAATCTGCTCAGAATCTATCTGGTTACCATGACAAAGACTCATGCGCTTGGCGCTCTCTGCTGCTCTCTGTCATCATCCAACACCAATTAGAAATGCCCAAATGAAAATGCATGTTCAACAAGCTGAAAGAAGTCGATTTATTTCTTTGCACATCACGTGAAAATGGAATTGAAATGTTTTGCTGTCACTGTAAATGTTCACTTTCCCATGGCCACAGTATTAAATAAGAGACTGTAGGTCATACTCATACAGCTATATATTTTTTTAATAGTACAAGCACTTAACTGTGGAAATGTGGAATTGTATTTTAACATTTAAGTTCCAATGTTACAAATTTTTTGTAAAAATGTGTAGCTGACAACAAATTTCAAGCACTGACAAGTCATATCATTATTACACATGCAATATGACATCATATGGATAGAATAGGCGATATGGGATTTGTATATTTTACAAATATCTATAAAGTGGTTAAAATCGTATAAAACAATATATAATAAAATAAAATAACATTTCACATGCTAAAAGATGTTATATTGAATTTAGCTACATATTTTAATACAATGTATGTATATATATATATATATATATATATATACAGTAAATATATATATATATATATATATATATATATATATATATATATATATATATATATATATACAGTAAATATATATATATATATATATATATATATATATATATATATATATATATATATATATATATACACACACACACACACACACACACAGTACATATCTCAACACCACCCCCCCCCCAGGTGTCCCAGTTTGAGACATTTAAAATCTGGTCACCCAATAGAAAACGCGCTAGCCGAGTCTGGGACTTCAATTATGACACATTTGAACCTTTCTTGGAATGACTGTTCGTTGTGTTGTGTTGCACCAATGCATGATGTTAAAACAAAGAGAACAGAAACAATATAATATCCAGTCATACAAACCCCTAAGCCTTCAACCTAAACCTAACCAATAGTGTCATATATGCAAATGTGAGATGAAAAACAGATGAGGTTTGTAAGGTTAATGCCCTATTGAGTTTTAAATCAATAAAGTACCTCCCTACCCTAAACCTTGAACATAAACCTAACTGATATTGTCATAAAAAGCAAATGTGACATGAAAAACAGAATTTGAGGTGCTTCTTTGACACTTTCAGCTCACTTGTCAACCTGTGTGTTCTTCAGGACTCGTACACTGGTCCTTTGCAACACAAGTGCAATGCTCTATAAGTTAAGCTACTGCTCTATTTGATCACACTTGAACAAGCTTGTAAACGTGGTTGGTTGTGTAAAACATGTTAAACTGAGCTGAGAGAGCTTGATTTAATTGTTGCCAATTGCCTGCTATGCTCTTAATGATGTAATGTTTGGAACAGGCCTGAGATCAGTTGTAGTGCAGCAGTGAATGACAGAACTCCAGTGGTGTGAGGAAGCTGAGGTGAAGCCTGCCAGACCGTGCACACCTGGGCCTGCGGGCAGATGGTAAGGGCTGAAAGAGGTTACTCAAAACCGCGCCCAGCCATATGTCTTTTAACAGTACAGAAACTTCTGGAAGCGGTGAGAGCTCCAATACGGCTGCGACCCGAGCGAGTGTAGGCCTAGTGTGTTCCAGCATGATCCCAGACCAGGTGTTGGGCAAATTATTTCCTCACATCTTCCTGATTGGAGAGTGGCTGGAGAACAAGAGGAGAGCTGCAGGAACCACATGGATAAGTCATTGACCTTTAACTGAGAACAGCAGTGTCGGGAGAAGACTGATGGTGGATTTTGCTTTGGTTTTCTGTGTTATTTTTGATAACTTCATTATTCTAGCTTAAAATATACATCAACATGTTACTAGGTTCTAGTTTGACAAATTTGATCTTTTCACATGCTTTCTAAGCACAATATGTATGCCATTTACAGGTCATGTACATTTTATTCAGTTTGTTCAACCTACAAGTGATTGTGCCTTTTTTTGCATTATATCCACATAAATAACATTCATGTAACCTTTTATGGAATTCATGGAAATATTTACACTCACTTAGCACTTTAATATGAACACTATGGTCCTAATAAAGTGCTTGACGTGTGTCATCTGCTGTAGCCCATCCGCCACAAGGTTCGACATGTTGTGCATTCTGAGATGTTATTCTGCTCACTACAGTTGTATAGAGTGGTTATCTGAGTTACCGTAGCCTTTCTGTCAGCTCGAACCAGTCTGGCCATTCTCTGTTGTAAACTCTAGAGACTGTTGTGTGTGAAAATCCCAGGAGATCAGCAGTTACAGAAATACTCAAACCAGCCCTTCTGGCACCAACAATCATGCCACGGTCGAAATCACTGAGTCACATTTCACATTTTTTCCCCATTCTAATGGTTGATGTGAACATTAACTGAAGCTTCTGACCCGTATCTACATGATTTGTCTGATTAGATAATCGCATGAATAGTTAGGTGTACAGGTGTACCTAATAAAGTGCTCAGTGAGTGTATATTGGTAACAATAATGATTTGTGCATTATATTGTAAATGGCTTATATCTTCTGTTATATGTAATGTCAGCTAAGCTATCCTCTATTCCATGTTCCTCTACTCTGACTATACTCAATTACTAACTCAACCTTACTCTGCTGGTGGCATAAACTGGCATTATACTAAGAATCAATCATGAAGAAGGTGAACAGAAAAGAGCCAAGACAGACCTCTGGCCTACATTGCTTTGCTAACCACCATTTTCAATGCACAGTCCTGGAACATTATGGATTTCCAGTTGTTATAGTTGTATGAAATCCAAGAGAGTCAGAATGGTGTTGTTGAAGTAAAGTGACATTGTTGAGACATTAATGGCGTTGGAGGTTCAGAATAGTGTTGTTGGGACAGAAAGAAAGTATTGAAGAGTCAGAATTGTGTTGTTGAGGAAAAATGGCATTGAAGGCACTGGAGTAGTTGAAGAACATGCAATCCTGGTGACCCAAGGTCTTAAACCTTAACCTAATTGATGGTGCCATTAAAAGCTTATGTTACATGAACAATGCAATCACTGAAGCAACCACATCATTTTGTGGTGCTTCTTGGACATTTTCGGCTCACGTGTCGACTTGAATGCACTTCAGGACTCGTACGCCAGTCCTGCAAGTGCAATGCTATATCAGTTCAGCTACTGCACAATGTACTTGCACTCGAACAAGCTTGTAAATGTGGTTGGTTATGTATAACATGCTGAACTGATCTGAGAGTGCTACTTGTTTAATGGTTACTCTATGCATTATCAAATAAGCCAAATTATTGTGAATTGTAATTTTTGTGAAGTTGATGTATGTAATGTTTGCACATTAAAAGAATTAAGAGATTCAGAGATAGTGTTGTTATGGAGTTATTTTTGAGCCACAACTGTGAATTGTTGGATCAGAAAAGTATTATAGAGTCAGAATGGTGAAAAATGGTGTTGAAGGCACTGGAGTAGTTGAAGAATATGCAATCCTGGCGACCGAAGATGAAATCCAACTAGTGCAACAGAATCAGCCTTTGACCATGTTTGAACACACAGAGGGGACTACTGTATTTACACTCCCTGTGGTTTCTTCACTGCAAAAAAATTATTTTCATATTTTCATCAGTAATTTGACTTTTCTAACTTATTGCTTTTTTATGTAAAATTATGCCTTAAGCCCAAAGGGTTCTGAAACAGCAAACATTTTAGTTACCAAATTGTGTTAGATTTCTCTGAAAACAAGTTTTAATTTCCTATATCTGTCACGTTTTCGTGTTTTATTGTAACATTGTGTCAAGTCTAGTCTAGTCAAGTTGTTTATGTTTGTTTTGTTTTGGATTCATGTTTTTGGATATCACTTATGTAAATAAACTGCATTTGGGTTCTCACACTTCATCGTCTTAGTCTGCTCCTGTGTATTCAGCCTGCCTACACATTACAGAATACTTGACCCTACAAAATGAACCCGGCAGATCAGCTACTATGTCTACGCCAAGGAAAAGTTTCCATTGAAGAATATGTGGAGGACTTCTGCACTCTGGCCTACAAGGTTGGTTTTAATGAGATCGCCCTCAAATACTTTTTACGTGCAGGCTTGTATGAGCTGGTCTTCTCCTTGATGCCTGGTGGTCAGAGTACCTTCAATCTGGCTCAATGCATTGACTTTGCCCTGTGGATGAGTGGTTCATCTTTCACTGTAGGAGAGGCTGATGAGGAACTATGCACTCCTACAGTGGCCGCCAAGCCAGAGTCCTCCTTCATGGCTGCCAAGCCAGAGTCCCCTGTCATGGCCGCCAAGCCCACCAAGCCCACCATGTTCCACAGGCCAGCACCCACGCCTGCCACAGCCAATGAAATAATGCTCATCTTGCATGGCCAACGAGCCAACGCCCACGCCTGCCACGGCCAACGAGCCAATGCCCACGCCTGCCACAGCCAACGAACCAACGCCCACGCCTGCCACGGCCAACGAGCCAGCGCCCATGCCTGCCATGGCCAATGAGCCAGTGTTGCAAGCCTCGTTCATCCCAGAGCCAGCGTTGCAGGCCTCGTCCTTCCCAGAGCCCACGTTGCAAGCCTCATCTGTCCCAGAGCCCATGTTGCAAGCCTCATCTGTCCCAGAGCCCGCGTTGCAAGCCTCGTCTGTCCCAGAGCCCATGTTGCAAGCCTCATCCATCCCAGAGCCAGCGTTGCAAGCCTCAGCGGCCACGTCATGCCATGTTGCCACACCTGCCATTCCTACCTCGTCATGCCATGCTGCCATGTCTGCCACGTCATGCCATGTTGCTACGCCTGCCATTCCTACCTCGTCATGCCCTGTTGCCATGCCTGCAACATCATGCCATGTTGCCACTACTGCCACATCATGCCATGTTGCCACGTCTGCCTCATCATGCCATGCTGTCCCACCAGCCATGTCAAGCCAAGCCACTATGCCTGCCATGCCTAGACAAGCAGCCCCACATTGCCATGTTCCCATGTCTACCTCTGAGCCTAACACGGCAGTCCGGAAGTGGAAGAAGAGAACTAGGGCTCCTACTCCCCTGACACGGCACATGCTCATGACCACGAAGGCCTTTTCCCAGTCTCTGTCAGTGCTAACGACCACAGAGGTCATTCCCCTGTCTCTGCCAGTGCTCACGACCACAGATGTTGTTCCTTTGTATCTGCCCTTGCTCATGACCAGGAGGTCGTTCCCCAGTCTCTGCCAGTGCTCATGACCACAGAGGTCGTTCCCCTGTCACGGCCCATACTCACGACCATGAAGGCCGTTTCCCAGTCTCTGCCCATGTTCACGACCATGGAGGTCATTCCCCAGTCTCTGCCAGCACTCATGACCACAAAGGCCATTCTCCTGTCGCTGCACATGCTCACGAACATGGAGACTGTTACCCTTCCACTGCCTGTGCTCACAGCCACCAAGAATGTTCCCCTATTGTGGCCAATCCCTGAGACTTCCACGGCTCTGTCCCCTGAGCCTCCGCCTCCTGACCCTGTCCCTGTCCTGTGGCTGCCTCCCAGGCCTCCTGACCATGTCCTGTGACCACCTCCTTAGCCTCCGGACCCTGTCCTGTGGCTGCCTCCCAGGCCTCCAGACCATGTCCTGTGGCCACCTCCCAGGCCTCCTGGCCCTGACCCTGTCCTGTGGCTGCCCCCCAGGCCTCCTGACCCTGTCCCTGTCCTGTGGCCACCTCCCAAGTCTCTTGACTCTGCTCCCTTTCTGGAGTCGCAACCCAAACTGCCAGGCCCGCTCTCTTCCTGGAAGCCACTTCGCTGGCCACTGGCTCCGCCCTGGTCTCCTGCCTCATGGCCTGTCTCGCCAGGCCATGCATCACGCCCTGCCTCGCCAGGCCATGCTTCACGCCCTGTCTCGTCAGGCCACGCCCTATGTTCTGTCTCGCCAGGCCACACTCCATGTCCTGTCTCGCCAGGCCACCCTCCACATCCTGTCTTGCCAGGCCATGCCTCAAGGTTATGTTTACTTGTGTATGTAGTATGCTTGTTTTAACAACTGTATGGCAGCTGTTGTTTTGTGTAGGAGAACAACAGCCTCTTCTCATCAGTGCAAATGCCAGGAATGATAGGAGAATATTTCCTGTTGATCGCTAAAAACCGAGACTGCACTTGAATAAATAAAAAGTGCACAACAAATAAAAGGTTCTTCAAATGCCATTTAAAATGTCTTTAGTAATGACATTTTAAATTGTATCTGATGTTCATTTACTATGCAAACAAAGCATTTCCGGAAAGGCAAGCAAAATTTCCACGCACACTCTTATGCCCACATTTTGAACTTTGGGCTTTTTTGAACCCCAGGATTTGGGTTTAAGCAATCTCTGAGCTCCTTAGACTTCCATTCTTGACTAATTTTTCATGGTAGATTTCTGTATTATGGTAATACTGTGTCTAGAAGGGGAGCTAGCATAGCCATTCACCAAGCACATTTATTTTCAACAAGCCTCTATTTTTCTAGTCAGTATGTGTTCAGAAGGATATTGAGAGAGGAAAAGAGAGCAGAGGCATAATGGGATGGGGTGGCATGAGGACTATGAGGGATGGCAACACCAAAGTAAGCACCCATGCATAGTTCTAATGGATTGCATTTCCACAAATAGGCCACAAAGTAATCATTTTGCTACTGTTTTGCTTACATTAAAATAATTGTAAGGTAATTTTTGCATTCTTACATAACATTAATAATAAATAACAAAATATTAATCTCCAGAGCACCAAGACATTATCTGTTAAACACATCAACAGATCTTAAATATTCCTCATCTTGACCAATGCTAGTTGTTACATTTTTTACTCCAGTAGCTAAATATTTTTCATACAAGGTGGTAGGTTTATACATATACCTCTATAACCACATACATTGAAGTCTTGGCTTCAGGTTGACCTTTTTCCCCAAAAGGGATAAGCTGTCACAGTGTCACCTGCTATTAAACCAGTGACATAGGATTCATGTGAACATTCATGTGATTATCCCTGATAGAATTCACAAATATATTGTAATTTATAGAACTGGCAATCTGATTTCAATGAATAGATCACACTTATAAAGCATCATTGGGGTATGGGCTGGGAAAGTCAAAACATGGGACAAAAAGAAAAACAAACTACGTGTTAAATAAAGACTAGTTCCCCTTCTGTCACTCACTCGAAGTTGTGTCGATGTAGTGACACTAGGGGTCGCTCTTGGGAGCCCCAAACACCTCTTATCTTTGAGAAAAGGCCAGTGAGAATTGGCGAGTGGAATTTGCATGCCACTCCCCCGGAAATACAGGTATATAAAAAGCTGGCTCGCAACCACTCATTCAGATTCTTTCTTCGGAGCCGAGCGGTTGTGTGTCAGCAAGTTGAATTCCGCTGCCGGTCCATTTACCTTGAAGAAGCGTATGCTGTTGGATATACGGCACATTCCAGCGGCTTTCGTTATCTCTCCATGTCTGACGGCCACGGGCGCTGCCTCATGTATCTGGGCCGCAATCACACTGAGGCAGCGTTCATGGATGGCTCATGTTCTCATTGTGAGAACATGATCATGGCAACGTTGCAGTCGCAGCTTTTCTTCCTCCGGGGGAAAGCCACTCCAGCCGCCCCCCACGCTGGGCCTTCAACCAATGGGTACGAGGCCAGCCCGGCTGGCGCTGGAGGCGATCTGGTAATTCCAATGGGCGCGGTCTCGCCGGGTAAATCCCCATAGACCTCCCATTCCCCAGCACGCTCATTTGCCCCCTGTCGAGTTCCGAGATGAGACCAGCTCACCTCAAGGCCAGCTTAACGTCTCTTTCGGGGCTCGTGAGCAGGATGAGTCCTCGATCGCTGCATCGGAGAGCGCGCTTGCAAAGTTGGATGCCGAGGACTCGACTGGGCTGCCACCTTCGGGTCTGCCTACCCAGTCTGAGTCTGTCAGGTTGGACTGGAACCCTCCACCCTCCCCTGAGCCCTCGCAGCTAGATGATTGTTTCCTGGGTTTTGGGCGCTGCTCCCTCCCGCCGCGAGGCCTCACCCCCAGGTACATCAGACGTGATTGTCCCCTCAGTGGCATCCGCTTCACCTCAGTGCAGGGTGAGATAGAGCCTGTCCCTCCAGCCGAGATGAGGAAAGGGTTCTACAGCCCTTACTTCATCGTGCCAAAGAAAGGCAGTGGGTTGCGGCCAATCTTGGACCTGCGAGTTCTGAACCGGGCCTTACACAGACTCTCGTTCAAGATGCTGATGCAGAAGCGCATTTTGGCATGCGTCTGGTGTCAAGACTGGTTCGTGGCTGTAGACCTGAAGGATGCGTACTTTCACGTTTTGGTTTTACCTCGACACAGACCCTTCCTACGGTTTGCTTTCGATGGCTGGGCATATCAGTACAAGGTCCTTCCCTTCAGCCAGTCCCTGTCCCCTCGCATCTTCACGAAGGTCACAGAGGCAGCTCTTGCCCTGTTAAGGGAAGTGAGCGTCCGCATACTCAACTACCTCGACAACTGGCTGATTCTAGCAGACTCTCGAGAGTTGCTGTGTGCACACAAGGACCTGGTGCTCACGCACCTCAGCCATCTAGGGCTTCGCATCAACTGGGAAAAGAGCAAGCTCTCCCCAGTTCAGAGCATCTCTTTTCTCAGCATGGAGTTAGACTCGGTCTCGATGATAGCGCCCATCACAATCGAGCGCATGCAGTTAGTGCTGAACTGCCTGAAGTCATTCAGGCAGAGGACAGTGGTTCCGCTGAAACACTTTCAGAGGCTCCTGGGGCATATGACATCCTCGGTGGCGGTCACGCCGTTCAGGTTGATGCATATGAGACTGCTTCAGCACTGGCTTCAAACTCAAGTCCTGAGAAGGGCATGGTGCCACAGTACACATTGCATTGCTATCACGCCGGTCTGCCACCACTTGTTCAGCCCTTGGACAGAACTTGCGTTTCTGCGGGCAGGAGTCCCCCTACAGCAAGTGTCCAGGCGTGTCGTGGTCATGACAGATGCTTCCAAGTTAGGCTGGAGTGCCATGTGCAACAGGCATGCAGCCACTGGCTCCTGTACAGGACCGTGGCTGTGTTGGCACATCAACTGCCTCGAGTTGCTGGCTGTACTACTTGCCCTGCGGAGGCTAATGTCATTGATCCGGGGCAAGCACATGCAGCGATGATAGCATATATAAATCACCAAGGCGGCTTATGTTGTCGTCGCATGTCGCAACTCGCCCGCCATCTTCTCCTCTGGAGTCAGCAATGACTGAGGTTGCTGCGGGCCACTCACATCCCGGGCAGCCTCAATGCCACAGCGGACGCACTGTCATGGCAGGCGATGCTCAGCGGAGAGTGGAGACTCCACCCCCAGGTGGTCCAGCTGATTTGGAGTCGATTTGGCAAAGCGCAGGTGGACCTGTTTACTTCCCGGGAATCCTCCCACTGCCCGCTCTGATATTCCCTGATGGGAGCCCCCCTCAGGACAGATGCTGGAGGAGGCTGGAGGGGCGGCTGTCCCCCCCACCTTGAAGGTGTATGTGGCCGCCATAGCGGCACACCATGATGCAGTGGAGGGTGTTTCCCTAGGGAAGAACGACCTGATCATCAGGTACCTCAGAGGCGCCCGGAGGCTGAATCCTCCTAGGCCACACCTCTTCCCCTCATGGGATCTCTCCGTGGTCTTCCTGTGCCTTTGGAGAGTCCCGTTTGAGCATCTAGAGTCAGTCGAGCTGAAAGCCCTCTTCTTGAAGACAGTCCTCCTGACTGCACTCACCTCCATCAAGAGGGTTGGGGATCTGCAGGCATTCTCTGTCAGCGATACTTGCCTGGAGTTCGGTCCGGTAGACTCTCACGTGATCCTGAGACCCCGACCGGGCTATGTGCCCAAGGTTCCCACGACCCCCTTCAGGGATCTGGTGGTGAGCCTGCAAGCACTGACCCAGGAGGAGGCAGACCCAGTCCTGTCGTTGCTATGTCCGGTGCATGCTTTGCACATCTACTTGGATCGCACGCAGAGCTTTAGATGCTCTGAGCAGCTCTTTGTCTGCTTCAGCAGACAGCAGAAAGGGAATGCTGTCTCCAAACAGAGGCTTGCCCACTGGATCATGGATGCCATCGCTCTGGCATACCAGGCCCAGGCTGTGCCCGCCCCTTTGGGAATATGAGCACACTCTACAAGGAGTGTGGCATCCTTGTGGGCACTGGCCAATGGCACTTCTCTAGCAGATGTCTGCAGAGCAGCAGGCTGGGCAACACCCAATACCTTTATGAGATTTTACAATCTCCGGGTTAAGCTGGTTTTGTCCCATGTTTTGTCAGGTACGAACAGGTAAGTTTGGGAATTACGGAACAGCTGGCCGGGTGTATCGCTTGCATATAGCGCCTTTCCCCTCCGTGTGGCGAAGATGTGCGCTCTTCTCCCATGCAAGTTCACGAACCCGTGAACCCTGGATGTGAACTCCCTAGCCCTGTGGCTTGCGAATTCAGCGGAGGAATTCATAGCCAGACCCAGTAGGTGTGCTAATATGCCCTGTACTGGGATAGGTGCTCCATAGGTGCCGGTTACTCCGGTAACCCCCTGTGATGTATTTTCTGGAGACCCACATCTCCCTTGGGCAGAGCTCTCTCTGCCCCCCATCTCTGTGTTTGTAGAGCTCCTCCCCTTTGAGGCAGGACCTACCACCGCGCCTCTTCCATGTGTGGCTGGTGAGTCCACATGACGTATTGCCACATGTGACCTCCCCATCGGGCAGGATGTGGTCTCCGTGGGGTCTTTCCCCCTGAAAGAATAGGAAAGGAAAAGAACACCTTCCCCGGTGCGAATAATAGTGTTAGATGGCCCCAGCCGAATCTAATACTCTGTGGAGAGAAAACAGAGAGAAAAGGCCACAGCTGGCACATCCTGCTCCCATGCTAGTTACGTCGCTTCCCCCCCTCAGGGGTGTGGGGAAGTACATGACATCTTTTGGGGTGTTGGGGGAGGCTGCGTGCAGACTGATGCACCTGCTATTACGCACACAGCAGCTTGCTTGCACTTGCATCGGCAGTTCACGTAATACAGTTCAGCTGTTGTGGCGTTTTGGCATAGGGACCCCTAGCGTCACGCCAAATTCCACTGTTTGGGGCTCCCAAGAGCGACCCCTAGTGTCACTACATTGACACAACGTGTCGTTCCCTCCATCAGGGAACGGAGGTTACGACAGTAACCAAGACGTTATGTAGAGCAGGGGTGTAAAACTAATTTTAAATGAAGGGCCAAATTTTACTAAAAGTCACCTTATTCATGCCAAATTGTTTTGATTTTTTAAACCTTGATGTACCCATGGATGGAGAGTGGATGCACAGACCATGTTATTCGAGTTATTAATGTCATGTATCACTTTTGTCAGTCCTGTATCACCTTTGTAATAAGCCATCTGAAAGTGAACATAACCCATTGCAAAGTAAGGCCAAAGTAAAAAAACACCCAAAAAAACACTATCATATACTGATGTTTGACTCTTTATCACACTAATCACCAAAGACCTGATAGCTCCTCCCCCCGAACACAATGCCAGTCTCTGCTATTGGCAGTGTCAGTCAGGTCAGGGAGGGCTTTGGGAATGATTGATGGACAGCTTAAATCAAGGTGACTTCTCTCCCCCTCAGTCAGAAACAAGTTTAATAGGCAGAGCTGAATGGTAAAAGCACATTTATCAGGGCAGTTAGCATTTTCTCCCAATGCCTCAGTATGACACCTCACCATAATAATACAAGATCATTGTTATTCATCCAAACTACAGAAGACTTAAGGAGCAGTGGGGAACATGGCCTTGTGGAAAGCACACATGCTCTGGCATGTTAAGCCATGGTGTTTATGTAGGCGATGTGAGTTTGAATATGGCTCGTGTCTTTTCCCGAAACCATGCCACCTGCTTTTATTTTATTTTTTAATAATACCTTTATTGATTTTAAAAATGAAATCAATAATAAACAAAAATGATGAACAAAACAATATATATCAAAACACTGTTGTTTGTATTGTTTGCCCACTCTCTTGTCCAAACAAAGAAAAAACTACTAACAGTGTACAGACTGATTTAACTGGTGGGTCAAAAATGTTAGACTTGATAGAAAAGCACAGTGTTTTCCCAGAGTGCTATGCTATTATCATTTATTCATCTTGTTTTGTTTTGTTTTGTCATTTTCCTAGAGTGTTGCTAATATTTCCATTCATGAATCTGTTTTGTTTAAGCTCAATGTTTTCCTAGAGTGTTGCAAAAATGTCCATTTATTAATCTGTTTTGTTTTTTCTTTGTTTTGTCATAATGTTTGCTCAGCGAGTATTGATGCTGACTGCCACCCCTGGGTCGCGAGTTCGAATCCAGAGCGTGCTGAGTGACTCCAGCCAGGTCTCCTAAGCAACCAAATTGGCCCGGTTGCTAGGGAGGGTTGAGTCACACGGGGTAACCTCCTCTTGGTCGCTATAATGTGGTTCTCACTCTCGGTGGGGCGCATGGTGTGTTGTGTGTGGATGCCGCGGAGAATAGCGTGAAGCCTTCACACACGCTACATCTCCGCGGTAATGCGCTCAACAAGCCACGTGATAAGATGCGTGGATTGGCGGTCGCGGAGGCAACTGAGATTCATCCTCTGCCACCTGGAATGAGCGAGTCATTACGCTACCACAAGGACTTCCAACTTGGGGAGAAAAGGGGAGGAAAAAAAAAGCTCACTGTTGTAGTAGAGTGTTGCAAATATTTCCATTTATCAATCTGTTTTGTTTTGTATGTACTTTCTTGTTTTTTAGTTTGTTTAAATTTTATATATATATATATATATATATATATATATATATATATATATATATATATATAAAATAATGGATTGAGGTCTTAAGGCTTTGACAGACATCCCAACATAGCAGAGGCGAACAAACAGAAAGGATTTACTATTTGGAACTTTCATTGTAACCACATCATGGTTTAAGGCAGAGGTGTCTGCTGCAGACTGCAGGAAAAGCCCTTTAAATGAGCAGAGACTTGAGTCGTTCATGCCTGTTACACCAATGAAAGACTTCCTCTGGAGAGCAACACACACACACACCATCCACACAGATGCTCACACACAGCCAAGCCCTTAGAGGGGGCCTGACCACTCTAATGAAATAATCACATTTCCTATGGCTGGGACAGGCCGAGAGAGACCAGCAAATGAGAGGTCATTTTACTAGAGAGGGAAACACACACACATGCTCTTTCAAGGAATCTGACATGCAGGAGAACCTATTCCACATTTAGTCAGCATAATTCTGGCTGAGATGTCGCAAGTTCCTTGGCAGGGGCATAATAGCATTCCCTTTTTTATTGGGGGATTGTATTTATGTGTAATTGTGCAGAAGCATGTCATTGTTGCAGCATATCTTGTGTATTTAATTGTGCAGCAGCAGCAGCATGTCCACACACTCTTAGAAGAAAAGGTTCTATATAGAACCCAAAAGGGTTCTATCGCTCGCTTCATATTTGGAACCCCCTAAAAGGTTCAAAAGAACCCTTAAGGGTTTTGAGCCAGATGAAAGGTTCTATATAGAAACTTTTAGGGGTTCAAAGCATGGAATCATTACATTTGTTTTTTGTTTAGTTTTTATTTAGTTTTTGTTTTATTACCAGAACACTTAATGCATATGTGACTAAAAATATTTTATATACATACTATATCACCAGAAAAAAAGTATATAGTGGTAAATAACCATATAAAACAGTATTTAGTAAAGCATTTTTAATAGTTTTTATTTACAATAACACAAGCATCAAATAATTCAATTCATAATGCAATAGTTATAAGAATTAATAAATCATTATAAAACATGAACATGAAATCATTTAACATTAACCATAAGTAAGATTAATAAACAAGTACAAAATGGGGTAAATATATGTAAAACAAAATTATCTATGCCGAAGTTAACCATTTTAGCACTGGGGCAGATACAGTATACAGTAATTTTGTTGCCATGGGGGATCTTGCTACAGTATAGTGCTTGTACTGGCCAAATGTAGACATGTGAATAGGTGATTTTGTCTACAGAAAACACTTTATGTTACCTACAATAGACATGCAAATTATTTTTGAAAAATACAAATTCCACCTCAATTTAAATGGGCATGATGCTTCTGCTCTTAATGTAGGGTGTGCACAAGTCTCCCTGGTGATACTATCAGAGAATCACCCCAGCTGCAGTGCACCCACCTTTCTTCTGTTCGCTGACTGCTTGGCAAGTGGCCCTTATGCACCCAAACACACACATAGCAGACATTGCCTAAGGGCTACAGCAAATTCCAGCATCCACAAAAAGTGCTGCTCCATGTGCAGGGCCACAAATGACAGATCAAACAATATTCCTGTATTTTCTCTCTCTCTCTCTCTCTCTCTCTCTCTCTCTCTCTCTCTCTCTTTCTCTCTTTGTCTCTGTTTCAGAGTGGCTGTTTAATCACTGAAGTTAAAGGGGTCATGAAGTGCTATTTTTAATAATTGTATTATCTTCCCTGAGGTCCACTGATAATGTTATGAAAGTGTTTTTTTTATTTTTTTTATTTATTTATTTATTTATTTTTTTAAAGTAATGAAAGTAATATATGATCATTTTCCACCCTGTTTTTGGTCCTCAGTCTGAAACGCTCGGTTTTGGCCTAAGTGGAAGAAAATTACAAAACAAAATTTCAGGGTTTACACATAACGCACATTCAACACACAACATCTGAATATATTAAACTGTTTATCTCAAGCACAACTGTTAACACTCAGCACCATATTAAACAGACATTTGAAATATTCATGAATGAAATGTTTTTCTTAAGTTTTTAAATGTTTTTAACTGCCCCATTCTTCAATAACAGTTCCTTTGCAAAGCTTGAATTGTATTTTGTCTGATCACAAGCAATCCATGCTGACATGAGCCGAAAAAAACACACATACATACGTAGTCCAAAGAACTGTGAAATTACACACACACATACTGAAGGCACACCGAGGCGCACATCGCCGGAAACACACCGAAACGGTCGAAGACGTCCATCGTCCATCATCAAAGATGTCCATCTTCAAAGACGTCCTGTGTTTACATACACCAACAATTAAAAATAGCGCAGATGGGTGAAAGAATGTGTCCATGACGTGTTTGTGCTCAAAGCAACTCAGGCAGCAGCTGAATGAAAGAGAATTGCTACTCCCTTTCAGAGTTGTAACTTGACACCGCATCTTTTAAAAGCGCACAAGATATGTATCAAGTGATCAAAGATGCCTGTCTAGTGCATGAATATATTCAAAAAGAATCAAAAATAGTCCAGATGGGTCCCCTTAGGTGTTATGTTAGGAATAGTTAGCCACGGAAGGCCTGCTCTATGGACTTGAATTGCACGCCAGTGGGTGGGTTTAGGTTTAAGTTTTAAAAACTTAAAGAGGTTTCTTACCAGAGACACTTTTGTTGGTGCTGCATCTAGGAGCACTTCACAGAAATCGACAGTATTCTGTTGTGTCTTGTGACTTGGTGTGTCAGAAGGGCCAAGGGTGCGATGATGCATGTTGTGGGATATGTAAACACAAATGAGCAATGTGTCATGATGTCACGAACAAACAGATTTCTAAATGAGATGTTTCAGCAGAGTGGCAACTATAAATGCTCTTTTTAGACTGAAGAGGAAGTTTTGAGTTCTGAAATTTACAGTATGTTTATATAGTACAGTTACCTCTTATATGTCTAAATATCAAGGAAATGTGATTCTCCATTTCATGACCACTTTAATATGTTTCAGTCAAGAGGAAGTCCCACAAGTTTTCTAGAAAATTGCTATGTTTTGTAGCAGATCACCACAAAGAGCACAACAGGAAATTATTTTAATTTAAAAACTGAAAGGCCATTTTGACCACAAGATGATCCAAAAGATTCTGGCATGACAAGAAACTACAAGTTCAGCTCTTTTAGATTTACTGTTCCTCTGCAGACCTACTGAGTTCATTAAAAGAGTGAAAGTAAGAACTGTCGTACTGTGGTGGTACTATGGACCAGTGGTGGTGTCAGATGCTAATACCATGGAACTAGACATGTATATGCATGTATATGTTATGCAAAGTTTCTTCATACCATAAAAAATACCATGGTACATGTCCAAAAATTCAGTGCAATCACGTTAACACTGGTGATTACAGTGATTTAACCACAGGTAACAGGGTGTTCTTTAACCTTCTGAGACCCGAGTGTGACTGCTGTGTGCATTTCCATTTTTTATTTGAAACAAGTAGCACCTAATAAACATGCAAAAAATAAAAATAAATAAATTCTAGAGCAAATAGTTTTCCTATAAATTGATGTTCACATACTGTATGTGGACAGCGGGACTGAGATGTGAAATTTTAAATAATACCAAGCTATAAAAAGTCAGATTTTCTTCACCAAATTGTTTATAATGTTTTCAGGAGTGTTTGTTATTCATGAGATGTTACAGACATTACATCCAAAATTAGCATAATTAATTCTGATACAAGTAATGGCCAGAATCATCCAATTACTTCCAACCATGTTAAAATAAAATTATACATTATACAATTCTGAATCTATGTACTGATTACCATTGTCCCATGTCTGCCAAACATGTTGAGTGGTCCAAACATCATCTGCAGCCTGAAACTGAACTTTTGGTCAGATTTTAGGAGTGGAGTGAATGCGCTTGGCTGCATAGTAAAGTATAGGATGCTCTCTTGCTCCCTATTAAGTGAATGACTTAACCTCCTGTGTGCTGTCTATCTGCACTGGTTCAGAACAATTCGAAATGCACCCTATTTTCATCCTAACTCCATATACAGCCTCTGAAAGCAAATCTTTTTAGCTTTTGGATGAACCCATTGATTCTCAATGTGAAAATGCACAGTAAATATAGCAATGCATATACAAATGTTAATAAATACAACTGTATTGTACAGTGATAAAAAAATAAACTATAACAAAATTTATATTAAAACGAAGTGAAATGACCCACAAATGTGTTAATGCTAAAAGTTATTCAAAATAAATAACATGTTTTTTCAACTTTTGAGGGAATAATGTCAGAAAATCCTCATATGTGGACATCATATTCATCAGCGCGCTGACACAAACAATTCATGCATTTTTTAAAGCGGCATATCAAACAAGACTAGAGACTCTGCTCTTTACAGCCAAACAGGATTCAATGAAAAAACTTAAAGAGGTTTCTTACCAGAGACACTTTTATTGGCGCTGCATCTGGGAGCACTTCACAGAAATCGACAGCATTCTGTTGTGTCTTGTGATTTGGTGTGTCAGAAGTTTAACCTTAAATGGCAGTCTAGAGTCTTGTGAACAGTATTCAGTTGGTTTAAAATATTTTAAATTATGCGTTGTGTATAGCAAAGCCAAAATACAACATCCACATATGTGGACGTAAAGCAAGACCTCAAGTGGCTTCTTGTATTATGTAAATGGTTGCAACAGCAATATGATAAGACATATTGATTTAATATGACATATTTAAATGTTCAATAAATAGTTACATTTATTATTAATAGTGATAGTTATCAGAATAAACTATTTTTTTCACCAAGTAATATACAGTAGTTCATCAGTTCAACTGTAGGTTATTTACAGTAACCAAGCAATGCAGCAACTTAACACATTAAAATGTGCAGTCAAAAGTGTGCAATTATTGTACAACAACTTCAAATGTGGCTTATCCAATCAGATTATATAGTCAGAACTATTCATTTTGTAAACTTGCATTTTGTGTAAATACAATTATTGAATTCAAATTCACCTTTGCAATTTGAAATGCTCTCTCTGTACCACAGCAATGTTTTGTACCTGTAATAAAAATATTTGTCAGACATACTTCTATAAGCATATACAATAAGTTTGTGATGCAAATTCATATGCAATTTACTTGCAACATGCACACCATCTGTAAGAACAACAACAAAAAAAAAGATGCTAAAAATTAATGCAGTTTAGTAGCAATACACTGATGAGATTTACCAATGCAGTAGACTAGATTCAAAATCAATTATAAGAGGTTCAGGGTTATTAACTAAATATGATTTTTATTAGTCAACATGTCTTGCAAATATCTCTGAAATAACCATCCTCTGAGAAAATAGTCAAATATTTAGCTTGTGGATATTTATTATTGGTAAGAAAAGGTAAATTCATCATCAGTCTTACAGAATTCATCAAGGAACAATACATTTTGTTGTAGATCTATAGACTCTGTTTCACTCTGAGTTTGAGTTGGAGTGAGCACCTCTGTCAGGACTCTCTATAAACCACAACAGCTTTATGAGCCGCCCATATGTGTCTGTACTCTGCTGAGTTCACATATCAAATACGAGCAGACAGAAGAAATCCCAGGACGAGGTAGTGAATAGCCAAAACAGAGCCACCTCACCTACGTGAGAGGATTATGCAAACCCTGGGGGAAGGTGATGGATTCTTCTCCTTACCCAGCATGAGAGGACCAGATGCCAGAGAAAGATTCCGGGCATCACTAGAAGTAAAATATGAGCACTTGCTTTAGCAGCTCAGGAAAGTTTGGGGGGTTTTAGAGTTTTCAGAAACATCTTTAAGAAGAGGAGGAGGGGGTGGAAAGAAAAATGACATCTCTAGGCCTTTGCTCTAAGGTTTGAAAGTATCTTGACCTGTGTCAGAGCTCTTTGTTAGATTTACCTTGAGAAGTCTGCTCACAATAGTGGATGATCTTTCAAGATAATGTGAGAATTCAGTTCATATCCAACGAAATATAACCACTGTAAGATCACTTGCAAGTAGAAACTGATTGTTGTACTTAAAAAAATAAAACACACACACACACACACACACACACACACACACACACACACACAAAATCACACATTTTATCAGTATCTTTGCCTTGTTTTCCAGTCAAAATATCACTTTTATAGGTTACTAATTTTGAAAAAGTGTTATTAAGCATTTATAGCATGTTATTATAAGTTAAAATGTTCATTACTTGGCAAGTACTGCATTAAAATCTCCCTTTTTGTATCAAATCACTGAGCCTGTTTGCATGCACACCAATACACTGAACACTCTCTAAATTCAGCTTATTTAAAAAATCTGACAAGGCATGTTTACATGACATATGAAATAATCACGTTATTCTCTACTTTTGATGTCAAACTGTGAAGAGATATGTGCTCAACACATGCGCACATTGGATGAGCTGGTAAGATGGCACGCGTAATCAGCATAATGGGCAAAAATCTACCCGTGTCAACCGGGTTATACATAAACTGTTTATGGCCTTTATGCCAATGTCGGCTTATTAAGCATAATCGGTGTAAGAATGTGCATGTAAACACATTCAGTGATTTATAATGAATTTGTAAATGAGTTATTAGTCATTACTGAAACCCTTCATAAACCCTTAACAAAGGGAACCTTAGTACAAGGGTAACACTTTACAATAAGGTACCATTCATTAACATTAGTCAAAGCATATGTATAATGAACAAACAATGAACAATATATATTTTTTACAGCATTTATTTATATTTTTATCCCCTTTTCTCCCGATTTGGAATGTCTAATTCCCACTACTTAGTAGGTCCTCGTGGTGGCGCGGTTTCTCACTTCAATCTGAGTGGCGGAGGACAAGTCTCAGTTGCCTCCGCTTCTGAGACAGTCAATCCGCACATCTTATCAAGTGGCTTGCTTTGCATGGCACCGCGGAGACTCCCAGTACGTGGAGGCTCATGCTACTCTCTGCGATCCAAGCACAACTTACCACGTGCCCCATTGAGAGCGAGAACCACTAATCGCGACCACAAGGAGGTTACCCCATGTGACTCTACCCTCTGTTGGGCCTCATGTATTCAGATAGAAGACAAAGGCAGACCTAACACAGTCGTAAAACCTAACTGAGGCCCATGCACTCCGTCATAAATCTTACTGATAAAAAGCACGTCAAAATCAAACAAAGGGAGTCTACAAATCCCATGAAGCCTTGCTCACTAAAGGATCAAACTCTCAACTCCTATTGGATGAGGCACACAACAGAACGGCCCTCAACTATGATGTCATCAAGAGTAGAAATATCTCTAAGATGCTTCCAGGATTTGCTTCCAGCAACTTTGCTCGCTGTGTGTAGACGCAGCTCATCGCTGCTCTCAGGTGTAGCCTCGTGGCACAAGGAAGTAACATCCGACTTGAAACTGTGGCCATACAATCTCCATCTTGCTGGACGAGTTGAGATTACTCTGTGTTCCACCGAACACTCTACCGGATCCGAAGGAGACCACCGAGCAATCCGCATCTTCATCCGTTTGCATGCAGAAGTGAAGAGAAAAAGATTTCTCTTCAATCAAGTCAACGTCGCTGATTTCTCCGCCAGCCCGCTGAGAATCAGCAGCCGTACTGCCCGTCGACAGAGCGAGGAAACAGCCTCCCATCATCACCCGAGCCTCGAGGAACCGAGTCGGAGTTAAAGGACGGATGAACACACATTCTACGTCCTCATACGATTCAAGTAAGAGGTTTACGTCTGGGCAGAGATAGAATATTATAGTGTGTGTATTCTTGTGTATCAAGGTTATTGCTTGTACAGTTTACGGACCGCCGAGTCTGCTCATTGCTGCTAATAATACTCAAGGTATTACTGTAATGTACTGTTATCACGAATGAGATCTGCTGTGTTGTAGTCCAACCACATTGGACTGTTGTGTATTTCCGCCATCGCGGGTGAGACCGGCACACTGAGTTTATCCATTAAAGAACCAAAGACCGCGAGACGGTTTACGAGCTGTCCACCGCGTCTCTGAGTGATAAACTAACTGCTGCTTTCTCTCCCACGATCGCGAAACTGGCTTTGGTACCGCCACTTTAATCTCTCTCTCTCTCGTACTAATCACACACACACGCGACCCCTCACAAACATTCTCGCACACAGTTTTGGCTAGTAGATAACTTCGTGATAAAGCTCAGCTTTGTCCCTAAGTTATCGTACAAGCGAAGACACATGGTAAACGGGCAGACGCCATTGACCGGCTTCTCTCCGCCCACATTCGCGGCCATATTCTCTGGCCGGAAATCCCACGTGACGTACTCTCCACGAGAGTCACGTCCGCCATTTTGTGTGCGTCCCTCCTTACACATATACACCCATTCTCTCTCTCACACACACACACCTTCCTCTCATGTGTTATAGGCTTATTTTGGTTACCATATCTAATCATGTCACTGTTTAGTTTGTAGTTGTAAGTCGGAAGTTTATTGACTGCATTGTACTGACTATTAATTGATATTACTACATAAATAAACTTTGTTATATTTCAAAGAGAAGTGTTTTGGTTTGTTTTGCAAACACCTGTGTCATTCTGACAGGGGATGTCAGTGCTCGGATTCAAGTCTTCATTGTTTCTTTTCAAAAATCGATATTCTTCGGATGTCGATTTTCCTAAGAGAACAATCTGATATTGAGACTGTTATACTTTCTGGTTATTAGTCCCTGATTCCAGGGTGGTGCCCCGGCGATATTAATCCTTATTAATATTCTATTGATTTTTGATAATTGATAATTATCTTTGAAGATTGTTGAATTTGAAGAATCAATAAGCTAGTGTTAATTTTAATCAATGTTTCATCGATGTTAATAATTAATAATTATCTTTGATAATTGTTGATTTTAAGGATTAAAAAAGCTAACATTGATTCTCATCAATGTTCTATTGATTTTAATAATTGATAATTATCTTTGATAATTATTAATTATTACTAATAACCAAACCTGCTCCTGAACGTGGCGCACTACATTTAATGGTGCACCGTGTGAGATTTTAATGAGTTAGATTCTATTATTTAATTTAAATATTAATTAATAAGTAAATAAATAACTATTAATTATTTCTGATAGTAACACTGATCTAAACAACCAGTAGAACCTACACCTCCCTAGCAACCGGGTCAATTTGGTTGCTTAGAAGACCTGGCTGGAGTCACTCAGCACGCCCTGGATTCGAACTCATGACTCCAGGGGTGGTAGTCAGCATCAATAATCGCTGAGCTACCCAGGCCCCTTTTTTACAGTATTTATTCATCTTAATTCATGTTAGTTTATAAAAATACAATTGTTCATTGTTAGTTCATGTCAGTTCATAGTGCATTAACATCCTCGTTACTTTCATAACCTCCATTCCCTGATGGAGGGAACGAGACATTGTGTCGATGTAGTGACACTAGGGGTCACACTTGGGAGCCCCAAACACCTCTGCTTTTTTTAAAAAAGGCCAATAAGAATTGCCGCGTGAATTTGCATGCCACTCCCCTGGACATATGGGTATAAAAGGAGCTGGTATGCAATAACTCATTCAGGTTTTGTGCTGAGGAGCCGAGACTAGGTCCCGGCCATTTCAGCAGGTAGTTCAGCGTTGTGGCAAGAGGGACACATTGTCTCGTTCCCTCAATCAGGGAATGGAGGTTACGAAAGTAACCATGACGTTCCCTATCTGTCACTCACTCGAAGTTGTGTCGATGTAGTGACACTAAGGGTCCCTATACAAAACGCCACAACTAGCTGAACTGTGTTGCATGAACTGGCGGTGTGTGATGGGCAGACTGCTGTGTGCCTCATAGCCAGCGCAACAGGCCATTACGTAACCTCCCCCAACGCTCTTATGAGCGTCAAACGGTCCATCAGGAACAAGTCGACTGCCCAACTATAGGGACAGGCTAGCCCAGCCAAGGCCTCTTTTCCCTCTCTTTTCTCCCCAAAAAGAGTGGAATTTGTTAACTGACTGGGAGCCATAAGTGTCTGCATCAGGGGGTGTCCCTCCCAAAGGGAAGACACTGTGGAGACCACACACCTCCCAAAAAGAGGGGGGGATATTTTGAGTGGAATACGTCACATGGTCTTACCGAGTCTTGTTGGAAGTATGTCATGTGGAGAGGTCCCATGGTAGGTCCTACCCAAAGGGGGAGGAGTTTCTACAGAGCATGGCGACCGGGGGCATAGGGGCCTCTGACCAAGGAAGATGCAGTTTGCCATCAGGGAAACAATTTTGTGGAAGATATCACATGGGGTCACCTTCGGGGAACCAGCACATGTGGAGCACCTACCTCAGTACAGGGGCTCATTAGCGTGTGTACTGGGCTGGTCAGTGAGTTTCTCTGCAAACGCAGCTGCCAGAGGGCTAAGGAGGAAAGTCATCCAGGGATCACAATCTGTGAACACAACCGGGAGTCAAAAGCGCACATCTTCACCTCAAGGGAGGGGAAAGGCGCTATACACAAGCGGTACACCCGGCCAGTTGTCCAGGAACTTACCTGCTCGTGCCTGCCAATACACGGGACGAGACCGGCTCAACCCGGAGATTGTAGAACCTCGCAAAGGTGTTGGGTGTTGCCCAGCCCACTGCTCTGCAGATGTCTGCCAAAGAGGCGCCACTGGCCAGGGCCCAGGAGGCCGCCACACTCCTGGTGGAGTGGGCTCGTAATCCCGCAGGGGGTGGCACGTCCTGATCCTGATATGCCATTGTGATGGCGTCGATGACCCAATGGGCGATCCTCTGTTTGGAGACAGCGCTTCCTTTCCGGTGTCCACCAAAGCAAACAAAGAGCTGCTCGGAGCTTCTAAGGCTTTGCGTGCGATCCAAATAGATGTGTAAAGCTCGCACTGGACACAGCAATGCCAAGGCTGGTTCTGCCTCCTCCTGGGGGAGCATTTGCAGGTTCACCACCTGATCACCTTTTGATGGAAGTGAGCACAGTCAGGAGGGCAGTCTTCAAAGAGAGTGCCTTAAGCTCAGCTGACTCCAAGGGCTCTAAGGGAGCTCCCTGTAGACCCTGAAGGATTACAGAGAGGACCCATGAGGGGACGAGGCACGGTCAGGAGGGATTCAACCTCCTAGCGCCTCTCAGGAACCTGATGATCAAGTCGTGCTTCCCCAAATACTTAACATCTACTGCATCGTGATGCGCCGAAATAATGGCTGCATACACCTTCAGGGTGGAGGGGGACAGCCGCCCCTCCAGCCTCTCCTGCAGGAAGGAAAGCACTGATCCAACTGCGCATCTCTGGGGGTCTTCGCGTTGGGAAGAACACCACTTTGCGAACAGATGCCACTTCAAGGCATACAGGTGCCTCGTAGAGGGAGCCCTAGCCTGAGTGATCGTGTCTACCACCGTGGGTGGTAGGCCACTTAGGCCTTCCTCGTCCCATCCAGGGGCCAGATGTGGAGATTCCAGAGGTCTGGTCACGGGTGCCAGATGGTGCCCCATCCCTGAGAAAGAAGGTCCTTCCTCAGGGGAATTCACCAGGGGGGGCTGTCATGAGGAGTGTGAGATCCAAGAACCACATCTGGGTGGGCCAGTAGGGTGCTACTAGGATGACCTGCTCCTCATCCTCCCTGACCTTGCACAGGGTCTGTGCAAGTAGACTCACTGGGGGAAACACATATTTGCACAGTCCAGGGGGCCAGCTGTGTGCCAGAACATCTATACTGAGGGGTGTCTCGGTCAGAGCATACCAAAGTGGGCAGTGGGAGAATTCCCAGGAAGTAAACAGGTCTACCTGTGCTCGACCAAATCGACTCCAAATCAGCTGGACCACCTGAGGGTGGAGTCTCCACTCTCCCCTAAGGGTAACCTGATTGACAGCACGTCCGCTGCGGTGTTGAGGTCACCCGGCATGTGAGTGGCTCGTAGTGACTTGAGGCGCTGCTGACTCCAGAGGAGGAGACGGTGGGCGAGTTGTGACATGCAATGGGAGCGTAGACCGCCTTGGCGGTTGATGTACGCTACCAATGCTGTGTTGTCCATCCGGACCAACACGTGCTTGCCCTGGATCAATGGCCGAAACCTCTGCAGGACGAGCAGTACTGCCAACAACTCTAGGCAGCTGATGTGCCAACGCAGCCACGGGCCAGTCCAGGAGCTGGCGGCTGTGTGCCCATTGCATATGGCGCCCCAGCCCATCTTGGAGGCATCTGTTGTAACCACATCACGACACACCTGCTCTAGGGGAACCCCTGCCCATAGAAATGCAAGGTCGGTCCAAGGGCTGAAGATGCGGAGATAGATTGGCATGATGGCCATGCGATGTGTCCCGCGGTGCCATGCCCATCTCAGGACTCGAGTCTGAAGCCAGTGCTGAAGCGGTCTCATATGCATCAACCCAAGCGGTGGCCACCTCTGAGGATGCCATATGCCCCAGGAGCCTCTGAAAATATTTCAGTGGAACTGCTGCTTTCCATCTGAACACCTTCAGACAGTTCAGCACCGACTGTGCACGCTTGTTCGTGAGGCGCGCTGTCATCGAGACTGAGTCCAACTCCAGACCAAGAAAAGTGATGCTCTGAACCGGGGAGAGCTTGCTCTTTTCCCAGTTGACCTGAAGCCCCAGTCGGCTGAGGTGCCAGAGTACGAGGTCCCTGTGTTCGCACAGCAACTCTAGAGAGTGAGCTAGGATTAGCCAGTCATCGAGATAGTTGAGGATGTGGATGCCCTTCGTGAAGACGCAAGGGGACTGGGACAAGCTGAAGGGGAGGACCATGTACTGGTACACCTGGCCTTTAAAGGCAAACCGCAGGAAGGGTCTGTGTCGAGGTAAGACCGAGACATGAAAGTACGCATCCTTCAGGTCTACCGGCGCAAACCAATCTTGATGCCCGATGCTCGCTAGAATGCATTTTTTGCGTCAGCATCTTGAAGGTCGCAGGTCCAGGATCGGTCGCAACCCACCGCCTTTCTTCGGTACGATGAAGTAAGGGCTGTAGAACCCTTTCTTCATCTCGGCTGGAGGGACAGGCTCTATCGCGCCCTTGCACAGAAGGGTAGCGATCTCCGCACGCAAGGTAGTGGCATTCTCACCCTTCACCGAGGTGAAGCGGATGCCGCTGAACCTGGGCAGGCGCCTGGTGAACTGAATCGCGTAGCCAAGTCGGACGTTCCAGGTCAGCCACCGCGACAGGTTGGAAAACGCAAGCCACGTGTCCAAACTCTGGGCGAGGGGGACCAAGGGAATGATCACGTCGGACGTACCAGTGGGTGGGGCCTCGTGGCGGGGGGAGCTTGAGGTGCCACATCAAGGGGATTCGAGCCCCGTGGCCGTGCTGAGTCCAGGGGCATCGAAGCACTAACCTGGCTCCTGCCACCCACCATAAGATTGGCCGAGGAGGGGGAGGAGGAGTCTCATCCCTGTAGTCCACCAGACCCAATCCCGTGTGGGAGTGTGTGTGCCACAGCTAGGCACACAGGGGCAGGGGGACCGCCGCCGGGGTGCCATACCTACAAAGATTGGACGGTGGTCGTGACGATGGCCATGCACACCGAACATGTGACCCAGGGAACAAGAAAACCGTTCTTTTGTTGAATTTTTGGGTACCGCAGCCTCTTGGACACACGGCGAAGTTAAATGAAAACGAAACAAAAGATTCTCCTCCCGGCCCTCCACTGGGGGATGGAGTGGTCTGCTCACCAGCTCTGGAGAAGCGGGTCTCCTTGCTCCTTGGTCACCCATCTCAGGGGCGCTTTGAAGCATTCCACAGGTTCTTGGCGGCCGGCCGTGAGATGGGTGGCATCTGCTTCCTGCACTGGGCTCCACGCCGGGGCCGGGCCATGGGGGCGGGCTGCGGCAGAGCCGGTGTTGTAGTTGCAGGAGGACACCCTTGGTGACGAGCAGATGGGGTGCGGGGTCTTGAGCCGCGCCGGGGCAGGATATGCTGTATGGCCTCCGTCTGCTGCTTCACCGCTGAGAACTGCTGGGCAAAGTCCTCGATGGTGTCGCCGAATAGGCCAGCCTGGGAGATGGAGGCGTCAAGGAACCGTGCCTTGTCAGCCTCGCGCATCTCAACCAAGTTGAGCCAAAGGTGGTGCTCCTGGACCACCAGGGTGGACATCGCCTGCCCGAGAGACCGCGCCGTGACCTTCATTGCCCGGAGAGTGAGGTTGGTCGCCGAGCGCAGTCCTGCATCAATCCCGGGTCAGAACTACCCATGTGCAGTTCTTTTAGCACCTTGGCTTGGTGTCCTTGCAGGAGAGCCATGGCGTGCAGGGCAGAGGCGGCTTGTCCAGCGGCACCATAGGCTCTAGCCGTCAGGGATGAAGTAAACCTACAGGCCCTGGACGGGAGTTTCGGGCACCCACGCCAGGTGGCAACGCTCTGCGGACACAGGTGCTCCGCGAGTGCCTTATCCACCTGGGGGATCACCGAATACCCCTTGGCCGCTCTGCCATCGAGGGTAGCAAGAGCGAGAGGAGCTGAAAGACCGGGACCGGCAGTAAAAGGTGCCTACCACAATCTTGTCAGCTCCTCATGCACTTCTGGGAAGAAAGGAACTGGGGCAGGGCGTGGCCGTGGGCAGTGCCCCGAGCCCAGGAACCAATTGTCAAGCTGTGAGGGTTCAGGGGAGAGTGGAGGGTTCCACTCTAGCCCGACGCTCGCGGCCGCCCGGGAAAGCATGTCCGTCATTTCCATCTTCGGCATGGGACTGGGCGACCACTTCTGAAGGAGGAAGTCCAGTCGAAGCCTCTGCATCTGACTGGACGAGCCCGCTCTCCGATGCTGCGCTCGATAACTCGTCTTCTTCCCGGGCTCCGAATGAGATGTCGAACTCACCCTGAGACGAGCCAGCTACCTCGTCCGAGTGCCCAACCGGAGCAAGCGAGCGTGCTGGGGAATGGGAGGCCCGTGGGGGGATACCCGGCGGAGGTGGTCCCATTGAGGTCCCCAAATCGTCCCCAGTGCTAACCGGCAAGGCCTCATACCCATAGGTAGAAGGACCGAGGTGGGGAGCCACTGGGGTGGTTTGCTTTCTTACAAATGCAAGCCGCGACTGCAACGTTGCCATGGTCATGTTCTCACAGTGAGGACAAGACCCATCCATGAATGATGTCTCCGTGTGGGCAGCACCCAGATATGAAAGACAGCGATCGTGGCCATCAGAAGCGGAGAGATATCGACCGCAACCAGGAATAACACACAGACGGAAAGGCATCTTTAAAAAGACGTTCTGTGTGTGCCGGTCTTTTAGAAAGAAAATATACTCTTTTTTTTTTTTTTAGAATATACTCTTTTAGTTGTTTCTGCCGAAGCGCCCAGGGGCGTTCTCTGCACTCCACGGGTGCAGAGGGGGAGAAGCCGCCGAAATGCGCCGTAGAATCCAGCAGATGAGGTGAATGAACTTCGTGGATGAATTCAGCTTCAACTAATAGAACCGCTCGGCTCCGAAGAGAAATTCTGAATGAGTGGTTGCATACCAGCTCCTTTTATACCCGTATGTCCGGGGGAGTGGTATGCAAATTCCACTCACCAATTCTCATTGGCCTTTTTTCAAAAAAGCAGAGGTGTTTGGGGCTCCCAAGAGTGACCCCTAGTGTTACTACATCGACACAACGTCGAGTGAGTGACAGATAGGGAACTAATGTTAACAAACACAATTTTTGATTTACAAAATGCATTACTGTATGATGAAATTAACATTAACCAAGATTAGTAAATGCTGTAAAAGTATTGTTCATTGTTAGTTCATGCTAACTGATGTTGTTAACTAATGTTAACAAATGGAACCTTGTTGTAAAATGTTACCATGTAAAGTGTTACCAGTCCTCTAAACATTTTTTAAACAGATACATGATACATTTACTGCATTTATGCTGTTTATCAGATTAAAAGACTTGTTTTCAGAGAATAAATGTTAACTTTATTTATTTATTTTTTTATCCCATTGGCCAATAGTTTTTTCTTGTTTCAAGCATAAATTCACTAAATTTGGCAATGGGGTAAGAAAATAATAAACTTACAGTAATTCAATATATATTCTTTGAAAAAAAAAAGTCTAATTATCTTACACAGTTTTGCTTCTGAAGTAAACCTAATTTGTTTAAGGATGTTTAGATATTTACACTAGAAAACAAGACAAGGGTTTTTGCAGTATGTCTAAAATTCAGTTCAATATTAGTCTAAAAGACTGCTTTTAGAGACTTGTATATTAATTTTCGAGGTCAGAACAGCTGAAAATATATTGTGTAACGACATGCCTTTTATGAATGGTTATAGTTGTAAGATATCTCTAAAAGTTAAGAAAAAGTATGTTTTATCAAGGTTATTCATGTAAGATGTCAACAGGGAATGCTCCTGTACCTTGCTGATCCGTAGCCCAACTTTTTACACAGACACATGTGATGTATATGACTTTTCAAAGATATTCTTTAAACACAAAAAAAGACAAAACTCTCTCTCTTTCTTTTCCAGTTTAAAATGAGATTTCCCCAGCCATTATCTATTATCATTCCTGTGAGCCATTAGCTAATGCATAGTTTATTTAGAAAAAGAGGCATTAGGCAGGTATTGAAGGCAAGGGGGAGCAGGAAGACTGATCTGGTGGCACTGGCGGAGGTAGCGGTGTGCTGCTCTGAGTTATGGACATCCAGCCGAGAGGAGTCTCTTCATTAGGGTGGTGATTAAAATTGATGGGAGCCCAAGGAGACGGGACTGGGCTCGGCTCCCTCGAGCATAGCTCTTATTCTCTGCTCGTTTATTTGGGAGTTTGAGCTGATCAATAAACAGTGCCTGGAGCTCACCATGAGGTCTGGCTGGGGGAGAGAGACTGAGGGAAGGGGGGAAGAGAAATGTGGAGGCAGGACTGAGGCGACATGTTTTGTTTCACTGATAAACACAAGGGATGAATGAAAAGAGGCCTAAAGTAAAGGTGACTTTGGGTGAAAGTAATATTTGGAGTGAAGATAGATAGATAGATAGATAGACAGACAGACAGACAGACAGACAGACAGACAGATAGATAGATAGATAGATAGAGAGAGAAAAAGAGATGGATGATAGTTAGATAGATAGATAGATAGAGAGAGAGAGAGAGAGAGAGAGAGAGATGGATGGATGGATGGATGGATGGAGAGATGTGATAGATAGATAGATAGATAGATAGATAGATAGATAGATAGATAGTATTGGTGTAATCTGATTACAAAATAATTCATTACTGTAATCTAATTACTATGTCAAAAAGTAGTTTAACACATTACATTTTAAATTATTGTAATCCGATTACAGTTACTGACATTCAATTAAGGTAAATTACTTTTAATGACATTACAATTACAAAATTCTAAATTATAATATAATTTATAATCTAAGTTATAATATGTATGTACAGTATAATACATTTAAAATATGAATTAATATGTTAATATGTTTTCAGTTTTGTGACAGCTGAAGGGTTTGTGACAGTTATCAAGGTTTTTGAACAGTGTTTTAGAAAAGAACTTAAAAGTAATTATTAATTACGAATAATTGAATACTTTTCGAAAAATAATTTCTAAAGTAATCTTATTACAATTTTTGGGAAGTAAGTAGTCATTTGTAGTGGATTACTTTTTGAGTAACTTAAACTACACTATATAATACATGCTTTTTTACATTTTTATGAAAGTATATTGCAGATTTGTGATACTTTCAGAGGTGCATTTTTTGGCCTGCCTGCCTTTTTTTTAAATTTCTTTTATCTTTTTATTGTGTGTAAATAACTGTTATCCTCTTGGAAAAGACCAAAAACCATTTTTGCTTTGTTTTTAGATTGAACTGTAATTTCATGAATGCATTGTTTTGTTTGCTGGCTGTTAAAAACCCAAAATGCTGAATTCAAACATAAAACCCATTCTTATTATTGAAGGTGCAATAACAAAACTTTTGTGCGAGCAGGTCTTGCAAAATTGATCTGAATAATTACGTTAATTAAAATGTGTATTGTGAAAAACTCCACATGGACCAAACACACTTATGTAATTACTTCAGAGAACATGAATTAATTTGGAAGAAGTGGACAGTTTGTGGAGCTAGGTTATTGAAGCTCTCTCCAAATCTATCCGATGCCCTCTTTGTAATTCTATGCCCAGATTCACTAATTAGTGCAGGCAGGGACAACGCATCACAAACCGACTACTAACAGATGAAACCAGATGGAGCTGT